>NC_050074.1:3799382-4142320 GCF_009764565.3 Dermochelys coriacea | reverse complement strand
GGAATTAATTTGCAAACTGGATGCAATTAACTTAGGCTTGAATAGAGACTGGGAGTGGATGGGTCATTACACAAAGTAAAACTATTTCCCCATGTTTATTCCCCCCCCCACTGTTCTTCAGACGTTCTTGTCAACTGCTTGAAATGGCCCACCTTGATTATCACTAAAAAAAGTCCCCCTCCCCCGCTCTCCTACTGGTAATAGCTCATCTTAAGTGATCACTCTCCTTACAGTGTGTATGGTAACCCGCATTTTTTCATGTTCTCTGTGTATATAAATCTCCTCACTTTATTTTCCACTGAATGCATCTGATGAAGTGAGCTGTAGCTCACGAAAGCTTATGCGCAAATAAATTTGTTAAAAGAACAGGAGTACTTGTGGCACCTTAGAGACTAACAAATTTATTTGAGCATAAGCTTTTGTGAGCTATAGCTCACTTCATCGGACGCATTGCTGCTCTAAAACCTGTCATAAATTTGTTAGTCTCTAAGGTGCCACAAATCCTCCTTTTCTTTTTGTGAATACAGACTAACACGGCTGCTACTCTGAAACCTAAGCTTTCCAAAGAATTCTTGCTGTGAAACAATGCTGGAACAAATCAGCCTTCTCCCACTGGGACAAATTGGTTGGATGGCAGAACAACTGTCAGGCAATATAGCCTGAACATGCCAGTAACACTGGCTAGGAGGAAGAGAACAAAGAGCCTTTGCACTTTCTCCTCCCCAGTTTGTAAGGAGACTTTACTTTTATTAGAGACTGTGATGGTCTCTCAGCCCAGCTGGAGTGGTAAGTCTTGGCAACCCACGCACCAGCTGGGCACACACCGCTGGCTCAAAGGCTTCAGACGAAGAACAAGGGCAGGGTCTAGTTACGCAGCAGAAGAAGAAGCAACGACACATGTAATCTGTTCCGATCATGACAATTCCTATGTTTCCCTCCCTAAGGGGGAGGGAGCAAGGCAATATCTTTTATTGGGCCAACTTCTATCAGGAAGAGAGACAAGCTTTCAGGTCTGGGAAATGTACTTGGAATTTCACAGCTAAATACAAGGTGGAACAGGTTGTCTAGCATAAGCAGTTAACACATATTTCAAGGGACCATTCAAGGTGAAATGGCCCTTAACACCTCTCCCATCATACAGAGGGAGAGGGGGAGGGGGAAGGAAAAAATTCATAACTTCACTAGATACCAAAATCATGGATTGAATAAACACTGGATTTATGGCTTATTAGAACAATTTATAACACACTTAACCCCTCCGCCCCACCATGACTGGAAAGGTATTAAATGGGACATTTCATCTTGAAATATGTGTTCACTATTTATGCTAAACAATCTGTTGCAACTTGTATTTAGCTGTGAAACTGGTACATTTCCCAGACCTGAAGAAGAGCTCTGTGCAAAATCAGAAACTTGTCTCTCTCTCTCTCCAACAAAAGATGGTCCAATAAAAGGTATTACCTTGTCTCTCTTATATCTGGGGACTAACCTGGCTACAACACTGTATATACCTGAATAACTGGTTGATAATACTTTAACTGTATCACTGAATTTATTAATCTGACTTTGGGATACTGTAGATTATGTACACCTCTACCCCGATGTAACGCTGTCCTTGGGAGCCAAAAAATCTTACCACGTTATAGGTGAAACCGTGTCATATAGAACTTGCTTTGATCCACCAGAGTGTGCAGCCCCGCTCCCCCCGAAGCGCTGCTTTACTGCGTTATATCCAAATTCATGTTATATCAGGTCATGTTATATTGGGGTAGAGGTGTACTATATGTATCTTATGTAGATGGGATGTATGTAAGATACTATACATACATATATATATGTATGGGATACTGTAGATTATGTACAGGTTTCAGAGTAGCAGCCGTGTTAGTCTGTATTCGCAAAAAGAAAAGGAGTACTTGTGGCACCTTAGAGACTAACAAATTTATTAGAGCATAAGCTTTCGTGAGCTACAGCTCACTTCATCGGATGCATTTGGTGGAAAAAACAGAGGAGAGATTTATATACACACACACACAGAGAACATGAAACAATGGGTTTATCATACACACTGTAA
Source organism: Dermochelys coriacea (assembly GCF_009764565.3). Taxonomy (NCBI): domain Eukaryota; kingdom Metazoa; phylum Chordata; order Testudines; family Dermochelyidae; genus Dermochelys; species Dermochelys coriacea. The sequence continues at coordinate 4,140,246 of NC_050074.1, read as the reverse complement.
GGAGAGTGATCACTTAAGATAAGCCATCACCAGCAGCAGGGTGGGGAAAGGAGGAAAACCTTTCATGGTGACAAGCAAGGTAGGCTAATTCCAGCAGTTAACAAGAATATCAGAGGAATAGTGGGGGGTGGGGTGGGAGGGAGAAATACCATGGGGAAATAGTTTTACTTTGTGTAATGACTCATCCATTCCCAGTCTCTATTCAAGCCTAAGTTAATTGTATCCAGTTTGCAAATTAATTCCAATTCAGCAGTCTCTCGTTGGAGTCTGTTTTGAAGCTTTTTTGTTGAAGTATAGCCACTCTTAGGTCTGTGATCGAGTGACCAGAGAGATTGAAGTGTTCTCCAACTGGTTTTTGAATGTTATAATTCTTGACGTCTGATTTGTGTCCATTCATTCTTTTACGTAGAGACTGTCCAGTTTGGCCAATGTACATGGCAGAGGGGCATTGCTGGCACATGATGGCATATATCACATTGGTAGATGCGCAGGTGAACGAGCCTCTGATAGTGTGGCTGATGTGATTAGGCCCTATGATGGTATCCCCTGAATAGATATGTGGACAGAGTTGGCAACGGGCTTTGTTGCAAGGATAGGTTCCTGGCTTAGTGGTTCTGTTGTGTGGTGTGTGGTTGCTGGTGAGTATTTGCTTCAGATTGGGGGGCTGTCTGTAAGCAAGGACTGGTCTATCTCCCAAGATCTGAGAGAGCGATGGCTCGTCCTTCAGGATAGGTTGTAGATCCTTGATGATGCGTTGGAGAGGTTTTAGTTGGGGGCTGAAGGTGATGGCTAGTGGCGTTCTGTTGTTTTCTTTGTTGGGCCTGTCCTGTAGTAGGTGACTTCTGGGTACTCTTCTGGCTCTGTCAATCTGTTTCTTCACTTCAGCAGGTGGGTATTGTAGTTGTAGGAATGCATGATAGAGATCTTGTAGGTGTTTGTCTCTGTCTGAGGGGTTGGAGCAAATGCGGTTATATCGTAGCGCTTGGCTGTAGACAATGGATCGAGTGGTATGATCTGGATGAAAGCTAGAGGCATGTAGGTAGGAATATTCTATTCAGGGGATACCATCATAGGGCCTAATCACATCAGCCACACTATCAGAGGCTCGTTCACCTGCGCATCTACCAATGTGATATATGCCATCATGTGCCAGCAATGCCCCTCTGCCATGTACATTGGCCAAACTGGACAGTCTCTACGTAAAAGAATGAATGGACACAAATCAGACGTCAAGAATTATAACATTCAAAAACCAGTTGGAGAACACTTCAATCTCTCTGGTCACTCGATCACAGACCTAAGAGTGGCTATACTTCAACAAAAAAGCTTCAAAAACAGACTCCAACGAGAGACTGCTGAATTGGAATTAATTTGCAAACTGGATACAATTAACTTAGGCTTGAATAGAGACTGGGAATGGATGAGTCATTACACAAAGTAAAACTATTTCCCCATGGTATTTCTCCCCCCCACCCCACCCCCCACTGTTCCTCTGATATTCTTGTTAACTGCTGGAATTAGCCTACCTGCTTGTCACCATGGAAGGTTTTCCTCCTTTCCCCCCCCTGCTGTGGGTGATGGCTTATCTTAAGTGATCACTCTCCTTACAGTGTGTATGATAAACCCATTGTTTCATGTTCTCTGTGTGTGTGTGTATATAAATCTCTCCTCTGTTTTTTCCACCAAATGCATCCGATGAAGTGAGCTGTAGCTCACGAAAGCTTATGCTCTAATAAATTTGTTAGTCTCTAAGGTGCCACAAGTACTCCTTTTCTTTTTGTAGATTATGTACTACATGTATCTTATGATTTATATGCATCTTATGACATATCTTATGATTATGTACTATATGTATCTTATGACTTTCAACCCAAGTCTGAAAGTTTGTACTCTTGGATAATTTAAGCATTATATCCAGATGTCCAGACACTCTTTTCTTAACCTGTGTATTATATAATTTTAACGTTAGCTTTAATAAAAATTTTAATTCCTATGTTTGTCAGATTCACTTGAAGTAGAGGCAGGAGAAACTTAACCAGATGAATCTCGCTTGCTGCTAAAAGGCAGAGAGATAAGTCTTTCTAAAGCGACTAGTTTAAACCATCTCAGCAATGTGTGAAGATTGGATTGGTGGAGATGGAAAACAACAGAGGAAAAGTAAGAATTTAATAATATATTTCCTGTTAGTGAGCATTAGGAGTAATGTTTGTTAGGCGACATTATGGTACATTTTCAGTTTAGACTCTAAACTACTCTTGCATGAGTGTGTAAATTGGCAGACACAAATACCTACATCCGCATATTACGAATTCAGACACCTGTGTTAGCGATATAAAAAGTCCTAACAGCTGAATATGCACTTTAGCCTGAACACACACCTGTGAAGTTATCATTTCACCTGCAAATCCAATGAGACCAGTTTCTCTACCAGTGGGTTGCGACGCACAGAGGGACTGCTGAAAGGAAATCAGGGGAGCTGCGAGACACTGAAAATTCTCTTACAAGCTAAAGCCAAGAAAATCTGGCTCCTGCACTCCCTGTACATCCTCATCTCACCTGCAGGGTCAATTACTCTCTTCAACCTCTGAAAACACAGCCACAGATAAATTATAAAAAATTTAAAATATATATATATATATATATATATATATATATATATATATATATATACACATTTTAATTTAATATTTAATATTTATTTATTTATTTAATATTTTAATATTTATATATTATATATAAATTATAAAAAATGAGGAGTACTTGTGGCACCTTAGAGACTAACAAATTTATTTGGCATAAGCTTTCGTGGGCTAAACCCACTTCATCACATGCATGCAGTGGAAAATACAGTAGGAAGATATATATACACAGAGAACATGAAAAAATGGGTGTTGCGAGACTAATCAATTAAGGTGGGCTATAAACACACATAAACACCACCCTATACCAGAAACCTACTGACCGCTATACTTACCGACATGCCTCCAGCTTTCACCCAGAACACATCACACGATCCATTGTCTACAGCCAAGCTCTAAGACACAACCGCATTTGCTCCAATCCCTCAGACAGAGACAAACACCTACAAAATCTCTAGATAAATTATAGAGGCTTAGCATTATCCATACATATTTTCCTCTTGCTTTACATAGTAAATGTAAGGGGATCACATAAAATGTTGACCTCAAGTACAGGGGCACTAGCCTGAAAAGGTTGAGAAACACTGAGAAAAACTCAATGAAGTGCTCTCATCAATACTTTTAGATCAATACCCTATAAAATTAATTGCATTGTGTGTTCTATTATGGTAATTCGGTGAGTCCAGTGGGTGCCAACTGTAACATTGGCAAGCACGGATGCTATTTAAAGTGTGCACACAAATGTTAGATAATATTGTTACAGCATATGCAACAACCAACAGTGTTTGTAACTACAAAATGTGACTGCAAGTATGAGCTTATGCAAAAGGGAGGCTGGTCTTTTTAACACTGTTGCCAATGCTCAGGATTTCATCACAAGTCTCACAATATTTGGTGTTTTTCTTCAAGACCCAGCACCTACAATCATGGGATTATGTGAGAAGCTCAGCTTTCATTATTTATTTATTTTTAAGTAAGTATATTTTTAACCCTCATGGTTGCAGAAAAAAAATCTTGAAAACATGAACTCAAAAACCAGGAGGCAAATAAAAAGAACCACAAATTGGTTAATTTTTAATCTCCTGATTCTTTGGGCCCTGACTTTGAATGCCGCAGGCTGGCAGTACCGTCCTATTGTGTATTAAACAGTTCAATGACCAACAGCTACAATGACAGAAGAAATGGGCTACAGACTATATATTTGGCCATTTACATGGCGCTACTTAAATTATGAATTGAGTGGTGAACGAGTCACAGTTAACAGTCATGTAAGTGAGTAAGTGACCATGTTTCTGTACACAGACATACGAAAGAAATTCCAGGGTGGGTCAGGTGAGGGAGGGAAAGGATGGAGCCTGTGAGAAACCCAGAAAGGGTTAAAGGGAGGGGGTCTGGGGACACAGTGCATGGGTGGTAGGAAAAGTTGGGAACCAATGAGAGAAAGTAGTTGGGGGAGAAATCAATAAGAAATTTAGTAGCCTGAACAGGGCTGCAGGCCTTGGCTAATGTGATGTTATTGTCATGAACTGTGACCATATAGATCATTGTTGCAACCAAGGTCCTATAGTTGCACCAAATCTTGTACGAAGGAGGTCAAGTAAGGTGTCTATAAATAGGTTGTAATTTTCTGGTTACGATTTTGCTGTCTGTATGTGTGTATCATTTTTGTATTTGAAGTTATAAATATTGGCTATGTACTTGTATCTCAATGTGTTTGTTTCTAAGTAGCATCAGTGAAGCATTTGGTCAGCTTCACTTGGTGCCCAATCAAGAAACACTTAACTGACAATGAACCTTGGGAGACTCCAATCCAAATATGAGGATCCTTCCTGGGAACGTTCAAGGTAGCATGTAAGCAATGGTTGGCGCTTGCAAACTGAGTAATGCATGGACATGTGACTTGCTGATGTGACTCCAAACTCCATCTTGCTGCTGTAATTTTCCACAGTAAGAACAAAGGGGTTCTTCTACATGGCAGAGGATATAAAAGGCCTAGAAACCCCTTCATTTTGTCTTCATTCTTGCTTCTTATCTCTGGAGGAACTTTGCTACAAACTGAAGCTCTGAACAATGGACTGAATGACCCATCCAAGCTGTGGATGTACTCCAGAAACTTGACCTAATCCAACAGTTTATTCCATCACTGCTACAAGCCCGAATCAAGAACTTTGCCATCATTGTAAGTAATTAATTCCATTTAACCAATTTTAATTCTCATCTACATTTCTTTATTTTTATGAATAAACCTTTAGATTTTAGATTCTAAAGGATTGGCAACAGCGTGATCTGTGGGTAAGATCTGACTTGTATATTGACCTGGGTCTGGGGCTTGATCCTTTGGGATCGGAAGAACCTTTTTTCTTTTACTGGAGTATTGATTTTCATAACCATTCATCCCCATAAGGAGTGGTGCTGGTGGTGATAGTGGGAAACTGGAGTGTCTGAGGGAATTGCTTGTATGACTTGTGGTTAGCCAGTGGGGTAAAACTGATGTCCTCTCTGGCTGGCTGGTTTGGTGTGCCTTAGTAGTGGAGGAACCCCAGCCTTGGGCTGCGACTGCCCTGCTCTAAGCAATTTGTCCTGAACTGATACTCTCAGTAGTGTACCGACAGAGGCCGCTTTGTTACCGCTAGATCTTGTAATAAGATAGGCCTGCTAGATTCCAGACTTTAAGTGGGCAGGTTAAGACCACAACACATAGGTTGCTTTGGATTCAAGCGTCAGAATGGGGGAAAGGGCCAGTGATAGCTTGATGCAGCTGTTTCCTTCCCCACTTTTGCTGCTGCCAGAGCATATTACTTCCAGAAAGTATCCAGCTTAAAGCTACAAGGCTTAATAAAGTTGTGGCCAAAATCTAAATATCTGTTTCCATCCCAATGGCTTCTCTGTCGTTCATAACACTGCTTGACTTTATAAAGTACTCCAAGATCCATGGATGACAAGTGATCATTTCTTTCTCTCTCTGTCTCTCTCTCTCTCTCTCTCTCACACACACACACACGTATTTCCACATAAAAATGTGTAGCAAAGTCAGGGTTAAGGATAGGGCATCTTCTCCTAGCCTAGTTTTCCTGCTACTTATGCTCCTAACCCCTGGGCACAACACTCTCACAGTAGGGACAACAGTAAGAAAGGTAGAAAACCTGTATTAGCTGAACCCAACCCCCAAACGTTACTTTGTGCTGGCACCTGGGGTCAGATAATTGTATCTCTGTGTAATGGGTCATGGAACTGGATTTATCTGAATACACAGGGATTCAGATTTATGGCTGTACAGTCTGTTCGCCGAAAATACTGCTTTGAGTCTGGGTTTTACTAGCATTTGTCACCTTAAACAAAACCTTTAACACTGTCTGAATGTATCTGGATGTGTGCAGGAATGTAATGAAGCTCTGCTTCCCAAAAAGTCTGTTCCTGAATAGCCCAGCCGAAAATTTATTTGAATTTATAGCAGCAGCCAAGTCATATATTACTTTCTTAAATGTCTTACATAAGCAAAAATGCACAGCTGGGCTATGGAAAGGTCAACTTACCGATACACCACTCTTCATAAAAGCATACATTTTAGAGTGGAACTTTTCAAACGAGGAGACTTGGTAAATAAACTCTACATTTTAAGTGATAAAAGCCTATCTAATGAATTTCCTGAGCATATAGTACTTTTAGTAAAGCTCTGCTTTGGATAGCCTCTGTACTTCTGCTGTCTATCCTGCTATCCATTATGGACCTGCCATTAAAAGGAACTGGACTAAACTTTCTGGGCATGAATTTCTGCCAATAATGTACCATGGTAACCCTCTACTAAAATGAAATAAAATATTCTAAATTTTCCAGATCTAGGGCTCTTTCCTGTGTTAGAATGCATGGGCATATGTTGCTGCTTAATTTACAAAATTAGCTAGAGTACAATGCTAGTCAACACCGTATCTAATTTTATGAAGCACACGGTGATTCACGTTTATGTATCCGAAGGCAAAATGAAGCCACTGGACGTGCTCTACGTTTAGCGGCTGCAAGAAGAACGTGCTCAATATACAATACATGGAGAAATTTCCAAGTTCAAACTTCCTTGCAAAAAAATAGAAGATTTCATAGTGGGTACAGGGAAATAAATGGGGCATTTGATTTTGCCAAACTTGCATAGATCAGCTGTCACTACATAACATTTTCTAGTGCTAAAGCTTTCTGTAACTACAGAAATATTTCTTTTCCCAAAATACACTAGTTCTAATAACCCAGATAACAGCTTTTAAATTTTTAACACACACAGATAGAAGCGTATTCCAATTAGGGCTTCTTCACCTGTACAACATCGTGTTCCTAGGGCATTAATATGTACTTCATCAACAGTTGTTGATAATGATGTGTCACCTATCAAGATAACAGTCTGGATGTAATAACATCTGTTACATTCCTGTGTTAGGAAACTGGGAACATAGTTTCTGAACACATCAAATTTGACTTTTAATTACCCTATTACACCTTCTGTTCAGATATTCGCCAGCATTAACCCATAAGGTCATTTCAAGTATTAAGAACAATAAAACTCATTCCTATAAAGTTAAATGCCTCCATGTGAGTGAAACAGAGAAAGGATTTTTCATGTAAAGTCATATCTCACTTGTAATTAATATTCTCTTTCATAATTTTGGAGTCCAGTTGTAATGAATTGTCCTGGTGCAGTTTTATATTAGAAAGAAATCATATACACTACTTCAGGTCAAACAGTTAAATATAATTGGACTAAGAGTACTAAATTTTAATTGCCATAATTTAAATACTAGCACACTCCAGTAATTTAAATAATGTAGGTTACCTTTTTATATTTTATTATTTAATTAAACAAGACATCTTTTGGCAACATATTAACTAGGCACGTATCTAAACCAGTGGTACATGTATCAGGAAGAGCTGTACTTTATGTAATTACTTTTAGCCAGTTATCATCCATTGCTTTTTACCAGGACTGATCTTTCTGTTCATAACTGCAGTATGGCCATTCTAATTTAAAAGAATCAACTAGTTATTCTACCGAACGTTTTCCTCACTTTCCCCATCTGCTCTCACAAAGGAATACTTCACCGATATCACAGGAAAATAATATCTTATTTAAATGAAGTTAAAGTTACAAATGCAAGCTGGTGTTCCAACAATCTTGAGATTTCATAGGAGTCAGCTGTTGAAAAGATCTACTAGGCTATTTGCTTCATGTTCCTGCCAATGCAGGATCATTCCTTATAGTATATTTTTGAGTGCTCTATTCAACCTTGTTTTAAAACCTCACAAAAGATTTGACTTCTACCACCACACATTTATTGACCTTGTGGTTACCTTTTCCCCATCATTAAAGTTGAGAACACGTAAGTCAGGGTGTTAACGGTTACCAGTGCAACAACATACTTCTCACTGATGAGCCATATGCAACATTATCTTTGAAACAGGTACCAGTAAACGCAAAAGGCCAAACTCTGCAGCTTTTAATCAAGAAAAACTCTCATTACTCAGTGAAGAAGCACAAGACAACTGATTTAGCACAAAGCATGAACATGGACAATATGGGCTTATGAGATAAAAAGTGTTTAGCAAGACACCTGTAAAGAAATATTTAAATGACAATAATAAACAAGACACAAATATAGCATTTTCTGTTTCCAAAGTGCCACGCACTCACTAATCACTCAGCACTGCCAGTAGTAGGCAAACATTATCTCCATTTCTATATGCTGGAAAACAACTGCCACAGCGAGGTGAAATCTATCCATCTTAATACTTACAGGGCCTTTGCCACCCTACAATCTGAGCACCTCAGAAGAATATTTATCTTCACAGAATCTCTGCAAGGCAGGGTAATATTATTATTCTCATTTTATAGATGTGGAACTGACAAAGAGAGAGGCTACATAACTTGTATAGTTCACATAGGGTGTGTGGTAGAACTGAGAATTGAACCCAGGTCTTCAGAGTCCCAGGCTACTGGCCTAACCCTTGGATCTTCTCTTCCATCACCAACTTGGCCAAGATCACACACTGAGCATAATTCATGAGTTTAAATCCACTGCAGCGAGCTCAACATTTGAAATAGAAAGTAAAAAATATCTACAGTGCTTTTTACTTGCCTCACACTTAAAAAAAAAAAAAGTGTTTGCAATAACATCAATACTAATCTTTTCTTCATGCACAGACAATAGCAACTCTATCTATGATGCAAAAAGAAAAGGAGTACTTGTGGCACCTTAGAGACTAACAAATTTATTAGAGCATAAGCTTTCGTGAGCTACAGCTCACTTCATCGGATGCATTGTATGCATCTATGATGGCGTCTCATTGTCTGACTGTGTACTAGACTGTGATTTCTAAAACTTTTTCCAAGCCTCTCACTTTACTTTGCTTAGTTTGAAAGTGAGGGAGAAAGAGCCATTTTATAGAACCTAATCCCAGGTGATTTACTAGAAAAACCATTTCACGGCTACCAAGTACAAATGCACTAGGCTCAGTGAAAACAGTTATCACCCACTGCTGAAAACGCTGCCACCCTGCAGGGCTCTGTAATGCCCATTACAATGCAATGGCTCTGCCCTGGGTAACGTAACAAAGGAAACTTCATTTACACAGCCTTAGAGGTCCAAAGTATGAAATAGCTTGAAATATGTTCAAACAAGCTTCTATGAACACTGCATGAACAACTGGGAAAGCTATAATTGTTGGAGACTTAACTTTAGTCCTCTGAAAACACTCACATAGCAGATACTAACTTTTCCATGACAGCACATTACCATTAATTTCTACCAACACAACATAATACAATTTGTTAAATTAACAGTGCTGGGTTCAATTTGGCTTAAAATTTACATTTTATAAAAATAAACATCTCACCTAACCTAAGGTGTCAAAAATCCAACAGAAATGCTTCTATGAAATTCTAGTTTTGCCAATCCCAAGCATTCAAAATGAATGAGTCAGGCCTCTGAAAATAATGAGATTGCTTTGAAAATCATGAGTTTTTTAAAAAAATAAAAACAACAAACTTTGGGTTCTTTCTGTTTGTCTTTGGTTTTTAAGACCTTAGTATTGAACTGTGTCATGTTTCCCAGCTCGTCTCCACAAATACTCGGGCTAGAAAATTCTTTTTCCTTTTAAATGAAAAATAAGATTCCCATGTATTCACTTGGCTCCTGTAGCTAACAACAACGATTGTGAAACTCGTGAAAAATAGTGAGAGTTGTTTCACAGTAGGGCTCCATGTATGTGCAAGGGTTGGGTACACTATTTTATTTGCAGAAACAGTGTCTGTGGAACAAAGCGGAATGGACTAACCTACCATCCACTGTCCAAGAATGCAAATGCATAAAGAGTAAAAGTAAATTATTTTTAAAACCCACAAATGTTTAGTTTTAATAATCTAAGGTATTTTCAATAACATAGGTTAGTAAATTTGTTTTGATTTTTTTTTTAAACAAAGTATGTTCTTAAGCAGTACAGGATTGAACTCAATAATATTTTATAAAGTTATTCTCTAAAATTCAAAATTTTTGTTGCTGAAAATAAAACGATAAAATAGCCTCTAAAAACACAGAGCAATGAGGAGGTCTATGATTTGTACTGTAGCTTCTCTGTTAATTTCTTTACAGACTCCAATTCCTGAATAAATCTCAAACATATGTAATGCCTTTTGGCGTTAAATGGTGTATGGACAATACAGTTCACATTATCCAGTGAAATCTGCAATAGATACATTCTTCCAGCTCACAATATAGTTAAACTTGCGCTCCCACTAATTTAGCCAAGGGCAGGCTTGCATTCATCCAATTTGTCAAGCAATTCCATGTCATTTTGGCTAAAGCATTTTAGAACTCAGTTTAAAAAAAAAGTTAAAGATTAAAAGAAAAGAGTGAGTTGACTTCCAAATGCATAATTCCAAGGAAGAAATTAGAAAATCAGAACCATTTTTCATCTTTTATTGGCAGGGTACACATAACTCTTCATTATTTACTTGATCCCCATGACCTTCATGCATGGATTGACTACAACCTTGATCAAACCTTCACTTGTTTAAAAAGACCAGGCCATTCATACATAAAGTTTCCAGTAATGGGTGGTGGCAGGGGGCAGGTGGGGAGGTGTTTAAGCTAAAAAACCCCAAAATCGTATTTTCACACTTTTGGCCATCTCTAAAGCGTGGAGGTATACAGCCAAATCCTGCCCTCCACTGTCAACTCCCACTCTCAGTGGAGATGAAAGAATGGTCTAAGCAACTCCAGTTGCATTAATTACATGAGGGCCAGACTTCGGCTGAAATCTCAAACTGAACTGACACAGCTGGTCAAAATTTAGCCATTAGCACTGGAATAGCAGGGGTTTTATAACTCAGGATTGAAGTGTATTAGCAGAACTATGGGCCATGCTCTTACAAAACAGAGTATTGACCTTCTTCTGGGCCAGTGATAGAATATGTCCAGGTGTTTGTGAGAATAATTATAGCCTATCTTCCAGAAAGATAGGATCAGCTGTATTGAATCTCAGCTCACCTGCATTTTTACATAATGTAAAAAAGCATTTGTATTCTGTATGAACACCATAACTTACACGTTGAATTTTCACATATTTGGATTGGCTGTAGGCAGATCTTCCACATCTAACCCTCCAAAAATGCAATTTAACTCACAGTTATGCCCATGCTCTATATAAGGAATGACAACTGTATAACAGATACAATCTCTCACCTGGCTGTGCAATTCTTTTCTTGCATGCTCACAACTGGAGCAACATTCTGCCCATGAAGGCCCAGGTTGTGAACAATAGTGAGCAATTACTAACGTGAATAGTCCCAAAGGAAGTCAGTAAGTCTACTCACATGAGTAAGTGCTCACTAATACAAGTAAAAGGTTTGCAGTTTGACCCCAAATCATTTCTGTTTTCTATGCTCCCTATCCCTGCCAAAAATACCCTTCAAAACCCCACACAGCATGTCAATCAACAGAGGAAGGGGAAAATATAGCAAAGTGGCATAGCAGTACCGCACCCTCTGAAATTTGGGGCCCAGGGCGAACATCCTGCTCCCCTGTCCCTAGGTCCAGCCCCGGACAGGACTACTTCTAACATCCCAAATCGCTGAGCAACTTTCAAATATCCATTAAGAAAATGTTTAAACACCAAGTAACACAAAAATAGGTTTTCTTCTCTCCCCCTCAAATGAGAAGCTTCCCTCCCAAGATTTATACTTGGTCGATGTGCTCCAAGTTCAATTGATCAGATAGCCTCTGGGGATAATGGCTTCCTTCCTTCCTTCCTTCCTGCTCATTCAGCCCTTGACCGCTCCATTGAAACTGCCAGCTGTGTGGGTTGTTAGGTGGACATGTGGACACTGCAAACTGAACAAAGAAATCTAAACTCACTTTGCAGAGAACAAAGACATAGCGCCTCAAAAAGCAAAATCAATGGGAGTCAGACATCTAAATACCTCTGAAGATCTGGGCCAAAGAGCCACTAGCCGTTATCTTTCAGTCACTCTTAACTTGGGCTGGATTTTAGCTTGTCACCTAGAGGTGAAAGCCGTCTCATTACCAGTCTCCCAAACAATCCAGATCTTTCCTTTTCCAATTTATTTCTATAGTTTCAACACAGACCTTCATTTTTTCCTGCAGCCCTTTCCCCGCCACACCCCTCCTCTCCTTTTATATGCTCCAAAGGCCAAAGATACAAAGACTTCTCTTAAATGTGGACAGCTGTAGATTCCACCCTTTCTCGAGAAGCCATTTTCTATGACAGTTTACAATTGGTTAATACTATCATGCCTTTAAAGCTGGAGTCTCTAGTTCATCACCTTTGGTTACTTGCCAAAGGCCTGGAGATTTCCCTCCAGTGGTTTCTGTGTTCCCACAGAAATAATATACTGGGAGTTTGTATTAAATTCTGAAATATTTAGCTGAACTTAGTGACTCAGACAGATCTGGAGAGTATAACTTCAGACTTGTACCTTAATATATTAAATAGCTGCCTTAGGGCCCCAATTTATTTTACAAAATTTGAGCTACTGATTTTTTGCACATTTAGAATGAAATGCTGTGATCAGATCCACGCATGCTTATCTCCTAAAAAGTGTTTTGTGGGCTACATTGGGAACTGCACCAGTTTAACCTAAATCAGTTTTTAACCTAAGTCCATGTCCTTGTGTGGACACTCCGACTGAAATTTAGTTTAAACTTGTTCCCAGTTGATTTAAGTGACAGAAAAATAAGTCATTCTTAACCAAAATCAGCATCCACTAATTTGCACTGGGTTAGCTAAATGGGTTTAAATTCACATATTAAGTAAAATAGGTTCAAAATTCTTATGTAGATTTGTTCTGAGAGACCCTTAATTGTGATCTTATTTGACTCTTCTATGCACCAAATGTGCTTAAGTCTATATTTTGATCATGTCTTTCATGTTTTAAGAGGCAGAGCACGGAAAGGGCCATCTTCAGCACATACAATTTGTGCAGTTTTTACCATGCAAAAATCCACTCACATTTTTCTTAGATGAACAAATAATTCACCCTTTGCCAATGTGCAGCTACTGTTAGGGCCCCATGGTTCTAGGCACTGCACACGTGCATAGGTTTCAGAGTAGCAGCCATGTTAGTCTGTATTCGCAAAAAGAAAAGGAGTACTTGTGGCACCTTAGAGACTAACAAATTTAGTTAGCTCACGAAAGCTTATGCTCTAATAAATTTGTTAGTCTCTAAGGTGCCACAAGTACTCCTTTTCTTCACACGTGCATAGTAAGAGACATTCCCTGCCCAAAGAGCTTGCGATCTAAATAGACAAGACAGAGGATAAAGAGGGGAAACAGGGACACAAAGAAGGGATGTGACTTGCCCAGAACCACGCACCAGGTCACTCGCAGAGCCAGGAACAGAATTTAATTAATCGTAAAACCCAGTCTAATGCAGTATCTGCTGCTATACTGCCTCACAATGGAGCATCAATGGGGAGCGACCAATTCATCCAATGGTCTCTGTACATACCTACAAGCTAATATAGAGATCCCAACGCAAACACTTATAACATTTAAGAATCTCACGTGGATTTTGCCACAATCTCGGGAAGAATTTGATTCCACACGAACATTTTTATGTGTATCTACATACAAATGTGTGACAGCCACACTGTTACTCCTATATGTTTCAGGTTATTTAAATGGAAACTGTCCCCATTAGTTTCAGACCAGTAGTGTGAAATCTCAGAAGATAGGAAACAAGTCAGTATGAATAAAGTACACGGTATATACGTGAAATAATTTGGTATAGTCTTTTGAAATTTCAGCATTTAGAGATGAACAAAATGGGTACTGGTTTTCTCTATGCGTTTTACACCATGGACCTGATTCTCCATGGCCTTTTATAATCATTATTCTTTATATTACAGTAGTACTTGCTTGGGACCCCAACCAAGACTGGGAACCCACTGTATTAAGGACCATGCACATACAGAGTAAGAGACCGTCTCTGTCTTGGAGTTCTACAAATCTAAACAGACAAGGATTGGGGAAAGGCAAATAACATGCAAATGTGATAGTCTGTAGACATCACACCAGTTCCACATTTTGAGGAGGTTTTCTGCACTGCCTCGCCTTTTGTATAACCATTTTATATCCATGCAGAGTGGGTCCAAGAGACACTAAGTCATAACGGTACCACTTTGCACTGGTATAAATGACCTTGTCATGTCCACAAACATGATTTTCATGTAATCACCTGACTCCTGGAGGTAGGGCTTTAAGACTTGTGATATTGAGAGAGTGGCAACACTGGGAATATAGATCAGCAAACTACTCCCACAGCCAGATCAGTATATTGGGAATAGCTGTCTGTAATAGGAAAGAGATTGGCAGAGGTAAAAGAGAAATAATAAGGCTCAGGAATTCCCTTTAAAAGTAGAGTTCAGAATGAGCATCTCCCTGATGCAAGAACTTCACCATGACAGATGAATCACAGTTACATTAGTAATTAGGAAGGATTCCTACTCCCATAGCTACAAAATGACACTATTTCATTGTGATCCCTACCAATAGCAAAAAGGCAGGCACAAATAATGTTTCTATATGTTCACACCACCCCGCAGAAAAATATTCCTTTGAGGAGCTCAAAGCAATACTAATTGCACATTATTTGCGTCCTATTCAGCTTTTTAAGATTTACTAAGCAACACATATATTTCTGAATGAGTTGTGCATTTCAGCTTCTAGTATCAAGTAGAAGGCTACTTTAATATCTCTTTAAACTTTAAATATTTAGTTTGGTGTTCACAATTAATGCCAGAATATTAAAAAGAACTCTGACACATCTAGTGAAAATTCTCTCATACCAAAGTCCCACTTTTAACAACACAGAGATCTCAGGAACTACTTCTCTAACCTAATGAGCCTTGGCAGCCATTCAAATTAAACACTCTATTGTGCAAGGAGCTAATTATGCCGAGATTAAACCCAGAGACTGATGGGGACATTTACTGTACTTCTAGCAATTATAACAGCTGTACGGACTGGAGAATAAAACTTGTATTTCATAATTTTGAAAGATGTCACTGATAATCCAATAAAAAATGCACACATGTCCACATGAGGTTGACTTATTGTTTAAAACATTGTGCAACTACTTCCGTCATATTTTTATTACCAGATATTAATACTACACATTATGTTGCACTATTCCTACTGTATCAGAATGTTCATACTGTACTCAGCTTGTTCACATAAAGTAATCCCCGTAACACTTTTTGATAAACAATTAAATGGTAAATTATCCCTTTTTCCTAGCCAAGCCTAAGGCCATGTCTATGCATGCAGCACTGCAGCAATGCAGCTGCATCGAGACAGCTGCGCTGCTGCAGCACATCTGGTGAAGACGCTCTATGCCGATGATAGACGCTCTCCTTCTGACATAGTGCTGTGCACATGAGCGCTTATGTTGGTGTAACTTATGTCACTCACGGGGTGGTTTTTTCACACCCCTGAGCGACAGAAGTTAGAATCATAGAATATTACGGTTGGAAGAGACCTCAGGTGGTCACCTAGTCCAATCCCCTCCTAAAAGTAGGACCGACAGCAACTAAATCATCCTACTTATGTCTGTAGTGCAGACACAGCCTAAGTAACGACTGTACCATTTTTGCTCATCTAACATGCTAATTAACTATTGCAGTTTTCCACCATTAAAGCCCTTCCATTCCTCAAAGTCAGCTAGTCAGCTTACTTTTTCTGGTGTTACTGATAATCTGCAAAGCCAATGCAATCAGAGAAATGGGGCTTGATTCTTCTGTCACTTCCACAATGTAAATCAGGAGTAGCTCCACTCAGGTTTCATGGACATAAAAGGTGTGAGAAGAAAATTGCCCCCTTCTACTCTTCTAATGCTTGCTCATTAGGGGTCTGATTCTGCAAGATGCTCATACAAGAAGTTGATCTTTTGCGACTTCCATTGGAGTCAATAGGGTTTAAAGTCATGTAGGACACACTTAGCACCTGAACAGATCAGGCCCCATGGAAGTTGAAGATGTTCTGTATCTTACAGGATTGGGCACTTGAACAGAAGTGAAGAACACAAAATTAAGAGGGTTAATCTTGTATGGTGGCAGTGAAACTTGTCTGAAGCAGTTAGTCACTGGCAAACACTGATTGTTTAACAACGGTGGGAGATGGATTTATCAAATTTAACCAGAAGAGTACATCTTATATTTTTGGGATACTCTCAGGCAATCTCGTCAAATAAAGGGTTGTGTAACTAAGCTCTCATTCCCAGTGGCATAGCTTGTGCAAAAATTCCACTGTACTTTTTTCCCACATCAGTTCTCTATCACCATAGTGTTCTCTTTAAAAAGATGAAACACATACCTGTGAAAGCCACACTGACCTCAGTGGGATTGCATGGGTGTAAGTCAGTGCAGAAACTAGCTCGATATTTGCAAGCAATCATTAACTTAAGCAAGACACCACAGCGTTTTGAGGGCAAAGCTATGCTACTTTTAATAAATGGAACTCAATATGAAACAAAATAAACCAGACATAGGCAGTTATGTGTGATTATTAATATGACATCATCAATCAACAAACTACATTTAAGTGCATTTTACTAAAGCAACTACATAATTAGCTGGTTTCAGAGTAGCAGCCATGTTAGTCTGTATTCGCAAAAAGAAAAGGAGTACTTGTGGCACCTTAGAGACTAAATTTGTTAGTCTCTAAGGTGCCACAAGTACTCCTTTTCTTTTTACATAATTAGCTGTTTAACACAAATGCTTTCAGTGAGAGAAAACAGCATGAAAGGCCATTCTTTTTATGAAAGAAGATAAACAAATTACATGGGATGTACAGGAATAGATGTGGGAAATGTAGCAATATATTCATTTTAATCAGTGTTGTAAGTTTGTAATTCCTTCTGTTCTTTAAGTTTTGTATGCCTGCTGCCCAGCAAAAGGGAATAGTTCAATTTAAATAACCCCATCTTAAAAGGACAATATTGAGTTCTCCCTTCAACTGAATTTCAATCCGAGTTAACAGTTAGCATTTTACTTTCTCTGTATTAATTTTGTTCTTTGATAACCTTCTGAGTTTTCAAATTTCTGATAGAATGATTGCCTTATTCAAATAAAGTAGAATAGCATCAACATAAAGAGAAATATTGCTTTGGGTTCCATCAATCGACATACCCAATAGACCTAGAATGAGTTTGGAAATGAGTTCTAAAATTGCAAATAATGTGGGGGAGAGGATCAAGTGGGCAAACTTTCCTTTTCCTTCATAGTAAAAAAAAAAAAAATTAAAAAAATCAGCATTATAAATTCTTGTGAGTTGTACCTCTAGCTACAGATTTGTAATATTGTGACTTAATACATTTTTTAAATGGACCAAATTAAAATTTCTTAAGTGTTGTTAGATGGAAATCCCACTCTACCTTATCAAAGGCTTTCTCAGGATCTAGACTCAAGAATTTGCTGATTATGTAGCCCTCAATTATAGTTGTTATTCTGGAAATATTGCCTAAAATACTCTTCCTTCCTGCAAAGAATATCCGACCAGAAGGTGAAAGTTTTGCCAGTCCTTTCTCAAACCCTGAATTTGCAATTTTTATGGAAAAATGGATTCAATAAGGAAATAGGAATATTATAGGCCAATCTTACAGCATCTTTGTTTGGATTAACACAGACTGTAGCTGAACAGAACTGTTGAGAAGAGGGGTTTTTTTCCCAGTTTGGTAGCTGAATGTTTTTGTAAATACTGAATTATTTTGGTCAAGAAGAATTTATAAAACTTCCATAAAAAGAAAAGGAGTACTTGTGGCACCTTAGAGACTAACAAATGTATTAGAGCATAAGCTTTCGTGAGCTACAGCTCACTTCATCGGATGCATGCTCTAATAAATTTGTTAGTCTCTAAGGTGCCACAAGTACTCCTTTTCCTTTTGCGAATACAGACTAACACGGCTGCTACTCTGAAACCTAAAACTTTCATGCAATGCCATCTAATACATGGGCATTGCCTGCATGAACATGAAATACAGCTTTGGAAACCTTTGCAGATACTCTGATAATTTTCCCCAGCTTCAGTTTCTCTTACACTTGTAAGTGTAAGTATAACATAAATAAGTATTTTTCTATTTCTAACATGGATACTTGGGATTAGATATGTATAGTTAACATGTATTAAATCTTATTAATATTTGTGTGGATGTCAGTAGTTTACCTGATTCATCCAATAGAACACTAATTGAACTTTGAGTCTCTTCCTTCTTAATTGCCAAGTGAGAAGTTTTCCTGTTTTATTTCCTTCCACACTCCATTCATATGCTCTTGCTTTAGTAAATTTTAATGATTTTTCTGTCTTTTCAAAAGCTAATTGTCTATCATTTTGTGTAGTAGTTTTAAGTAATGAGTGTTCTCATCTCTTTAGTATTTTTCCCTAATTGGTGGATAGGGTGTAATAAATATTTTTTTATTTCTTTTTGTGTTTTGTTTTGTTTTTCATTTGCATATTCTGTTATATGACCCCTGAAGACTAATTTAAATACTACCTATTAAGTTAGTGGTGACTCTCCCATATTAGCATTTGCATCGTCAAAGAGCTTAATTTTCCCTTTTACAAAATTTCTGAATTCTTTGTCTTTGAGAAAAATATTTCTGAATTCTTTGTCTTTGATACATATTCAAAGTCCATATTCTCTCATAACTCATTCCTTCATCCATTCTCCACTCCGTTTTAATGGGAAAATGGTTGCAGACATGAATTGATCCGGTATCATTATTTACCCCTCCCCAGAGGACTCTGGGAGTAAAGATCTGGCAAACACGTGCCTAATGTTAGTCACATTGGTTAAGGCACTACCTGAAGGTGCTTGGATTCTACAGTAATGAACACAGTATAAGAACCTATGTAGATTAGAATAAATTTAGAAATGAGAAAAATCAATAAAAAGGGATTAATATGGATACCGTGTATTTTGGGGGTCTTTTTCCTTTTCATAGGCTTTACTGTCTTTATTAATGTTTCTGTTGTTTCTTTAGCTTTTTCTTAATGCAGAAAAGCCATGTGAGGAATAATCTAAATGATCTCATGGAGCAAGGTTGAAGTCTCTGGCAAATAAATATTGGCTTAGTAGCTTGGCAGATTGTGAGAATAAATCACTGAAGATAAATGCTCCCTCCTTGTTTGAGTATAAATATAATCTACCGTGAATTTATTATTTATATTAGGGTGAACCATCACATTGTAGCTATTATTTATTTGTTTTTAATTTGAACAGGATGGAAATTAATTTGCCAACCATACAGACTCCTCAAATGTTAGGTAACCTGCCTGCTAAAAGAGCACATCTTTTCAGTCTGTCAGTAGAGTCTTTACATAGGCGTGTTTCCTATTGGAAAATACTCTCTCTAAGGCCTTGGTCCTGCAAAGTGCTCTGCGCGGGTGGGCTCTGCAGCTGCACAGAGTCTCATTGGAGTCAGTGGGACCCTGTGCTGGTTCAGGGATCCACTAACACATGTGGGAGGAGGCACTTCTCCTAAGTGATTTAGGATGCCTTTTTCTCCATTAGTTATTAAATCCTCTTATATTTCAAGAACAATTATTTTATGTTGTCCCGCAGTGTCATTAGCAGCAAGTTTCCTATGCCATATATGAAGCTGTATTATTTGACTCGTGAAAATATGATGAATAATTATAAAACAATACACCATATGCTTCCTTTCGCCTTGTGGAAAGCATGAATACCTCATCTGCTACAGTACTCAGATCCATTTAATCAATGTAGTTAATAGTTTGAAATTTCAATTGCAGAACACAAAGAATACTCACATCAGCATCAATTATTCTGAGCACATTTGCACACAGAAAAGAATTGTGCCTGACTCAAAAATAGAAATGAGGAAGCAAACAAATGCTAAAAGAAAAGTGTTTTCACAGAACTTCATCTATCCCAGAATCAGCAGTTGTACTCTCCTCTTTAAAGAATTGCCATACTGGATATAGCATTATTTAGACACAGATTACATTTCCCAGAAATTTCTCTGCCGTTTCTTTGAGGTACATCTATTTGCAAACACAATTCTCTTCTCAGGATATAATTCTTTCTCTGTGGAGACTAGCATACCTTTCAAAATTCCAAGTGGCTATAGTGGCTCTCAGGTTTGGACCCCCCACGCTACATGGAGATGGAAGGGTGAATTATTCAAATTTGATTGACATTGCATCCTAGTGGACCTAACCAGAGGGCCAATGCAACCCCAAGCACCAGGTCACAATATCACCCTGTTTGGGGGCCCTTGGCAAACTGCCCCTGGATTGCTTGGTAAACTGGGCTCATTTGAACCACATACATCTTAACACAGCCAAATGAAAAGGACTCAGGGGTCATGGTGAGCAACTAACTGAATGTGAAAAATTTGTTAGTCTCTAAGGTGCCACAAGTCCTCCTTTTCTTTTTGCAAATACAGACTAACACGGCTGCTACTCTGATAACTGAATGTGAGTTTCCAGTGCAATGCAGCAGCTAAGAGAGCTCACATGCACTTTCGATGTATATGTGGAGGAAAACGGAGCAGGAGTAGGGAGGTGGAGTACCGGATGAGCTCTGGTATGCACACTTTTAAACAGATTGACACATTGGAAATAGTTCAGAAGAGGGCTACGTGAATGATCTAATGTCTGGAAAACCTGTCTTAAAATGGAGACAATAAATCTATTTAGTTTATCGAAGAAAAGGTTAAGAGGTGACTAGATCACAGTCTATGTGGGGAGAAGATTTTCTGAAAGTAGAAAGCCCTCATCTTCCAGACAAAGATATGACAAGATCTAATTGCTGGAGGCTGAAGCTAGACAAATTCAAACTAGAAGTGAAGTGCACGTTTTTAACAGTGTGGGGAATTAGTCACGGGAAAGACATACACAGGGATATGGTGGATTCATTTGAAGTCTATAAATCAAAACTGGGTCTTTCTGAAAGATACGCGCTTACTTTAACCAAAAGTTATTGGTCTTGATGTAGGAATTACTGGATGAAATTATCTGGTCTGTGTTATGCAGGAGGTCAGATGAGATGATAATAATGGTCCCTGCTGCCTTAAATTCTATCAATCTAGAATTTATTGGGACCAGATCCTCATCTGGAGTACAACAACCTAGCTTCATGGACTTTACTGGACTACACTAATTTACACCAGCTGAGAATCTAACCCATTCTATATACTTGTATTTCAATCTGAATCCTGCTGCCACTAGAAAGAAAAGTTTTTAAAACAGTACACAGATCATGGTACAACTCATGGTAAACAAACCAACCCACATGTTCTCACCATCTCAATGCATATGTCACAATCGAGGCCTGATCTGCACTACAAGGCTTTGCTGGTAAGGTATGCCAGCAGATGACTCTGCTGATGATGAGAGGAGAAGTTTTTCTTTCAACATAGTAACACCACCTGCCTGAATGATATTAGCTATGCAAACAGAAGCCCTCTGCTGTTGCCATAGTAGCTTCTACATGGGGAGTTTTGCTGGCATAGCTATGTGGACTAATGATGTGGGTTTTGCATACCCCGACCAACACAGCTGTGCCAACAAAACTTTGTGGTCTCACTTACTGAAAGTAACTTGAAGATAAAACTCTGGTCTCTCAGGACCATTATCAAGCTGCATTGGAAAGTATCTTTTTAATACGTCGGGCATAAGACACAAGATCTTTTAGAATTATAATTTGATCAGAAATAAAAAAAGTTGTGATAAAATGCTGAAGTAAACCAAACCTTCAAAAAATGGACTGTTCCATAAATGGAGAATTAAGTACCAATATTCTCTCTCGTATCGTCAAGTCCCAAGTTTGCTTTGTTTTTAATTATTGATGAGATTAGACAAGGCTTTCACAGACAGATTTAATATGTAAATAGTGTAGAACCCTTTCCGGCTTTTGAATGTTCCCATATAATATTGTACAAAAATATGCAAAATCTTCCCACCCAGCCGTTAATCAAAAGTACTGCAAAGAAGTGTTCAATGCAATGGAAATCTAATCAACAGAAACATTTTCCAACTGAGATTTTATCTGAAATGCTAACAATGTTCTTTTCATATATTTAAATCTAGACCATCATTTCTAAAGTCTTTTCCATGAAAAGCTAGTTATACAACCCTGGTAAATATTTTATCTGAAGCCCCGCTCTGGCTCGTTTACCCTGCATAGAGGAGCCAGAGAAATGTAAAGGGGCCTAAATGTCCCATATCCAGCTGTAGGCACCACAGAAGACAGCCACAGAGCTGCCCCACAAGGATGCCTTTGCAAGCTATGGAGTGGGAGGCGTGCTGGGGGGCAGGAAGGGCATGTCGGGAATGGGGCCACATAGTGCCCTGCAGATTCCAAGCAGCGCCATGACATGTAGGGCAGCGCAGGGTTAGGCTTCTCAGGCAAGAGGACTGAAGCTTATGGTGATTGGGGACTGAGGGGTAGGAGGAGTGAGGGGAGGTGCTGAGACTCAGCAATTGCAGTCTGGGGTGACGAAGGGAGGGATCCCCAAGGTTTCTAACTGCTCCTGGTCCAATCACCTGCTCCAGCCCTTCCAGGTCCCACTTTCAGTTCTGCCTCCACATCCACATGCGCACGAGTTTACATAGGGGCACAATCCCCCACAATATTTCCATTGCAGGGTGCTAGCCCATGCTGAGTCCCCAGTTCCACCACTCCAGAGGCTTCTGTAACTTAAGACAGGCCCCCAGGAACACGTGTTTCACACTAGGGGCATCCCCAAGCCCTGAAACAACCCAGCAGAGGGAGGGTGCAAAGGTGGCTTAAACCACCATAGCTCTCTACTCTGCCTAAGCTGAGAGTTCTGTGCTGCTCTAGAACAATTTCTCCCCGAGAATTCCCAATGAAATTCTTTGGTGGCCTGACAGGCTCAAAATTTAGCTAAAGACACAAGGAATGCATTCAATTTTCTTCTCTTTCCTACATAGCATTTTATTCCTAAAGTATTTACTGCAAAGATCAGAAATAAAACAGAAGTATAAAAAACTTGTTATTGATTATAATAGTCTAATGAGCCTCTTTATTTTGTTTCTGTACATACATGCGCACACCACACCCCCACATGCACGCAGAAAGGAGTGCCAGGGACCGGCAGAAGGGGCTTCACACTACATAAGCTCTTGGTCCCAATCCAATGTCCATTTAAGTTAAAGGAAAAAATTCCCTCTGACTTCAACTGGCACTAGATCAGCCCCAGTATGCCTTGCTCTGATATAGTATACCTACCTCTTATATGACACTTTTCACCTGTAGACCTCAAAAAAGGTGACAAACTGTGACAGTCTTTACTTCAAAATAGCACTCTGGAGCCCCCATGTTCATGACAGTCATCTAGTTATGATGTGTTTTGGACAAAATATGCCTTGTGAGGTATCACTTAAGAAGTCTTGATTTGCTGAACGTTAATTCCTGTTGAACTGTGTGCACTATCATTGTATGTGAAGTTGTGAAGTATTGCTATGTGTGTGATACTGAAATACGTTGTGAGGTTGGGAGACACCCACAGCCCGCCTTTCATTGGCAACAAAGGAGCAACGATCACTGGCCAGACAGGTGTTGATGGCCCATCAAGAAGAATCCACTCTCCCCCAGACTCCTCAGAGAGAGCATATACCCAGTGAAGGCTGCCGAACACACATGGCACAGCAAGGATCTTTCTAGCAGCTGGAGAGAAAGTGTAAGTGAGGATTGATGACATCACCACTTGGCCTCTCTCCTCCCCCATCTCAACACCTGGAAGATCATCTGGAAGACAAAGACTGACCTGGGGAGATTGGTCCCAGGCTGAGAAGGAAATTCAGCCTGTGTAATTAGAACTGTAAACTGCCTGTAAACATCCAATGGGGTGAGAAACTGCTTGATTCAAATCTTACTTAGTCTGTGGAATTTAGAATGAATGTTTATTTTTATTTCTTATGTAACCAACTTTGATCTCTCTGACTGCTACTTATAATCACTTAAAATCCACCCTTCTGTAGCTAATAAATCTGTTAATATTTTTTCTAAACCAGTGTGGTTTTGGTTGAAGAACTTGGGAAATCTCAGCTGACGGTCACACAGGCTGTTGCACACCCACTACCTTTTGTTGGAGTGATGAACTAACTAATGAGCTTCAACAGTGCAAGGGTGTCTTGAGCAGTGTAAGACCTGGAGAGCCAGGCTCTGGTGATTGGCTGGTGCCTCTCTCTGTATGGTTCATGAGTGGCTCAGGGAGGATTTGTGCAATTTAGCTGGGGATAGGGCTCCACATGCTGATGGCTGAATGATCACAGAGCCTGGAGGGGTTTTGCTGCTTGTCACTGGCAAAGCATTGTGTGAAAGAGCCCAAGCTGGAGAGTTAAGGGGGCCCAGCGGTCCCACAGTTCCAGGTTATACCCCAGTGATCCCGTCACATACACAAAAGTAAGAATCAGTATCTCCATTTTACAGAAGGAGAAACCAAGGCAGAGAGAGGTGAAATGACTTGCCCAAGGTCACATAGCAGGACAGTAGCAGAGCTGGGAATAGAACCCCAGGTTTCCTGTCTACTGCCCTGCCCACTGGTCCACACTAAATTTAAGTGATGCACAGCAGACTCTCTGCCGAGGGGTGAATTTCACCCATATTGACCATCTTTTAAGTCTTCCATTCAAAACATACAGTTAAAGACACAGGACATTTTTTTCTAATCACAATCCTGAAGTTAGTAGCCTAATTTCACATATAGACCATTTAGTAACCGCATATGAATTTAGCAGGTTAACTGAGATATCCATATTTGAATGTTTCGATCAGTTCACAGCCGTATTAGCCTTGCGCAGATAAATCTATGTGGTACTATCTGAAGATAATATCCACTTTTCTCTTTTAAAAAAAAAATCCCTCTGTTCCATCAGATAGAGACAAAAAACCAAAGTTCCCAACTTCAGACAGAAGTGCTGAAAGATGTAATATATTATCATTCACTGCATCCTTTCCCAGCTACATGTGTTCCTTTTTTTAAACAATTAAAACATATTTGAAGAATCAGCATTTTCTGGCTAAGTTTCTGAGCAGAATAAAAAAATATTTTTCAGTTTGTTTACATTTCATTAACTAAAAGTGAATTGTTTTCATGCACTTGTTAAAATGGAAACTGTAGTGTCTGCCAAATCCCATATTTAAATAAAAGATAGCGTAATAATTTCAGATGCAGTCTATCAGGGACTGTAATATATCCTAGAAATACACAAATCTAAGATAATCCTGTTAAAATATAGCCACAAGTATAACGTCATAAAAATTCAGTCTATAATGTAGCTGAGTATTAGTCATTATTTGCATACACATACAGGGCAAAGACGAAATTGCACAGCTTGTTGTGCATGTATTTTATCAATGATTAGCAAAGAAAACAACACAATATATAGATATATACATATACATAGGCTCAACAATTATGACAACATTTTTGCATTGCAATGCAACCCCATGAAAAACTCCATTTTAAAAACATTTTGCAAGTCGTTGCTCGGGGATATACAAGAAGATCAGTCAAAATAGGGATGCTCCCAGATTTACTGCCAATCTGAGCACCAAACAGGATATTGGCAGCCCAGACAGTAGCTCTAGAGGCTGTGCTCTAATGCTCCATCCTCATGCCTCTGCATCCCTTGTGCGGAGCAGCCCAGCAAGGATGTAGTTTCATAGCTTTTAGGGCCAGACAGAACCATTACTTTATCTAGGCTGATCTGCTGTATAACAGCAGTTATATTTCATCCAGTTTCTCCTATCATGAGCCCAGTTATTTGTGGCCACTATGGGTATCTGGACAGCACCTAGCACAATGGGGCCCTGACCTCAGTTAAGCCTTCTAGGCCTTCTATTTGTATGCAGTGCAGTTGTAGCCATGTTGGTCCCAGGATATTAAAAGGGACATGCCTTGCCTAAGCTGATCCAATAAAATATATTACTTCACACCTTGTCACTCTGGGCACTACTGTAATACAAATAAAATACTTCAATAAATTTTATGCCCTTGCAAAATTCATGACAGCAGGTAAACAGCATGTCCTTCTCCACTTGCAACTCCTTGTCTACACCGGCATGGTTTTGCAGTGGGTTTATTTTCATTGTTACTTTGGTTATGGAAGCTCTCGAATCCACTCTGGGATGAACTCTTAAACCATTACTCGTTTTTCACTCAGCTGTTATGCAGGCAAAACTGCCTGACTGAGGAGGAGCATTGCCGGAGTTGGGATTTGCAGAATGGAAGTGAGTATCTGTTTTGGCTCTGATTTTCATCAGGCAGAAATGAGCCACCCCACCTAAGGCCATGTGGATCCTTGGGTCTTACTGGATATTCAGCCACAGAGGCTGCTCCTTGTTCCAAGGACGTACTCTTATTGCAGCTCTGCATGGCTCCCAAAATCAGCTTCCTTCCTGAGGGCTGGTTTTGCCCCGGTTTACTGCCATCTGCATATCTATGACAGTTGGAAACATGGGAATAGATTCATATATTTTAAGGCCGGTAGGGGCCAGTAGATCATATATACCCTGACCTCCTGTATAAGACAGGCCATTAGATTTTACCCAGTTACCCCTGTTCTGAGCCCAATTAACTGTGCTTGACTAAAGCATACCTTCCAAAAAGGCATCCACTCTTGATCTGAAAACATCAATAGGTGGAAAATCCACCACGGCCCTTGGTAATTTGTTCTCACTATTAAGGTTTTATGGCTGAGTTCTAATTGGAATTTTTCTGATTAACTTCCAGACGTTGATTCTTATTATGCCTTTCTCAGCTACATTTAAAAGGTCCTTTAATAGTGGGTATTTTCTCCCTGAAAAGTTGTAGTAGTGGAAAGTTAACACTTGCCTACTAAGATGCTAAGAACATCAACTCACTTCACACACGGCAAAGCTAACCCAACCTGGAATTGAACCAGTGATTTGAAGGTGAAAAATCCTCAAATCCTATTACCCATATTTGAACCATCCAGTACCATGCGTTTTGATATAGAAGTTTTAAGAAGTTTGAAAATCTCAAAATCATCACCGTTATTTATCTTTTCAGGTTTAAGGTGGATTTTCCATCTGTTAAAGAAAAACAAAGTCGTCGTCTCTCTTTGGAGACAATCTCTTTGAACAGAGAACAATGACTTGGTCAAAAAGCAGAGCTTCCACTGGTGTTGTCCCTGTAATTAGAAGAGTTAACTGAACATTCAGCTGCTTGCATTTAACAATCTGATCTGTGTCCCTGCTCAGCTAGTTAATCATTCAGATTATCCTTGCAAAAATATTCCAAGCAAAGGTTGATTAAATGTTAACCTACTAGGCCAGATGTTATTTAATTAGTAACCCCAATGGTTGTGGGTACGGGGTGATATCATCCTTTAAAATCAAATGGGGAGATCTAGAGTTAATTAGGATAGACTACTGTATTCAACACACTAGGAACAAAAAGGGCAACTTGTGGTCAAAGAGACGGGGAGAGGGAGAGAAAATGATTTTTCCAACTAGAACATGAAGAGTCAGACAAACAAAGTGGATAAAGAAATTATATTTTTGGGTGTAAAAGAAAAATCATGTTTTGTTCTAAAACATATCTTCTGGACAGTGGTAATTATATATTTGTTATACTTCAATGACTCTGGCTTTTATTTATTTTTACTAGAGATCTTAAACAACCTCACACACCCACTTCTAAGACAAGCTGAGTCTCTAAAAGGCCCACAGCTATGCAGGTGTTCCAAAATGCTTCTCCACTGTCTGTGGACAGTGGTAGAGAGCCTCTATCATCTTGGTTTTACCAGAACATTCTGGAACATTCTAGGGAGCCAGGACCTAATTTCAGGATGCCTGAAATATTCTGGTTTGCATTTCAATCAATCAAGATGTCCCGGGTGGGTCGTAGTTTTGGGGTTTTTAAAAATATATGACTACAAAATGTTTCCTCAAGATGTACTGATACCCAGATAGAGATTGTACTGTGCATCCCCTTTTTGTTGTTGTTGTTCTCATCACATAGTGAGCAAGTGTTCCACACCAAAGGGTGTCATGACTTGTCAGGGCACAACACTGCAACACAAGTCTGGTGACCCAGCCTAGACAGTGCCAACAAGCCCCTTCTCTGGCCCATTGCAGAAGGGTTCAGAAAAGGCTCCAACTCAGGGAAATACACTTAGTTGCCGTAGAGTCAATGGCAATAGCGACACAAGGTGACAATAAAAAAAAATAGTAAATGTGAGTATTTTGCAAGCTTAAAAAAATGTTGCTAAAAATTATTCCTTTTTTAAATTTTGAAAACAGTCACTGGATACACAGCCTTTGGAGAACACGTAAAGGATCATATGGACTGTCCAAAAAGCAAATTCCTTACAGCCTAAAACTAGCAACGCGAAGAGCACAAGACAGCAGTAAAGTAACCTTGCATTTTCCAACAATGAGAGCCACAGAAGAGGCCACAGATGATCCACTCGTGCCCACGAGAGATAACTCTTATGCAGCACTGAAGGGCTACGTGACACTCCAATAAGCAAATGAAAAACTGTGAATGGATACTGAATACAGAAACATTTGCTAATGCTTTCTAAATTGCAACGCTATTTTCAGAATTACAATCTTTATTCTCAGAAATCCAACTGGAGGATTTGTACTACTGTACAAGTATTTAACTACATACGTATGCCTTTTAAATCTCACAAGACTGGGTTAAGCTCAGTTTGACCTGAGCCTTATGGGGTTTTGATTTTGCATTTCTTGAGCATAAGTAAGGGATAATTATCTTTTACAAACACTGTTCTGTTCAGATTCCCATGTATCTGTACAGCTGTCAAACATTCTAAACAAACCAGATTTCCTGATCTCATCTCTACATCTTCTCACAGGAATATTCTCCATTAAAAGACAGCAAAACAAACAAACAAACCTCCAAAGACCACAAAAGCAAAACAAGGGATAAGACCATCTTACAATGAATGAGAGAGAGAGAACAGGAAGGCAGAAAGTATATGCTCACAAACTCTAGTCCCTTCACCAGATTCAGTTCAAGTCAACTGCTAGAGAAATTCGAAGCAAAAATCTTCCCCAATGGGGAAATTTATACCAATATACCTCCCAGTGTGGACACTCATATTCAGAATATCAGGAAGCTAAACTGAAAAAAGTCCACTGTTATTCTAAACAAGAGTGTTCACACAATGGAGTTATACCAGGATAACTATAGTGGTGTAACTGAACCAGAATCGTAATGCTAGTAAATTTCCCCCATGTAGACAAGCCCTTGGTGTGCTTACTGATTCCTCTCCCGTAAGAAGAAAAGGAGTACTTGTGGCACCTTAGAGACTAACAAATTTATTAGAGCATAAGCTTTCGTGAGCTGCAGCTCACTTCATCGGATGCATTTGGTGGAAAAAACAGAGGAGAGCTCTCCCGTAAGGCAATGCAAATATAGTAGATGTAAGAAGAATGGCTGCAACAGCAGGCATAATGCAGCAAATCATGAACTCTCAGGTTCCTATGTCCTGATCGGTTTGAGCATGTGATTCAAGAATGATCTCCAAAAATAGAGACCAGGAAGAAATTCCACTGGGGCAAGAAAGAAATCTCTACTATAAAACTTCCAACCCCACCCCACCCCACAAGGATCTCCCTAGGATTCCTTGAGTCAAAGAGGTCTGTCTGAAGCTGAACCCCCACTTGATGGTTGTTTCGTCTGAACGTTTTTCTGCTCAGGGATCAAACCTCAGTGTCCTCTTTTTACATATAGACACAGAGGTAATGGAGACAGAGGCCCTTCGCTTCATGGAACATTCATAAAGAGATGGAGAGTGGCTAATATCAGACCAATGGATTTACTCCAGATTTATAGTAACATTACTAAGAGTAGAACTGGCACATTACGCTCATTTCTAGAGCTGTTGGAGTGATAGAGCTGTATTGGGCTCGCTGCCATAGACTTATTTATTAGGGAAGACTTATGTCTCTCAAACCATAGGAATCAACTTACTAGTCTGAACTATAACTATATGGGTTTGCATACTTCAGAAGCCTGTGAAAAAAATATGTGTTTGCTGTCAATTCACAAATTGGGCCTATTGTTTTACTTTATTTTGTTTTGAGTATCAGACATCACATATTGAAAATTGGTTTTCTTGAGCACTACTTAAAATAGTCTGTCTTTGTTTTACAGCTTCATTAATCCATTTCTAATTCATTTCTCAGGTTTATTCAACAGCTATATCTGATGTAAATTCCACATCTGGATAAAATTGAAACTGCTACACTACTAAATCACTTTATTTTTAAAGACTTAAAAAGGCATGCCGTTTTGTGCTATTTAACACCACTGTAGCTTGTAGGTTAGTATTTTAAATGAAGCAATTGACTGGAGCATGGAGAAGGTAAAAAAAGTAACCTTTCTATAATAAAATGTACAAATGTGTGAATAACAGAATTAACGTATGGATCACGTACAGAACATTGACTTTCCTTGTGCGTTCTTTTATTTGGATTGAAGCTCTCATTGCAAGCTTTTGCATGCAGTATTTTGAGGATGCTGAAACTCCTGTAACCTTGAAAGTAATTTCATTATCATACTCTGGTTTCAAAGAAGAGCAATGAAAAGCATACGTAGCTCACTTAACTATAGTTTGTATCAAAAACATGACAAAACAAATCAATTTTTCTGTCTGATTTTGGTTATATAAAACAATAATCAGAGATGAGGCTGTCCTTTGGTATGTTTCAAGACATATAGCTGTCCTCTCTAAGAACACAGATTCCTAGTCAATACTGTCCTGGTTTATTAGTATACACGTAATGAGTTGAGATAGTTTAATAAAAGCTGTATCTTTCAGCCTCCTCTAAAGATGGCCTTTGTATAATATTACTGTACAGCTGCACTATTCTCTCATTTAGGGAATGTTACACTAATTGAGTATGCAGGCATGAGTTCTCCCCATCTCTGATTAATTAGCACCACTCGAGGTCTTCACATCAATCTTGTGAAAACCACTGTGACTGATCTTGTCTCACTTGGAGCTGAAAATTACTTTGCCAATAGCATAACATAATACTTTTGGTATAAACAACAACAAAGACAGGCCTCTTTGGTGGCCCCATCACCATTTCTTTTATGTTGCACATTTCTCCAAAGCTTCTGAAGGCAAAGGACAAGACTTTACCAACAGAAGCCAAATGCAAGCCGGTAAAATTAAAACAGCATGTCTGCACCCTTAAGGGCTTATTTTTACAACAGTATCTTTGATCAAAGTCACAATGGTGTTTTTTCAGGCTCCAAGTTTTACAAGAGACTGGATCATTTGTGCCAATTTTTTTTCTCCTCCACACTAGAAAAAGGCTACTTTAGCAAATTGCTGCAAAGCAAGACTCACATGGAGTTACTGTACACACTCAGCTCTGACACCCTACCCAGTATGTCCTGGTGCTACACCAGTTGTGTGGGGCTTGTTTGGAGAAAGTTTGGAAAAAGACTTTCTCTCTCCCAACACCACCACCTCCTCCCCGGCAGCCGTTTTGAGGAAATGTAAAACAACAATAGTTTTTTGTGAGCTAAGAAATGGTTTATCCCACCGTTTCTTTCAGTGCTGACAAGTCAAAGGGCAGAGCCAAAAAATGACAGTGAGATAAAGATGAAGGAAGATGATTTCAGGGCACATCTGCAATTGTCAGGCAGGATTTCCTTACTGGCCCAGTCTTCTTTTATCATGTATATTTCAACTCGCAGCCTGCCCCGAGGCAGAACTTCTCTGCTTTACACTGTCCACAGCATGCTTTCATTCTCATTAGTTTACACATTGAGCTGTCTAACAAAGTAATCAGCCCAGATTTCACAGACCATGTTGCCTGACTTGGAATTCACTTACTAGTTTTACCCAAAGTTTGCTGAGCTCTCCTTAAGCTGCATGTTTCAAAACAAACCAGTGAGAAAGGTTTTATATTGGGAGCCGGCCTTTATTTAATCCTTTCACTGCATTGTAGCTTTCCTAACTGAGTGTCCCTCTATTTGAGATTTTAAAAACCCCAACAAATTAGATGGGATCTGATCATTCATCCCCGACCCCTCCAGACCTTACTGCCATGGAGGGACACTTTCTAACATGACTCTCCCCTGCATGATGCATTGTGGAGGGGGAAGACCAGTCACTGGAAGCAGAGGTATAGGATTCCTGTGGATCCCACAGGACCCACCTACAACATTTGGATGCAGAAGCACTGCTTGTCCCCCGTGAAGAGTAATCCCCATTACCCCAGTTAAACCACTCAGAGAGACTTTATAAAAGGATCCTTACTGAGCCCTCCCCCATAGGTATTCCTGTATGCTGTGGCAATGTAGACCATCAATTTTCAAGTCTTAAGAAAAAGAATGTCTGGTGTGGGACACACTCTCCTTGACGGTGTCCATTAAAGCTAATGGGTGGGCTGATCGCAGTGCCTTAATAAAAATCTTTATTATTCCAGCAGAAGTTATCTTTGCTGATATAATGACTAGCCTCATGGGGAAAGTATTAACCTTCCTAATTGTTTGGGGGAAATCTACCAGTTATTATGAAGAGGCCGTAGTTTTCCCGTAGTTAAACTAGCTTCCATTGTAAAGCACCAGTGGATAAAAAAGAAGACTGCCACTATTCCAATAGCCAGCGGTAGGGGATAGTGTGGGGGAAGCATAGCTCTCCAAAGCAGAGAAGTGGGAGCTTTTCTCTGCTTTCAATAGAGCATAGAGAGCTGTGCAGCTCCCCTCAAACTGCTTCCCACTCCCTACTTACCCTAACTTTAACCCCCATAAAGCCCTGTTTTAGCAGCCCATAAAACTGTGTCTTTTCTAAGTAACTTGGCCTGAAAAGACTTCAAACTGTTCTCAAGTTACATGTCATTAAAAGTTATTTGTCTTTGTCTGCCTCTAGCTCAGAACAGCCCGATACTAGCCCTTCCTACCTTCCATACAATTAAAGTCTCATTGAAAACTCATGCACCACTTAGAGTGTGATGAAAATAAATAAGTCATTAACAATGTTGTGGGCCACTGGGGCCCAATCCTGCTTCCACAGATTTCAATGGGAGTTTTCATTAGCTGGAAGCAGGAATGGGTAATACTTATGTAGGCATGTTCCCCTCTACTGGCTTACAAAGAACAGAAGAGTATGGCTGTAGCTGACAGCTATGAGAGATCCCTCTAGTCCTAGTGGCAGAGAGCTACGTCTCTAGGAATAAAGCTTGTAGGTTCTAATCCCAAGGCTGCAAATATGAAAGTAGCTCAGCTGAAAAGAAGTGGTAGCATCGCCATTGTTAAGGTCGCAAAATGGTCCCAATTTATGCCTAATTTTGATCCCAATTTGATCTTGCAAATTGAAGATATAATCCCCTTCTTTCACATATTTAGGGCCTCACTGACTATTAGAAAGTTTTCTATTAAATTAAGATTAAAAAAAAAGACTTTAAATGGCACATTTTAACAAAAAATGTTTGCAAATAATGCTACTATTTTCACAGCTCCTTAAGGAAAGCCCAGAACCCAGCCAAACTAAATTGGAATGTGGAGTCCAAAACTCATAGATGTATTTGAAAATCCTAGGCCAAGTGGCTAATGCTTCTGTATGGCCTATCTGCCAAAGACACCACCATTTAAAACAAAGATGATTTTGTCATTGGCTAATCCAAGAGGCAGTTTTCCAGGGAAAAAATAGTGAAATATTAAACCAATTGGTATTTGACAACTTGTCATGAATTGCTACAGCAGATGAGAAAAGAAAACTATATAAACCAAAATAATGAATTGTGAAACAAACAAAAATAATACATAAAAAGCTTCAGCAATCCATAGGTCTGAGCTCAGGTTGGGTTGTGATGAAATATGCATTACTTCATACTTGATAAGAATAATGTGGATGTTTATTATGTGGGCATGTAACATTTATGATGTCCTTAACTATTCATTACCTTGCATTTAAGTGCTGAGGTTTTGTACATGATGTGATAGGTAACTAGATTCTTCTCCCTCCAAAGTCCTAACTGGAGTCTGAAATAGAGGTTTGATTTTGGTAATATTCATATTACAAGTCACCATTTATTGATCATTCCTACTTTACTTCAGGTTAAACATTTAGGACACTATCCTGAAATTGTAAATTTCACTTGAATAGGTCCATTGGCTGCAATAGGATTACTCTCATGAATAAGGGCTCCTTGTTAAGGTGTTCCAAGACCAGGAGCATGGCTGTATCAGTAACAAGGAAAATTAAAACGTAAGCTTCATTTTACATGGGGAAAAAGCCCTGTTATGAAGAGCTTTATAAAAGGTCACACCAGCAAACAACAGGGACCCAGAGACACATGTAAGGATTTCCTGTGCTATGCAATTTCTTGCTTCCTTATTTGATCTAATAACTTAAACTATGTACACCCTCTCCAGACATCCATATTTCCATACAGTCAAGGTTAGCCTAAAAGCACTTTTGTTTGCTGTTCAGAATGACTTGCCTACAATTGGTTTCAATGGGACCTGAAGTAATATTATAACTAGGCACTCATCCAATGAGAAGGTGTCAAGACAGCATATTGCCACAATTCCCTAGACTTCTATTTTCTACAACTGTGACATTCTAAGTAAGAAGATTCAATTAAACAGATTCTTTAGGCTTACTCACCCAGCATTTTATGAACCATCTCACCTCTTATCGGGCTAAACCAGATATTTATTTTAACAATAAGGAGTTTTTTCTATTGTTCACTGAAGCCCTTAGATATTAAACAAGACCATTTACCACTCTCTGTTGCCATTTGACGAAGTGCATTCAGAAAATGTTAGGTATTCAAAGGTTAATTTGGATGAATGTCAGTAGATTTTGCTTCCTTTTCTCAACCTTTGATTTGCAGAGTTCGGTAAGGCTGGGTCTGATATGCCTTCAATGCCCTTGTAGAGACAGAACGTGTACACATGAAGATGGAAAAAATTCCACTTCTGCTGCATGCTTCATTCTTCCCCCTGACTCTGTGAAAGCCCCTCCCCGGGGACTTCACAGGGTACTGGGTCTGCCTAGGTTTAGGGGTGGAAGAGTCAGGGAAGACTGCCGGATTCCCCTCCTCCAGCGCCCCAATCCTGCAGAGCTACCTGAGGAAGTCACT
The DNA here is from genome assembly GCF_009764565.3 of Dermochelys coriacea. Lineage (NCBI taxonomy): Eukaryota > Metazoa > Chordata > Testudines > Dermochelyidae > Dermochelys > Dermochelys coriacea. The sequence goes on along the minus strand of NC_050074.1, from coordinate 4,104,960 downwards.
GGTACTAGTAACTGCTGCTGTAGCTCTCTCCACACTACAGAATCCCTTTGTCGTGGGGGTTCAGGAAGACAGCTGTGCTCAGGACAGCTACTGGAAGAATTGCTCTTGCAGGGAATCAGATATCAATCATCCAAAGACCCACATAAGATGTGGTCAGGGAGATGAATCTCTGCTTAGTCTCTACAAAAGGCAAACTTCACCCTCTGCTATAAAGGGTTAAAAAGTTTCAGGAAGACGTTTAAAGTTGCCACATGCCTGCAGGTCACTGTAGGCTGTGTGCGTGCTCCCCATTTATTGCTGTCACAGACAGACCCAGGATCCATTAGCAGACACCGAGAGACAGACCGCAGGCAGGCTGGACTGCAGCAACACCAGCATTAGGTTTTCTGTGTCTGGCCTGTTAGTTAACCTAAAATCTGCCTGAACAAAGGAATGAGTAAGAAACTCTGCTAGATGAGATTCAGAATTTCCTTTCCCCACATGAGTACTTCTTTAGGGAACAATGGGCTAATGAGGTCTGCAGAGTTGGCTAATTGAAGAGAAAGCCAACTGAAAATAAAGGGAGGTGAAACACAAGAAGGCAGGCAATACCTTTAAAATGCCATTTTACATGCACTCTGCAATTAAAAGCAGAGAGTAATTTTTAAAAAATATAAAAACATACTTTACCTCAAAGACAAAATTTTGAGCTACGGAGAGCTCTTTTTCAAGTCTGAGGAAGAAGGGCTCTGAGTAAACCTGTCAGCTTGTTTCTTTCACCAACAGAAGTTGGTCCAATAAAAGATATCACCTCACCCATCTTGTCTCTCTAATATCCTGGGACCCACATGGCTACAACAATACTACAAACAACAATAGGAGATACCTTTAATCTCTGAAAGAGTATCATCCCCCATGCCCTGTAATATAAATTACATAATTTAATGATAATCTAGGCAAGGCCCAATATCTAAACAAATACTTTGCCTCAGTCTTTAATAAGGCTAAAGAGGATCTTAGGGATAATGGTAGCATGACAAATGGAAATGAGGATATGGAGGTAGATATTACCATATCTGAGGTAGAAGCAAAACTGAAACAGCTTAATGGGACTAAATCGGGGGGCCCAGATAATCTTCATACAAGAATATTAAAGGAATTGGCACCTGAAATTGCAAGCCCATTAGCAAGAATTTTTAATGCATCTGTAAACTCAGGAGTAGTACCGAATGATTGGAGAATTGCTAATATAGTTCCTATTTTTAAGAAGGAAAAAAAAATGATCCGGGTAACTACAGGCCTGTTAGTTTGACATCTGTAGTATGCAAGGTTCTGGAAAAAATTTTGAAGGAGAAATTAGTTAAGGACATTGAAGTCAATGGTAAATGGGACAAAATACAACATGGTTTTACAAAAGGTAGATCGTGCCAAACCAACCTAATCTCCTTTTTTGAAAAAGTAACAGATTTTTTAGATAAAGGAAATGCAGTGGATCTAATTTACCTAGATTTCAATAAGGCATTTGATACCGTGCCACATGGGGAATTATTAGTTAAATTGGAGAAGATGGGGATCAATATGAACATCAAAAGGTGGATAAGGAATTGGTTAAAGGGGAGACTGCAACAGGTCCTACTGAAAGGCGAACTGTCAGGCTGGAGGGAGGTTACCAGTGGAGTTCCTCAGGGATCGGTTTGGGGACCAATCTTATTTAATCTTTTTATTACTGACCTTGGCACAAAAAGTGGGAGTGTGCTAATAAAGTTTGCAGATGATACAAAGCTGGGAGGTATTGCCAATTCAGAGAAGGATCGGGATATTATACAGGAGGATCTAGATGACCTTGTAAACTGGAGTAATAGTAATAGGATGAAATTTAATAGTGAGAAGTGTAAGGTTATGCATTTAGGGATTAATAACAAGAATTTTAGTTACAAGTTGGGGACGCATCAATTAGAAGTAACGGAGGAGGAGAAGGACCTTGGAGTATTGGTTGATCATAGGATGACTATGAGCTGCCAATGTGATATGGCTGTGAAAAAAGCTAATGCGGTTTTGGGATGCATCAGGAGAGGCATTTCCAGTAGGGATGAGGAGGTTTTAGTACCATTATACAAGGCACTGGTGAGACCTCACCTAGAATACTGTGTGCAGTTCTGGTCTCCCATGTTTAAAAAGGATGAATTCAAACTGGAGCAGGTACAGAGAAGGGCTACTAGGATGATCCGAGGAATGGAAAGCTTGTCTTATGAAAGGAGACTTAAGGAGCTTGGCTTGTTTAGCCTAACTAAAAGAAGGTTGAGGGGAGATATGATTGCTCTCTATAAATATATCAGAGGGATAAATACAGGAGAGGGAGAGGAATTATTTCAGCTCAGCACCAATGTGGACACAAGAACAAATGGGTATAAACTGGCCACCAGGAAGTTTAGACTTGAAATCAGACGAAGGTTTTTAACCATCAGAGGAGTGAAGTTTTGGAATAGCCTTCCAAGGGAAGCAGTGGGGGCAAAAGATCTATCTGGTTTTAAGATTCTACTTGATAAGTTTATGGAGGAGATGGTATGATGGGATAATGGGATTTTGGTAAGTAATTGATCTTTAAATATTCAAGGTAAATAGGCCAAATCCCCTGAGATAGGATATTAGATGGATGGGATCTGAGTTACCCAGGAAAGAATTTTCTGTAGTATCTGGATGGTGAATCTTGCCCATATGCTCAGGGTTTAGCTGATTGCCATATTTGGGGTCGGGAAGGAATTTTCCTCCAGGGCAGATTGGAGAGGCCCTGGAGGTTTTTCGCCTTCCTCTGTAGTATGGGGCATGGTTGACTTGAGGGAGGCTTCTCTGCTCCTTGAAGTCTTTGAACCATGATTTAAGGACTTCAATAGCTCAGACATGGGTGAGGTTTTTCATAGGAGTGGGTGGGTGAGATTCTGTGGCCTGCGCTGTGCAGGAGGTCAGACTAGATGATCAGAATGGTCCCTTCTGACCTTAGTATCTATGAATCTATGAAATTGTGCTATACAGGTTTTTGGGATTAGAATGCCATCTATTGTCATGAACTATAGTTTATTTACCTCATAAGAAGACATTAATTTGCTATAACTAACTCAGAGAAGACATGCCAAACCTGCAAAAAAAAATGCAGAAATGGGGTTTGGTTTTGGCTTAATTGGCTTGTGACTTGCTTGTTGGTTAGATTTTGGCTTGTTGCTTGTTTGGTTTGTACCTTGTTGAATTTTTTTTTTTTTTTTTGGAGGCAGGGATTGGCTCCCAGCAAGCAGGGGCAAGGGGGGAGGCAGGGGGAGGGGGGAGGGGAAGAGAGTCAGGGGTGCACAGTGGGCCCACCACAGTCCCAGAGTACACGCTGGGGGGATCTGGTCACATAGAGTGTTGTAGTTCTTAAGGACTGGCTTGGTTTGGCCTTGTTTTGAAATGGAATTAGCTTGATTTTTAGCTTATTTTCAAAGTTAGAGTGCTTATTTACCGCCCGAAAGTTGGCAACTATGACCCAGAGGCTGATTTCACATTTTTTCTCTTTTTACTTAGTCTTCTAATGCCACTACAACTATTGATCCCGTTACATGTGAAAGACAATACTTGAACACGACACTATATACATGAAACGCATCCTAGTTATCAGCATCTATATATTGAACCAATCCATTTTGCCCCAGCAAGTTTTGTTGGAGTTAGCGTATTCCTCCTCTTTGCCAACTGCTCAGTAGCCACTGCACTGAAAGAATCTCTACATTTCATTCTGCATTTGTAGTCATAAAAGTGGAAGTTGAAAAAATAAACTGCATTTTGTAAACAGTACAATAATACCAGTATATAACCATAGCTAAAACAGTGGTGTATAACCCAAAACGTCTGAATAAGAAAGTAACAGCAATGCATAAAGGACCTGATGCAAAGTCTTTGACTACAAAGGGCCCTGGGTTAGGCTCCGTGGAAAGTGATGAAAGATTATCATTATTTTATAGCACCCAAAAGTGTGGTAGGCTTCTCTTGATACAGATAAGACAACACGGTCCCCATCCTGAAGAATTACAAACTATGGCCCTGATGGTGTAATTAAATTCATAGAGATGGTCACTTGCATCCACACAGAGATACATTAGCTTCAATGGGAGGTTTGGGGAAGGAGTCCGTGAAGGCATAAAGGCAGCTGTGTGGATCCAACTGTAGTATCATGGCCTAATTTCATACATAACACAATAAAGTTGGGTAACAAAACAGCAGGAGGGAACTGAGGGAGGAAGCTCAGGGGCAACATCAGTAAATTATGCTGTTCCTCAGCAAAATCTGTTGCACAGCATGGTGAAGAAAAGAATTTGTTTGGTTTGCTGATGCATAAATTGCTACAGTACTTTCTAAAGTGTCATGCTTAAACTATGCAAGCTACCTTAAATGGCATGTGAGTGGTATCTCAGCATTCCAAAAAAACAAAAGTGGAATCTATGGGCCAGAACAAATTTTATTTCCGTCTCCTCCAGCATAACGGCAAGTTCCCACCTGAGGCCGATTCCCAAGCTGCACAGCGGAAATCAGGTGCAGAACTGAGTCCATGGATGTAGCATAAAAGCCACAGGCATCTGTGCTGGGTATCCTGGGTAGAGAGGTTTGGAAATCCGCAGTACAGAAAACGTAACTTGGCTGTAGTAACAAAAGGAGACGTCATTAGCTTTCCATATTGACTCTTATTTGGGGAAGTGCCTAGCGGTCTCATTCAGGATCAGGACCCCATTGTGATAATTGCTCTGCACACAACAATAGACGAGAAAATAGATGAGCAGCAGTTTACGAAGAAGAAGAGTAGCTAGAAGTACAGTATGATGCTACTTTAAAAACCCCAAACTGGCTTTGGCCAGAGGCCCGAACCCCGGCTTATTACTTTATATCAATCCAAGTATGACTGTGGTGGCAGCAGGACCACAGCAAGGACTGACAGGGTCTGGGATAAGATGTAAAAAAACCCAACCCCTCCCAGTTTTATTTCTTCTTTTCGTTTGTTTCCCCTAGTTTCTCGCCTCCTTCTCATCCTCTGCCCAGATGAGACTGCTCCATCTCCCTCTGGCTAGAAGAGCCTCTCACTGGTAAGGGCTAAAGAACTCTTCGCCAAGCTGCCTGGTAAGAGCCTATCTACCTCCTAGCTGCTATGGGTGTGTGTGTGTGTGTGTGTGTGTGTGTGTGTGTGTGTGTGTGTGTGTGTGTGTGTGTGTGTGTGTGTGTGTGTGTGTGTGTGTGTGTGTGTGTGTGTGTGTGTGTGTGTGTGTGTGTGTGTGTGTGAGAGATTTTGGCTGCGGCCACAGCAAATTCATGGTGGACGCAGTTTTGACAGCTAAATTATAATACTAGTGGCAGTCCAATCATGTAGTTATTTGGAAGTGCCATGTAAAGAAGATAAATCTTTTCAATGTCAAGTGGAATATGTACTATTAACATCACTACAAAAGTTACACGGTTGTTACTATGTCAATTTAGAAAAAAAATTGCAACAAAATTGCAACATAAAGTTCCTAGTGGCCACATCCCCCCAAAAGTCATGGGGGTGGTACCAGAAGTCCCTGGGGGCCACAATGGAGAAACACTGACTATCAGGTTACCTTATTTGCACAATAGCAAACTCAAATACAAAGCAAATTCTAGTGTCAGAATATAACAGGGTGTTCTGGTGTGCATGTGAACAATCACCGTATCACTACAAAATGTCAGAAAGTATCTTTTTATTCAATGCTATTTTGCCTTTTCTTTCTTTCTCACTTTTGGGGGGGGGGGGGCAGAGTGGGAGAGAAAGGCAAAAAAAGAAAAATTAGAATTAAAAAAAAAAGAGAGATCCCTATATTATGAGGCTAGGCCAGCACTACAAACTATTGCCGGCCTAGCTATATCGATTTGAGGTGTGATAAAGGGTGAGCCCTGCCTGACAAAGTTGTGCCTAGTGTAGATACATTTATACTGACAAAATTGTGTTTTTACTGGTATAGCTTATTTCGTTGAGGGGAGGGGATGGAAAAGTTATACTGCAAAAGTGCAGTTTTGCCAGTATAAGCTGTATTGACTAGGAGCACTGGGTCAGTATAGTATAGTGGTGTAACTATACTGGCACAGTGCTCCTAGTGTAGACCTGATTTAAATCTTCTCAAGCCATTTCCTTCACTATGTGGATACAGTCCATTTGCATCCTCCTCCAGAAATACTGTAGCACCCACAGAAGCAAGACTGTCATGGATGAAGCTCAGCCAACATAGCAGGACTGATGATCACATATTAAGCCCATATTTGTAATTCTTGACCTAACACTCAATTGCTTTCCAATGCCCGAGAACAACTCCAAAAAGAGTTATTTTTGCTTAGTCCCCATTGTTCACATAAACAAGACAGGTTTCAGAGTAGCAGCCGTGTTAGTCTGTATTCGCAAAAAGAAAAGGAGTACCGGTGGCACCTTAGAGACTAACAAATTTATTAGAGCATAAGCTTTCGTGAGCTACAGCTCACTTCTTCGGATGCATTTGGTGGAAAAAAAAAAACAGTCTCTAAGGTGCCACCGGTACTCCTTTTCTATAAACAAGACAGTTAACATGGGGAAGAATAATAAGGTCCTTGAATTCTGAAAGCTAATATCAGAGTGACACCAGTTTTAAAATCATGTTCCTTATTTGAGAGCAGCGGCACATTCTACTAGTGGCTTAGTGGACACTCTTTGATCAGCCATCCAAGGAATATGCTGTACCATGGAAACAAAATTTAAAGTATTCCAGTGCAGACCCTTCATGATCTGTTGTGAAAAGAATAATTCTTTGCTCTTTTGCGTAGGGACCAAAGGCTATCTATCAGATACTTCTTACTCAGAACCTCTTTTCTAACAAAAGGCAACACCAGGGTTCAGAGTAGCAGCCATGTTAGTCTGTATTCGCAAAGAGAAAAGGAGGACTTGTGGCACCTTAGAGATAACCAATTTATTTGAGCATAAGCTTTTGTGAGCTACAGCTCACTTCATTGGATGCATTCAACAACGCAACTTCTCACAGTTCTGCAATCTCTAAGGTTCTCAGTAAGCATACAGAGATTTCAAATTATTCACCGAAGTTACTGCAGTCTTTAACTAAAGCTTAAGGACTTTGGAAATTAAAGACAAACAATCTTCCAGTAAGAATTTGGCAGATATTAGGAAGTTTGGCATCACTTGATGAATCAAATGCTTTCTACCTCATGAAGCAAGACCAAAAAGGAAAGACTTTCCACTTTCCAGCTAGTGGGACTAACAGTGAAGTTTTAATGACTCCAGCTTTATTTTTAGTCCTCATAAAACAGCCCCATCTACCCAGCACATATCATCATTCCTCCCAAAAAACTAAGTAAAAAATGTGAATGCTCCTTTTCTGCCCTAGATATAGGTATATAATTCCCAGTTGACAGTAGCATGCATTCTATGTTTTCAGCACAGAGACCAAACCCCTAAATTACTAATATATCACTGTAAAGACTCTTGCAGACTTGCTAGACATGAACACAAGTTACACAAAGATTTATATTATATTTTTTGTCTAACTAAACTAACTGTAGTGCCTGGTTATATATACACTAAGACTACGTAAAGGCACTTGATTTTCGAACTCTCAATTAAATTTAGTTTGTATTCTTATAGTACACTTTAAGAGTTACACTCATCAGCAGATTTGGGCTGTTGGAACAGAATCTGAAATTTGGTTGCACAATGCAGTTGTGAAGTTCTCTTTTTTTAATCATATCACTCCTCTGTCTCATAGGGCCCACATTTCCAACAGAAGATGGTTGTACCTTCACTCCAAGTACCATTTACCCATCACTATCATCATTTCTGCAATATCATGCATGCTCTCAATCCTGTTTCCTAAGTATACTGGTGTACACTTTGTGTTCAGACTGTTTTGCTAGCAGGTCTTTGCAGCCTAAAAATACAAAGCTCAAATACTGCACCTTCAAAAGTTAACTTCAAATTGCATTGTTGATTAAATATATGCATTCATGTGAGAAAGGAGTAAATCAAACTACATATTATTAATATTACAAATCTGAAAGGTTTAATTGTGGATAGTATTTTTAAAACAGGAATGTTATCTATTTGCATCCTGAATAAACTTAGGAGAAACTGAGGTTTCCTGTTCTAGGGTGTTGTCCAAAAACTACTCAACAGAAGTCAGCAAAAATAATCTTTCTAGCTTTGTTTGAAGAGAAATACTTGGAACTTTTCCCATTACTAAAGGAAATGGGCCCATCTGAACTGCAAACCCTTTCTATTCTTCAAAGAATATAAACAATCAAACTTGAAACTTCCCCCACCCCTCTTTTTTTTTTTTTTGGAAGGAAGTGCACATAAAACGAACTGACTGGATTTTTATCTTGCTGCTGTAAGTTAGACTTAACTAAAACAAGTAATATTGAAAGACTGTAAACCCAGAGTTGGATTGAAGTAATTTGTTTAATATATAGCATAGCTAGATGACAAAACAGAAGGAATGTCCCGTTTTAAATAAAAATGAATAGAAACTTTCTGGAATAACTTCAATCTTTAAAGATAAAATTGCTATTTGGATTTACCTGAGTAGAATATGAAATGCTTTCCCCAAGATATTCTGGAAAGTAACTACTTGCTCGGAAGATGCTGCTAGACAGGAACCATTTTTATTTTAAATTGCCAAACACACTTGCTACATTTTGGAATTTTGTTTTGGTTTAAGTGCTGTAGAGGTTTTCATCACTCTTCTGAGTGTTTCAAAAATAAATTATGCCGTACAAGTGAAAGAGGGGCTGCCCCAGAGCTGGCTGAATAATGAATACTACACATCTGGTTATGGTAAAACTTTCTATTCTACTGCAGAGGGGCGAGTGTGTGTAACTTGGGAGATATATCATACATCCGAGACAGAGAGGATGAAATTCTATAATGACTCATACAGCTGTCCTGGGGTGAGGCTGGGAAATGGTAAGATTTCATCCCTCTTTTAAGGGTAAGCCATGGATTTGCAGAGCATTTCATTTGTGATCACTGCTCCAATTTATGGACTAGAACAGCAGCCATTGCCCCTCCAAGCTACAATGTGTGTGGTTTCCTGGCCACTGCAGCATAGAACCAGTAGATCCTCTCCTGATTTTCTCACCACCACCCCCATCCACATCTACAGTTCCCTTATCATTAAGTGTCACTGCAGAGCTCAGCTCACCTGGCAACCTTTCCGCACAGGGTTATGCACATGTGGATCCTCTGCCAGTGGGTCCAAAAATGCATTTACCAACAGGAGGGAATTCCAAAGAAATCATCAACATATGGAAGCTACTGTATCTCCATTGGGCGTAAAATGACTAAAAGAAAAGCCAAACATTGACCAGGAAGAAGATCAGCCATAGCTGAGAAGCATAAGCTGGAACTTGGAATAAGGAGTAATATAGGTGCCAAGCATATGTCAGAAGCTGTTCCAATGACTTTGTTCTTCTGTAAGAGTCAGCAAAAAAAATGTAATTAGGCTCCAGCTTTGAATCTTGCAAATCAAAGCGATTACTCCATATGCATGAAGACTGTGCATGTTACGGAAAATTATAATAATGAAAGCATAATCCGTTGATGTACTGGTGTATGAAACATGGATTGCAAATCGTAGTTTCAAAATGTTTAGCAAGAAAAAAAGGTCTCCCGAACAAGGACATCTGCACATATTTTGTATGATTTTATAAAGAGATAGCACCATAAAAATAAGTTGTAACAATTAGTGACAGAAAAGACCTATTTGGTCATCTTCTCTGTTCCCTGCCATGGCAAGACTGTTCCTAGGAGTATATTCAGAAGTACTTTTACGTCTTAGGAAAAATTAGTTAACCCTATAATTAAATGCTAAAGCCATTGAAGAGCAAGAGTAGCTGGTATCTGCATCTAAATATTCTAAACACATTTTCAAACATACTCTTTTTTAAGACTTGCTCGTGAGCTTCTGACAGGTATGAGGTCCCAGAATGCATGGGGACAGCACAGCTGCAGAATGATTGCTCAGACCACAGAGGAAGCCCACTTCATAAGGCTAGGAAGTACGGTGGGGAGCAATCAAACTGCAACTATATGTCGCAAAGGGTTTAAAATACTACTTAAAAACGTAAAAACCTTCAAAGGACTCCAGTGAACTGGCATCAAGAACTTCCACAGCCCAACAGATTTGAGTTACAACATTTTCCCTGTTATTCACCCCTAATCCCCTTACACACAACTTCATCCCATGACTCTAAGTTATGCACTTAACTCATTAAACAGTCCCTCAGAAACTGTTATACCCCTGGCTACAATACTCAGCTCTTCACTTTTAAATCGTACAGACTCACACTTGCAGCTGAGAAGGTTCATTCCCTGGTGTCAGCCAAGATGGCTCCCTCACATTTTCACAGCTTGAGGGGCTTTCCGGAGGACTTATGTATTTAATTATATGAGAAACCAGACCCTGGAATAGGGGTGTATATAAAGACAACATATTCAAATGGTTTTCCTCTCCCCCACTCTTCATATCTTATTTGTGTTGGTTATGGGGAGAATTTAACAAAACATGTGTCTAATGGCTTTCCTTGTATGTAGGCGGCTACCCCTCTTTTTCATCTGTTTCTAAGATCATTGGGGCAAGAGCTGTGTTACTATGTGAAAGAACAGCTCCCAGCACAATGGGGCCTGGATCCAATCATGCTTCTGGACAGTACTGTGATCCAGGGCCACCATTGCTACTGCACTTGAGAGCCTCACTGACTTTTGCATCTCTTATTTGCCGGTGCCCTTTCTTTAGGGCCACCTGATTAATGAAATATAATGAGCAGTCATCGTCTCTCTTTTTAAGCAACAGTTGCAAACAAAGGGCACAAATCTTGCTAGCATTTAAGTGGATGGGAGTTTTGTCACTGACTTCAGGGAGAACAAGATTTGGTTTCCTGGATGGTTTTTGCCAATATTCTTATATATCTGTGTTGCAGGTCTACCGTGCATAGGGACAGGTAGGGTACTGTGCCCACTGGGTTTCTGAATATTAAATACTTTGGAAATTTTGGCTTTCTCTATGTGGAAAGCTAAACAAGAAGTCAGGCAGCTAAGGAAGTTAAATATAGTTATCGCAGCGGTATGCCTAGGTTCTCGATGTTGTCAGTTTTCATTTAAATCTCTAAGTGCTATTAAATAACAGGCACTCAAGTATGTACAAAATAAATATGCAGATATGAAAGTGGTTTGATGCCTATAAAGCTTCACAATCCTTTTGTCTTGCTTTCTTTGATGCTGTACATTTTATCACGTAAAACAGTCAATCGTAGAAAACAAATTGTAGGGTATGATCCGGCAAGACGTTTAGTGTCCTAAAGTCTTACTAAAGACAATGGGAATACAGAGCACTCAGCCTCAAGCCCACACTAAGGTAAATTTGTGCAAGTCAGTTTGCCCAACGGATCCTTGTGGAGGGATAAAAGTTAACACAAATATAATCTCTGCCAGTCAAACTATTTTGCCTGATAAAAGTCCTGTATGTTTGTGGAAAACCACAAAGCTCTAATTTGCTGAGGCACTGTCTGATAAACTAATAGGAATGCATCAATTCAGTAATCGGACAGTAAGACACTAACTAGCATTATTATTCATTCGTATTGTGGTAGTCCCTAGATGCCCAAGTCATGGATCAGGTCCCAAGAGCATAAAAACTAAGTATCATTCCCCTACACTAATATACATTTGATAAGATGATTAAGATGCCAGGGACCAAAATCTGGCTCTACTGAAGTCAATGGCCAAACTTCCATTGGCTTCAACAGGGCCAGGATTTCCCCCCAGTCATGTTTGGGGGGCAGGGGAGGAGTGAGAAAGCTGTTAAAGAAATGATAATGCTTGTGCAAGGTGACTGATTGATTTCACTGGAAGCTGAAACTTAACCTACACCACAATCGGCAACAAGGCAAAGCTTCCCCATATTGCTCCACCAATAGGCCTCAGTTCACATCCGGATGAGCCACTTCTAATGGTACGAGAGTACTTCAATATCTATGCTCAGTCATTGCCTCTGTACTGAGACATGATAAAGAAGGCGTCATTGCTCCTGTCTCCATTCTGCACCTACCATTGTGATAGGACCATTGTCTCCTGCTTTGAGGATAAACACTGTGGGCCTTCACCTTGACACTAATTATCCATTGACCCAACGACCTCACTGTTCGATTTGTGCAGCAGCAGGAGACCATGACCCTGATACATGAGCAAACTCTTCCTTTCTATATTTACTCTGCCTCTGTGGAAATGACGGACACCATGTGAATATTTATTTTCAGCTGGTCATTTAGCATAAAAATGGTCACGCCACGTTTATTTGCATTTTTAGCTTAATTACCTCTAGCTTGACGTTATACTTGAGAGAGTTCTAATAAGAAGTTAAAGAGCAGTTCCTTTCAGACGCTGCCTCAGGTTAGTTCAATGCCCCATTAGCCCATTTAATGACTTCTTGTCTGCAAACGTTTATGTGAGTGCGCGGAAGTCAATGTAAAGGGAAGCATGGAAGCTGAAGGAATACTCTCATCATCCTGGATTTAACCCATTCATCTATGCACCTTTTAATTACCAATAAAATTTGCCAGACAGGCACTAAATATACTTCCCTAACTTACCCTTATAAAAAAACTTCATATTTTACTTGTTGATCAAGAAAAAAAAAACCCTAAAGACATGACTTGCCCTTGCTACTTACAGTAGCATTTTAAAGGTGGTTTTATTGAGTAGGTATGAATGATCCCATTTAATTCTTTGAGATACTTCACAGCATCTTCACAGTACTTTTGGGGCTTACTGTTTGTAGTCAAGAAGGAACATGCCGATTTTTCTGCTGTTCCTCGTCAAAGAATCATTTGTGGTTTCAATATGATAAAGGATCTCAAGACCAACTCAAGGCTATGGTACTAATTCCTATTGTTTCTTATTGAGAAAGGCAGCAGGGTGCCTTCCCCCACCCCCATCCATTCAGAGTGCTTTATAAAATTATTTCTACTCCCTATCACCAGACCTGCCTTTTCATGCTTCTCCTTGAACTTAATGGGTGTGATTTCAAACTTCAGAAAAGACAACATGTTTAACAGTCATCACCCTCCCCCTCTCCCCCAACAGTGATGAGGTCACCATTACCTCCTGAGCTCAGTTCAGGCATGAGAAAGGGGGAAAGACTGCTTTACACTGCCTTTTTACAGCCTGAATTCTGGAGCCAGTTTGGGATTAGAGCCAACCCGAGGGTAAATTAAGAGCAGCCCAGTGGCTGCTCTAATTTACACTCTGCAGCAGTATTCCTCTATGGAGTATTGTGGCAATCCACGATAGGAAGAATTCTGACTACATGCCTTTCCCTCCCCAGACACACACCTTATTGAGTCAATGGCACATCCCTATACCAAGGGCTGAGGAGGAGGTGGGGCTGAGCAGCATAGGACCACATGGTGCCAAGGAATGAGTCACGCTTCCTGGAGCTATTTGCCAGTACAGCTGGTGTACATGGGATCCAAATAATCCCAGAATCAGGGCCTAAATATTGAATATACACTTACTCACTTAAACAGAGAGCTGTACCCTCTATCTTTTGTTATTGCGGCATCCATGTGACTTTAAACACTATCAAGTGAACATGTTCAAGCATGTGGAAGTGCAGTCTTGTATCCACTTAGATGCCCACACAGCCATTTCAGGAATGTATGCTGTGCACCTTTGTTTGAAAATGCAGCCCTTCCCCGGAAAATCAGCACTTTTACTTACACATCACATGAGTCCAAATTAATGTTAAAAAAAATAGCTAAAACACTTACTAAATTAAATATTTAAGCATCATTTGTAAGACAACCCAATTTATCTACATTAAACACTTATTAACTGCTGTTAAATCAACTGATTATTAGATTACCAGTCCATTATTTGTTTCAACAAAAAAAAAAACAAGATTCATTAACTCAATGCATAATTACTTATACTGGGTGTGCCCTGCTGCATAACAGACTTCCCCTTACTCCAAGTGCTTTAGGTTTGATCAGGGAATGGACAGAAGGCAGCACCACTCTACTTAATGAGTGTTTTCAAGATTAAGTTCACAGGAGAAAAACAATCACACTCATTCAATCATATGGAGATCTTATGTCTCACATTGAACTCATCATCTTCTAAACACCCCCTGGAGTACTGACATTATCCTTCACTTTCCTATGCAAATGCATAAATTTTACCTTCTGTGAAGTAAGCTACCAATAGAAACCCTAGAAAACATACATAAGTAGTATCTTGTCTGGTGCAAAATATGCATCTTGCTTGCTAACTTATCAAATCGTCTTGCACAAGACATTACAATAGAACAAAGTGTCTTAATTCTCTATTAATTTTGACCCAAGGATAAAAAGAATAGAGGAGGAATGTATGATGCACTTTTTCTGGACATAAGTTCACAATACTATTCACCTCAAAACATCCCAATCAGCATGAAAGGGTTTAATATTATTGATCATGATCATTTTGCATATAAACTCACAAGCCACTGAAAACAAAGAGACACAGCACATACTATTTTATTTATCAAAGCACAAGACAAGAACTAATTCTAAATTAGAGACAAGAGGAAAAATAAGTAAGAACAGCCATTTTGCGTCAGACCAATGGTCCATCTAGCCCCATATGCTGTCTTCCAACAGTGACCAATGTCTTCATACAGTGGCTCTGCTGCATGTTTTAGACCATTAGCATCAGTGTCCTTCAGCAAGCTTTCACTTGGTAAAAAGCTTATATTTTTTGTCACAAGGACAAAAAACAATCTTGTGATTAGAGCACTGGACTATCCCCAGACATCAAGGTTCAGTTTCTATCCCTCCCACAAGTTTGTGGTGTCGTCTTGTGCAAGTCACTTAATCTTTCTGGGCCTGAGTATTTCATCTGGAAAATGGGGATATCACTACTTCTCTTCTCCCACGCTTTACAGGTCTTGCAACTGATATAATAAGCTCTGCAGGCCACCTCTTAAGGACTCCTTCTCGGTATCTGTATTGCACCTAGCACAATGTAGCCTCTAAAAAGCACTATAAAATCAGTAATTTATTTTAAAACATACAAAACAAAAGAGGATTTATTGAGGTCAGCAGGATTACATGGGTGGAAATGAAAACAGAATGGGCACAAGTCAGCGGCACCACATTTGTTACCTGAATGTCACAGAGACATTGGATAAGATAATTGAGGTTTTGGATAATCAAGGTAATTTTCAATGTAATTAAATAACGTCAGGGGACATGACCCTGTTTCTGGTAGCTAGGAGGGTTGAATAATTGAAGTTTGGATAATCGAATGTTTGTCTTTTACCACTTATCTTACAGAATACTGTACACGTTTTTATTGAAAAGCTTTCCCTGAAAAGAAAGATCAAATGAGCCCAGAGGCCATTAATTTGACACGTGCAAAGCACTGCAACAAGATCTTTTGTGCCAAAGCACATATTGTTTATCTGCCAGATAACAGAAAAGTCTTTTGTATCCAGCACAGTGAACTCCTCCTTCTAAACACTATACTGTGAAGCTCAATCACTTCAGCAGTGGAAGCAACATCAACAGTTCACATCAGGTCCCCAGAAAGCTCCCCAGTAGATAACATGCTATATTTTCGTCTCTGGAAACCAAGATCCAAATCTTGACGGAATCTCCAGAGAGATGAACTTGATGGACTCAATCTTAGTTTTGACCCCCCACAGAAGCCCCAACAAAGCCGGCAATAATTATTATTCTCTATTCAAAGTAAGTATGGTGTCTAAAAGAACAGGAGTTTCTCAGGGCAAGCTGAATGAGTTTCACCAATAGTCACGAGGGGAAGCTTCGTCCGTACTCAGCTTCAACTCTGCATGACTCCAGCCAGCAGATATGAGCATCAGTACAACGAGAGAAACTAATGGATATAAAGGAAAATTTTGGTTAACAGCTTTTGTAATGTCTTCAAGTCAGTCTCTGCTGTGCCTTTATTTCATTAAAAAAAGATAAAATGCTTCCTGGGTTGTGTTCTTAACAGTGGAGAAGACATTTACATGCAGATTTTCAGCAGAGCTCAGCTGAAACCTCTCCTGTAGTTTTCAATACACTTGGGGCTTCTCTCCACGTACAGCGCTGTACCGTTTTAGCAAAGATGCGACTAAGCTAACAGGACAGTTTCTCCCATTGGTGGAGTGAATCCACATCCCTGAGTGGCGGTAGCTGTCTCAATGGGAGACGCTGTCCCGCCAATGTAGCACTGTCTACACAGGGGGGTTAGGCTGGTATCACTACGTTGCTCAGGGGTGAGGATTTTTCGCTCCCCTAAGTGATGTCGTGATACCGATATATGTCGGCAGTACAGACCTGCCTTCACACGGCACCAAGAGTGTTGTCCCCTTCTGCTGGCTTCCTTGCCACTATCTCTGCTCCTCTGCCCTGCTACTTCTCTCGCTTTGTATTTCTGAAGCGCTAGCAGCACCAGCAGCAGCCTGGACGATAATACCATTGTGCTCTTTTACAAGGCAATAATCTACCTCCCTCATGGAGATAAACTACTCAGAGGAACGAGAACTAGGTTATTGGCTTGTAAAACAGCGCGATGACAGTGTTATCATAGAAATTAATGTCATTTAATGCTTTATGCCACAATTCCACAGGTCCCACCTGAAGCATAAATAATGCATTTTGTTTTTTAACATGCCATATGGGAAATGGCTGACTTTGGGCACCTAGGGATTACATTAGTAAAACATAACTAATTGATGCATTCTACAAGACCAACACAGGCGAGTGCAGCAGATCGTAAGAGGAGTTTGGTGACTTCCCCCTTTTTCACCCTCCGCTTCCCGAAGCAATATTTTTGCTACTGTACTTTATTTAGTAAAGGTTTTTTTTAATATAATGCAACTGGCTAAAAATATCTCTGGTTCACACAGACCTTTTCTTCTTCAGAAGCTAGCCGAAGATGCAAACTCTTTTCAGCTACCTTGTTTTCATTCATGTATTCTATCCCATTTATCAATCTAAGAAACTGAAGCTTTACAAAGGAATCACCAAAACAGACAACAAATCAGGTCCTGCATTGCTAAGACATGGTAAATAAGCCCGTGGCTGATAAATTTGCTTATGACAATATTGGCAGTAATTTGATTCAAACACTAGCAGAGTCAACTTTGAATTATAGCAACAAGGGACAGAAAACAGCTGCTTTTCTTCACCGTTAACCCATGAAATCTCTCTTTTTGAATCATAATACGAGTCTGAGATATTTCCCTGGTGGTGTATCTTAAACCAGTGATCAGAATAAGTGAAGCATGATAAATAGCTGCGGCACTACACCCCAGTCAACTGAAGGCTGCACAGGTCCGGCTGTGGAAACAGAAAGGTCATTCATTACTCAGTGTGAATAAACAGATGGCACATTTGAGATAAATAGCCAATATAGAACTACAACACACATTGGAGTTTTCTGCTCCATTGATGTACTGCACATGACATACTCTGTATTGCGCTTTCAATACTAGTTATGGATAACAGAGTACATAGACACCTACTTTTATTGTTTACATTCCTAAAGCCTGGTTTCAGAGTATCAGCCATGTTAGTCTGTATCCACAAAAAGAAAAGGAGTACTTGTGGCAATTTGGAGACTAACAAATTTACTTGAGCATAAGCTTTCGTGAGCTACAGCTCACTTCATTGGATGCATTCAGTGGAAAATAAAGTGGAGAGATTTTATATACACAGAGAACATGAAACAATGGGTGTTACCATACACACTGTAACAAGAGTGATCAGGTAAGGTGAGCTATTATCAGCAGGAGAGCGGGGGGCGGGGGGACCTTTTGTAGTGATAATCAAGGTTGGCCATTACCAGCAGTTGACAAGAACATCTGAGGAACAGTGGGGGTGGGGGTGGGAGGTGGGGGGGTGGATAAACATGGGGAAATAGTTTTACTTTGTGTAATGACCCATCCACTCCCAGTCTCTATTCAAGCTTACGTTAATTGTATCCAGTTTGCAAATTAATTCCAATTCAGCAGTCTCTCGTTAGAGTCTGTTTTTGAAGGTTTTTTGTTGAAGAATTCCCACTTTTAGGTCTGTGATCGAGTGACCAGAGAGATTGAAGTGTTCTCCAACTGGTTTTTGAATGTTATAATTCTTGATGTCTGATTTGTGTCCATTTATTCTTTTACGTAGAAACTGTCCAGTCTGGCCAATGTACATGGCAGAGGGGCATTGCTGGCACATGATGGCATATATCACATTGGTAGATGTGCAGGTGAACGAGCCTCTGATAGTGTAGCTGATGTGATTAGTATTTGGACACCTATGATATTGTCCCCTGAATAGATATGTGGACACAATTGGCAATGGGTTTTGTTGCAAGGATAGATTCCTGGGTTAGTGGTTCTGTTGTGTGGTGTGTGGTTGCTGGTGAGTATTTGCTTCAGGTTGGGGGGCTGTCTGTAAGCAAGGACTGGCCTGTCTCCCAAGATCTGTGAGAGTGATGGGTCGTCCTTCAGGATAGGTTGTAGATCCTTGATGTGTTGGAGAGGTTTTAGCTGGGGGCTGAAGGTGATGGCTAGTGACGTTCTGTTATTTTCTTTATTGGACCTGTCCTGTAGTAGGTAACTTCTGGGTACTCTTCTAGCTCTGTCAATCTGTTTCTTCACTTCAGCAGGTGGGTATTGTAGTTGTACGAATCCTTGATAGAGATCTTGTAGGTGTTTGTCTCTGTCTGAGGGGTTGGAGCAAATGCGGTTGTATCGTAGAGCTTGGCTGTAGACAATGGATCGTGCGGTGTGATCTGGATGAAAGCTAGAGGCACGTAGGTAGGCATAGCGGTCAGTATGTTTCTGGTATAGGGTGGTGTTTATGTGACCATCGCTTATTAGCACCGTAGTGTCCAGGAAGTGGATCTCTTGTGTGGACTGGTCCAGGCTGAGGTTGATGGTGGGATGGAAATTGTTGAAATCATGGTGGAATTCCTCAAGGGCTTCTTTTCCATGGGTCCAGATGATGAAGATGTCATCAATATAGCACAAGTAGAGTAGGGGCATTAGGGGACGAGAGCTGAGGAAGTGTTGTTCTAAGTCAGCCATAAAAATATTGGCATACTGTGGGGCCATGTGGGTACCCATCGCAGTGCCACTGATTTGAAGGTATACATTGTCCCCAAATGTGAAATAGTTATGTGTGAGGACAAAGTCACAGAGTTCAGCCACCAGGTTAGCCGTGACATTATCAGGGATACTGGTCCTGACGGCTTGTAGTCCATCTTTGTGTGGAATGTTGGTGTAGAGGCTTCTACATCCATAGTGGCCAGGATGGTGTTTTCAGGAAGATCACCGATGGATTGTAGTTTCTGCAGGAAATCAGTGATGTCTTGAAGGTAGCTGGGAGTGCTGGTGGCAGAGGGAGTCATAGCCAGACAATCCTGCTGCCAGGTTGCCAATGCCTGAGATGATGGGGCGTCCAGGATTTCCAGGTTTACGGATCTTGGGTAGCAGATAGAATACCACAGGTCGGGGTTCCAGGAGTGTGTCTGTGCGGATTTGTTCCTGTGCTTTTTCAGGGAGTTTCTTGAGCAAATGGTGTCGTTTTTTTTGGTAGCCCTCAGTGGGATCAGAGGGTAATGACTTGTAGAAAGTGGTGTTGGAGAGCTGCCTAGCAGCCTCTTGTTCATATTCCGACTTATTCATGATGACGACAGCACCTCCTTTGTCACTTCCTAAGCCTGGAGATCTGTATTTACCATATATACAGTCATGATAGGCATGGAATAAATCCCTTTCTTTCATCAATCTTGGAAGAAATTGGATTTATTATTGTTTATTATTTGTATGATCATCGTGCATAGGAGCCCCAGTTGGGACCGGGCCCACATTGTGCCAGGCACTCTACCAACACATAGGAAAGCCAGCTCCTGCCCCAAAGAGCTCACAATCTAAGACAAGAGACAGACAGACGGGGGAGTACAAGGAAACAATGAGACAATGCTGGTCTGCATGAAGGGCAGGGGTCTCAGCACATCAGCAGCCTAACTGTTATCAAGTTTTCTGTAGCCCTCACAGCACAGAGAGTTTTAAGGAGAGATCTCAAAGAGGTTATGAGCCAATTCTGCAAATGTTTACAGGGAACTTCTCCCAGGTGTGAGGGGCACTATGGTAGAAAGCACGAAGAAGGTTGTTGATTCATCCTGTACCTTTGCCCTCACTTACCTCTTTCCCATTTATGAGGCCTCGGATCCTTTGGGCACCACTGGAATATAAATGATGGATAGCAATTCCAAGCCTCGTAGCTGGCTTTTTAAAAATGATCTATCAAAAAGCTTTCTGTAACTACCAACTCTCCAAAATGGTGGTGGGACGCTGGCAGACCAGGGGCCAACTCATGCCAAGGCCACTAGGCCTCATTGACAACGGATGAATGCATAGCTGGGAACCCGTCTGGCTTACCTGTGTGTTAGTATTGTTAAAATAGGCATCAGAGTTATAAGAATGTGCTTAGTGTTTAGAATTTATGGAACACTTGTAGGATGCTGCATGTATTAATCTTACTTATAATATCTGTATCCCATGGTATAAAGTAATTTTTAAAGGGTTTGCGCTGTAACTATAAAAATGTTTGCTAAGACTGTAAACCTGGGGAGAAGCATTACCGAGTGTGAAATGCTGGTTTACCACAAAAGACATTATTTTCTCCCCAACCAAAGAAGGCCTATAGACACCAGACAAGTCATTGTGGAAGATCAGTGAACCAAAGACTTTGCTGATTGCTTTCCTCACACCCCTGAAGAAGGTACATGAACAAGCCCTCGGCCCATCACAGCTTGAACATTGAGGGAAGATAATAAAAATCCCTGTTAAGGAGAAATTGTATCCCTACGCTGCTTGAACTCTGAGAGGCGAAGATTTCTAAGCATAAGCAAGGGTCCCTATAGCAGGTATCATCATCTTTTGGAATCTAAAACTGTATCTCATTTGTGTGTGTACGTTTACCTGCTTTAACCTTGTAATTAACTCTCATTTCCTTTTCCTAGTTAATAAATCTTTAGTTTATTACAGGATCAGCTACAAAGCATTGTCATTGGTTTGAGATCTGAAGTACAACTGACCTGGGGCAAGCAACTGATTCTTTGGGACAGGGAGTAACCTGAATATTGTTGTGATTTTTGGTGTAAGAGACTATCTATCACAAAGGCAGGGCTGGCTCCAGGCACCAGCTTTCCAAGCAGGTGCTTGGGGCAGCCGTCAGAATGGGGCGGCAGACCGTGTCCCGCCGCAGCAATTCGGCGGCAGCTCCGCTGCTCTTCCCACTGCGGCAGCTTTTGGGCGGCAGCTCTGCCGGTCTTCCGGGTGCGGTGGTAATTGGGTGGCAGCTCCGCTGCTGTTGCAGCGGTGGCAATTCGGCGGCAACTGCTTGGGGCAGCAAAATTGGTCGAGCCGCCCCTGCACAAAGGCAGACTTGTCTGGGTCCTTAGGGGACTGTCTGTGACTCCATGTTATAGTGCTTGAGGAGTTCACACTTGATGCTTGGTTGGTGAAATCTAATTATAGAACCCACAACCAATGTGAGGTTTGGTGCCCTGGTTTGTGGCAGTCTGCCCTGAGGTTGGCACTCACGACTGTGAGTTGCTCCAGACAGCCTGATAGGTGTTTTCTAGCACTAACTTGGTTTTTCATTTGTTCAGTCTTGTAAACAGAAAAAAAAAAAATCAACATTTTTATTATTGATATGTAATGCTTGCAATATTTATAAAAAGCTGAAAGCCTTGAAAATGCAGGTTTCCCTGTGATAGTAACAATCCAAGCATTATAGACAATCATCACAACATAAACAGATCAAAGGGTAAGATTCTGAGACTTGTATTCGTGTTGAAAAGCATAAATAAATAAATAAATAAATAAATAAATAAATCGAAATGACCCAGCCAACCAGTGGTAGAGCTCTGGTGTCTCCAGAGTCCCAGACCAGTGCTCTATCATTAAACTAAAGGGGACTAACTCAATGTGAGTGAAAGGCCCCAAGCCTTATTTCAGTGCAGAAGTAACCGGCATGTGTTTGTAGAACATACTGTCCATTTTCTCAGCTTTGTATATTGAAAAGCAAAACCCTTCACTATTCTGTGAATTGCACTGACTTCATTTATACGACAATTTACTGCAGTGGCCCAGTCATCATTTAGCCTTGTTATATGTCAGGCACTTTTTTGGTGGTGGAGGCTGCTAAGAATATATTCTGCATTGAAAAGGGACATTTTTTTCCAAACAGTTTTGAAACCCTTGAATGATCTGTAATCAGACTTATAATTATCTCGGAAAGAAGATTAAGTTACCTTGGCTAATCAACTCACTTCCTCCATCTCTAGCACTCAAATCTATTCTCAGACATGTGCATGAGGCTACTGTTTTAAGTCAATAGGAATTACAGCTCTACCCCCCAATGCCAGATTTCATCCCTCCACATAACAGAAGGATTGCACTTCAGTTTGTAAAAAGAAAAGGAGGACTTGTGGCACCTTAGAGACTAACACATTTATTTGAGCATAAGCTTTCGTGAGCTACAGCTCACTTCATCGGATGCATTCAATGGAAAATACAGTGGGGAGATTTATATACATAGAGAACATGAAACAATGGGTGTTACCATACACACTGTAAGGAGAGTGATCACTTAAGGTGAGCTCTTACCAGCAGGAGAGCAGGGGCAGGGCGGGGGGGGGACCTTTTGTAGTGATAATCAAGGTGGGCCATTTCCAGCAGTTGATAAGAACGTCTGAGGAACAGTGGGGGGTGGGGTTGGGGATAAACATGGGGAAATAGTTTTACTTTGTGTAATGACCCATCCACTCCCAGTCTCTATTCAAGCCTACGTTAATTGTATCCAGTTTGCAAATTAATTCCAATTCAGCAGTCTCTCCTTGGAGTCTGTTTTTGAAGTTTTTTGGTTGAAGTATTGCCACTTTTAGGTCTGTATTCAAGTGACCAGAGAGACTGAAGTGTTCTCCAACTAGTTTTTGAACGTTATAATTCTTGACATCTGATTTGTGTCCATTTATCTTTTTACGTAGAGACTGTCCAGTTTAACCAATGTACATGGCAGAGGGGCATTGCTGGCACATGATGGCATATATCACATTGGTAGATGTGCAGTGAACAAGCCTCTGATATTGCGGCTGATGTGATTAGGCCCTATGATGTTGTCCCCTGAATAGATATCTGGACACAGTCGGCAACAGGCTTTGTTCAAGCATAGGTTCCTGGGTTAGTGGTTCTGTTGTGTGGTGTGTGGTTGCTGGTGAGTATTTGTTTCAGTTTGGGGGGCTGTCTTCAGTTTTTGGTTCTTTCACTTTACGGAAAGGATTCTGCAATCGGACCTGTGTAGGTGGACCCTTTGTGGCTGTAGAGGAAACAAATGAAATTAACATGTCTCTGCAGGAGAGCAAGGGTCCACCCTATGTGTCTGATTACAGGATGAGGCAGCACATGATACAGTCTTAAGTATCCAAGAAACTCTCTTTCTCTTCCATTGTCAATTCTCTACTACAGGTGCAGCAGCAGCAATTAATTTTTGTGGGGGAAGGAGGGAAAGTGCTGAAAAGATTTGAACTCTCCCCAAATTTGCATATTTATCACATTCTGTAGGTTCAACGTAAGAAATCAAAGAAGCAAACAATTTCCTGTAAATTTCAGTTCTTCATTTGCATGTCAGATAGCAAACATAGGTCGTAACTCATAGCCGCTGGAGTGAAAACCATCAAATTAGTCCAATAGAGTATGTCACTGAACAGGTTTAGCAACAAACAACAACAGGCAACGAAGCCTCCTGAAAGTAAGAGATAGTCAACTAAGCATATTATGCAATGTGCAAGGATGAGTGCTGTGATTACTGGGAGTAATGACATGAATAGCAAAGTGATACAGAGCTTTTATTGTAACCATAGAAGGCGGCTATACTTAAACTTTTAGCTTTATAGCAAGGTGGGTTCTATGAAAAATAAACTCTTCCTAACGATTAAAGAAAAACCAAACACAGCTTACTTTCTTTTAAAAAATCCTGTATTCTAGTTGGTTTTTTTAATAATAATTTAAAAACTGGTCTAAAAACCTTAGCACATTGTCCAATTACAAACAAACTGTCAGCCATTTATTCACTCCTTCCCAGTCGGGTGCAACAATGACACATATGCACACCAACTTTTAAAGTAGTACTGATTAAATGTTCAAAAAAAGGCTTTTGAAATGGAGGGACCTCAGATCTGTAGCACCCCATGCAGTCAGCCATGGAACTGTGATGGCCCCTGCCTCAGTTTCCCTTAGGAGACCTTCACTCAATAGTCCCAGGAGTTTGGGCTGTTGTCTCAGGTCCTTTCCTAACCCCTTGTCCGGTGCTGGCCTCTTTATAGGTTTCTTCCCTTTCTTCTTCAATAGAGCAGATATAAAGAAAGTTGAAGCAGGAGCCCAAAGGCAAAGTCCAATATTCTTGTTATTACTGCCACTGCGGTCAGGGTTCTGGGCTCAATCTACCCTCGTCCGTGTGGGGGTGGCAGAGGGAGCCTGGCCTGTCGTCTCCTCTGGGTCTCAGCCCAGAGACCCAAGGTGGTACAGTTAGAGACGTCATTGTTTAAATTTCCTACAGCTTCGCTGGGCTCCTTCCTACCTTGGGACCTTGCAGGTACTTCCGCCTGGTAATCATCTTTGATCCCTTCTGACAGAGAACTGGTTTATCAGGGAAGTTTCCTCCAGTCTGACCCTATGCAGCTCTTTCATTGTATCTGTGTCTCTCTGGCAGCCACCCTCTTCTACCTGAGCAGCAGCCTTTTATCCCTGCTGTTCTCAGCCTGCCCATAGGCTGCAACTGGGAAAGGGATCGCTCCCTTTTTTAACCCTTTAGTATCTGTTTCCTTGTAGGGTCTATCACCCCATCACAGGTTCCCTTTCTTTCTTTTTCTTTGGAGTTCTACAACTCTTCCCCTTCTTTTATGAGTAGTGTTTAAACCAGAATGGGAAACTCTGGCCAACATTTTCAAAGCCGGGTGTCTGAAGTTAGGCCCCATGATTCATAATCAGGCACTTAAGCATCCAGATTTGAAATGTTCAGCTTATATTTATTCTTATTAAGGCCTATGTTTGTTGCCAAAATATGAATCCAGGTGTCCCAACAACCAGCAACCTGCTGGATTCAGGCGCATCACAGCAGAATATTCATATAAAGTCCCCTGACATTACAGTATCTGGCCATTTCCCAGCTAGAGATATTCAAATCCCAACTTCCTTAGGCTCCTAGGAAATTCCCACCCTTGAGCATCCACTTGAAGACAGAGTGTTTGGGCATCTTCCAAGTTCTCAGCCTGTGACCTTTGCCAAGGCTGAACTCTTGGATTACAATATTTCAATGGTGGTGGGTCAGCACCTTGTACATTCTCGAGATGGGCATTACATTATTAGTACCTGATATTTTGCAAATCCGATTCCCCCCATGCTGGGCAACAGTGAAGATGCTCTAGAAGTTTTCACAGCTCACCTCCCATCATGCCTAAATCAGAGTTACAAAAACCGCCTTGTTACCACCTCAATAGATGGGAGTTATAAAAACCGCCTTGCCCCCAGTTCACGTCTCACTGACAAGCAGATAAAGATGTAGCCAGTTTCCCAGAGCATCCAATCAAATAAACTGAATGTTAGGAGGAATAGGTTGTATTCAGTTTCAACAAAAGCTTTTACAATGCAACCATTCCTCTTTGCAGATCAATTAGTGCAAGCAAGACACTAGACTCCAAGAACTGTTCCACCCACTGGAATTTGGGTGGGAAGAGTTAGTGAGAAAGTCTCACAAACATCTACCATTCTTTGTTTTTTATTCCCATGGACAAGAACGTTGGTATACTTAAGAGTTTCCCATTGAAATTAAAATGTCTTCAAATGAAATAAGTTTCTGCTTGCCTCTCACCAAAAGATATAATCAAATATAAAATGGAAGATGATTTGAAAATATTCACAAAAAGAAAAGGAGTACTTGTGGCACCTTAGAGACTAACAAATTTATTAGAGCATAAGCTTTCGTGAGCTACAGCTCACTTCATCGGATGCATTTGGTGGAAAAAACAGAGGAGAGATTTATATACACACACACAGAGAACATGAAACAATGGGTTTATCATACACACTGTAAGGAGAGTGATCACTTAAGATAAGCCATCACCAGCAGCAGGGGGGGAAGGAGGAAAACCTTTCATGGTGACAAGCAGGTAGGCTAATTCCAGCAGTTAACAAGAATATCAGAGGAACAGTGGGGGGTGGGGTGGGAGGGAGAAATATTCTTGTTAACTGCTGGAATTAGCCTACCTGCTTGTCACCATGAAAGGTTTTCCTCCTTCCCCCCCCTGCTGCTGGTGATGGCTTATCTTAAGTGATCACTCTCCTTACAGTGTGTATGATAAACCCATTGTTTCATGTTCTCTGTGTGTGTGTGTATATAAATCTCTCCTCTGTTTTTTCCACCAAATGCATCCGATGAAGTGAGCTGTAGCTCACGAAAGCTTATGCTCTAATAAATTTGTTAGTCTCTAAGGTGCCACAAGTACTCCTTTTCTTTTTGCGAATACAGACTAACACGGCTGCTACTCTGAAACCTGTGAAAATATTCACTATCTCTTCTCCATAGTTCAGAAGCTGGAGTGGAAGTCTATGTTTTAAATGCATCGATAGGTCAAGTCCTATGCCACTTCTAGGGTTAACATGAATATATTACCAGTGGAACCATAATTCCCTTTCCCAGAAAAGGTCTTTTTTTAACCATGTTGTAAAAGACTCAGAGGAAAAAGAAAAGGGCATTGGCTGTGCCATTTTTCAGGTGGAAGATTGGTCGAAGTGTGTTTTTCTTGCCAGCATATTAAAGGTTGCTACACAAAAGGCCATCAAATATTTTTGTCACTGGAAAGCTACAGGCAAGTTTAAAGAAGAACAAAAAAAAAATCCCATGGTTTGGAAAATACTCTTCTGCTTAAATTAAGAGCAAAGTCTCTGGTCCATTAATCCTAACAGCATAAGTATAATGCAGAATACCCTCAAGGATGTTGCTTCTGAACTGTCTCCTTTCCCTTAAATGGCTGATTTATATTTCTTGTCTTGTTGGTCTTTGGAAAGATGGGGCGGATTCCTTGGAGAATACAAGGAGATTTTTCTTTCTTTTGCTTAAAAAACGCCACTATTCTGCATCAGTCCCAAGATGCAGTTTTGAGAATTTCTTTTGGGAAACTATTAGAACTGCAGTTTAGGGGTCATCCCTGAGCCCTAACCATGCCCTGCTTCTTTGCAACCACAATGATTGCAAAGAGCCTTGCAGGATGGATTATAGGGGATAAATCATCATATAGTCTGGGCTTGAAGGTCTGATTCTCATATACATCAAGATCCCGTTGCACCACTGTGGCAGCATAAAGGGATCTCAAAGTGAGTGTAAGTTACTTATTAGGTATTATACATATATATAAAATACCAAATTTCATTCAGAATAGGAAGCCAACTTATCCTGAATCTTACCTGAAATTCTACAGGTGAGGTGTCCTTTTTTAAAAGGAAGTACTGTATTCACACATCTCTGTAGTTCCAGACTGAATCTAAATTAGGAAAGAGAAATATCTCCAGCAAGGCTCCCATTGGTTCTTCTGATCAAGGTATATACTGGAAATCTCACAATAAAGCCTCTTTTAGGGAGATTTATGTGCTAAAGGGACTTGGGCATTTATTTATCCAATAAGCATCTAAAAATTTTGATTATTTGAACCACACTCCAAATCTTGCAAAGTTTTCCCTCTTTGATATTTATATTATAAAATCCATATTTTAGAGGGCCTAAAAGTTTAAATAATTTCAAAATGGAATACAATATATTCTATCTAAAATGTTTTTTTACTTGTGCTTTAGTCAACAATGCACTAATATCTGAACAGGTAAAAGTTACCAGAAGCAAATCCTTGAACTGAACTGATGGAGATCGCGGTTGACAACTAGATGCCCCTGGCACAAGAGATCTCTCTACCCAGTAAGGATAAATCTGGTTTCTGTGGGAGCAGACTTTCTCAGGGCTGGTCTGAGACAGGAATATTCCCAAGAACTAAGGACTATCACAAACCTCACCACTTTCCACTCCAAGTAAAAGGCACACTTCCTTGATCTGCCTCCTCCAACCTACCTAGAAAGCAACATGTGTATTAAAAAATTAGCAAAGCCCCCTAAAACAAGACATTCCACTGCATGTGATTTTCCCCCTGGGGAGAGGATGACAGAACACACAACATGATGTGTGATTAGTCACACTGTTACTAATGGAAGGTGCTCAGATATACTGCGCTCAGCATCATAGTAAGAACCTATACAGAATAAAATAGAATAAAACAATAGAACAGAATGAACCCTGTTTTTTAAATTTTTGTAATGAATGATAATTTGATAATTAGCTGTTAGACATGCTCCCTACTTTTATTTATGTATTCATCTATTTATTTTTTGTGGACACAAACAGCTATTCTCCACAGGAGTAAAGACTGCTGATACCAGGGTTGGTCTCTGTCACCCCACTTCAGCAAAGTATGTACTTCAACCGGTGCTGAATTTGTGCCAGGGCTGAGCCCCAGCCCCTCTGGGCTTGCTGCATCAGTTATGAATGTAAAAAAAATCCCTTGAGCACTGGCACCTCTTTCATCACAAATTAAGCACTGACTTGAACTTTAAGCACATGACTAGCCCCATGACTTCAATGGGACTAAGGCACATACTTTCTTTTTGCGAATACAGACTAACACGGCTGCTACTCTGAAACTTACTTGTTGTGTTTCATAGGGATGTGCTTCCACGCTCTGCTACGTCACAGCCTATATGAGTCGTAATGCCTAGGAACAGTGGGCATGGCTGAACAATACTGAGTCGGGCTATGGATTATGAATTTATTCTTGCTGACAGAAATATACCAACACACACATCATGTGCGGGATGGGCAAGGAGGCGAGAACCACCCTTTACCAACCGAAAATTGAAGACAATTTTCTCCAGAGAAGTGGCATGATATGAAATTTAAGTGGCTTTGGTTTGTTTATTCCCACATCCCAACTCATTCAGGGATCAAAAATCTGGAAGGAAGAAGGCTTTTTGTGTGTGCCATTAGTAGAGGCGGTTTGTTTTAAGAAAAAAATAAATTACAATGTGAAAAACACTGCCTGGTTGAGAAATGGCAAGCCACCAGATGGCCTGAATGGCTAACACACTTTCCTTTCACTCGAAGTTTCTTGTTACTCCTACAGGAGTTTGTTCACAGAACTCCTATTGAAAAGAGAGAAAGAGAGGCTGGAAATTTCAGAAGTTTGCTCTGAGTCATCCTTGCACGATTTGGGTGAGCGAGCTTCGAGAACATTACTAACAGACTCTTTCATTTTCAGGCTTTTTAGAAATGAAAGCACCCTAATAGAATGAGGTTCCGCTCTAAAGCAGAATTTGCTGTTTGTTCTTGCCTCTCCAGCTGGTCAGGAGGTTTAACAATGGCAAATTGGCTTACTTTCTGCTTGGGGTCATGAAAAGTTGAAATTAGCATCGAAAGAGATGGAGTTGTGTCTAGCAGTTAAAGCACAAGACTGGGAGCAGGACTCTCAGCCTCAATCTCAGCTCAGCCAATGACTCACGAAGGCCCCAATTCAAAATTGTACTTAAAACACTCATAACTGTAGGCATGCGAGTAGTATTATCCACTTGTGTTATGGTTAAATGTCTTAGTGATTCGGTGCCCAATTGACCTTGGCATTTTATTTAACCTCACTGGGTTATTAAGAGGTTTACTTATGTTTGTAACATGATCTGAGATCCTTGAATGAATGTGCACATCATAAATATTATCAATACTTATTATTAGTTGTCCCATATCTGGCTGCATATATTCTGATGTTCTAGAACTGAAGTCAGCAAGAAATCTTTTAAATCTATACTTAAAACATTAGTAAGTCAGTAGGGCACACAAAATGCTACTGCTGGTATATTTCGCAGTGCCCTCTTCCTGGAATATATTTTGTTATGATGGCATGTGAGAAGAGAGATGTCCATTCACCCCAAAATACTTTTCCTCAGTCCCCTGCGTCCCCTCACCTTCCAAAAAACAAAACAAAACAAAAAAACAAACCACCATCCATCTCTTTATTGCACAGCCCAACCTGTTGGCTTGCATGCTTTGTCTGACTCGCTATGACACTATGGACTGACAGACTCCTTTCTCCCCATCACTTTTTAGTAGCTTTCCATTACCATGCAACACATTGGAGCAGCGACCGGAAGGCTGCAGAATATAGAACTGCACTTCATAAGAGAACATCTGACCTCCTGCAGCGTTAGCAAGTTGAGACATATCCTTCGTTAGTTGCAACATGGACACGGGCTGTAAATTCCTACTTAGAGAACATTAGCTAATGAAGATTGGCACAGGCCAAATTGTAACAGCAAGAACAGTGGTGAATGTGTCACCTCACACAGGATTAACGCATTTTACTCAGGACAGAACAGCTACCAGAACTGAAATCTCTTCCAAGGGTCAGTGGGCCTTTATAAAACTGAAACAAATGCACAGTATATTTTATATTTTGACATTATACAATGTACATTTGATGAATTACTAAATTAGTGCAATTAAATAATTTACTGCAATATCTGTTTCTACAGCAGTCACACTTACAAACTTGTCAACTGCCAGAGGTAACTAAAATACAACCTCAGTATCATCGACAATACACACAGGGAGATTCAGGAGATACTGAGCCAATGCTGTCTAATTGCAAAGACTATATGTTAGGGTAACCACTCGTGTATGATGGTTACAATCTCCTCCTGAAAATAGCGCAATTAGAAAAAGGACACTGGATAAAAAGCAATATAGAATTTCTGTTTATTCCAATGTGAAGTGTGTTAGTTACAGGCTTACAGTAGAAATAAAAGGGAGAAAAAGGTCTTCTGATTAGTCAGAATTCACATTTGAGAAAACAGCATCTGCTAAACAGCTTCTCTGAATCCCAGCCATAGATAGGAGGGTAGAAATTATTCTGACACTCCTCCCCCCTCCCCCCAAATCATATTCGGAATTACAGGTCTTGAAAATAGAACTATCTCCAATGCAATTTTTTAAATGAACTGAACCACCAGCTAAACCAGTCATATACATTGAAATCAGGTAGTCGGGATGTAAGCATATAGATATGTATAATGAGTAGCTGAGACTGTGTGCATTGCATTTCCAGAATAAAACTTATTAGCATTACCATGTGCTCCCTCACACCTCTGGATTTTCACTTTTTCCTGGAATGCTTCCACAGAAAGAGGAGAATTGGCTTAAATACAGAAGTAAAAGGACCAGCTACGGTATAAATAAAACATTGATTTAAAGGGAACTTCAGAATCATGTAAGCATAATCCTATTCTACTCCACAGGTGCTCAAACATTGATGAGCATGAATTTACTAACTACCTAGAAAGATGGGAGTCTTGCAGCTACTCTGCTAGGGGCTGGTGGCCTACGAAAGCCATTGGGAAATGTTTCAGATCATGTTTTTGAGGTACAGACATAAAAATAAAAGTTGCCATAGCTCTTGTCAGGACAAACATAGTGTTGCCAACTCGTGATATTTTCCTTACAGTCCGAGCTCCTGGACTCACATGATGATATAAGACTCTCAGCTTTCATTAAAAAAAAAAAAAAAAGTTTCTAGACTCCATGGTTGTAGCAAAAAGCTTGAAAATGTGTTCCCCAATGGCTCAAAACACAAATACCTCCAGCCCACCAATAAATAAATAAATGGCATGATTTTTAAGACAATCTCATGAAATTTTGGGGGGCCTGATTCATTGTTTTTGAACAACGGGAGTTGGCAAAACTGCATGAATTCCCTTGGTAGCCAAACCAGAATGCTTCTGGCTCTACAAGAGGCCTCAAGGCAGTGAAATGGCTCTGTACCCATGGCTTTGGGTGACAAGGGAAAAGATTGCCCCTCCTATGGAATAAGCACAAAGCTTGGTGCTTGGACTGTACCCTGGCTGGGTGAATTTGTTCCTAAATGCATTACAAGTGCACATCAAGAGGCGAATACTCTTAATAGCTGAGTTAATGTAACATACCAGCGTGCAAGCCAGACCATTGGGGGGCCCTTTCACTCTTGTCCTGAAACCAAGAGTGCCTTGCAATGCCTTACAGTTGTAGCTTCCAACTTGGAGCACTCTCAAACAGCTTGCCAGCCTGCAGGTCACTCTCAGATACATTTGTATAACTGCAGCCTGCCAGTCACACCCTGGCTCTCACCAGCCTGGGTTATAACGCCAGGTGACCCCCAACTTACTCCCAGTCCCAAATTTTCCCTCCAAAATTTCCCTCATAACACAAGAACTAGGGGTCATCAAATGAAATTAATAGGCAGCAGGTTTAAAACGAACAAAAGGAAGTATTTTTTCACACAACACACAGTCAACCTGTGGAACCAGAGAATATAGTGAAGGCCAAGACTATAACAAATTTCAAAAAAGAGCTAGATAAATTCATGGAGGATAGGTCCATCAATGGCTATGAGCCAGGATGGGCAGGGATGGTGTCCCTAGCCTCTGTTTGCCAGAAGCTGGTAATGAACTACAGGGGATGGATCACTGGATGATTACCTGTTCTGTTCATTCCTTCTAGGGCACCTGGCATTGGCCCCTGTAGGGAGACAGGATATTGGGCTAAATGGACTTTTGGTCTGACCCAGTATGGCCATTCTTACATTCTTAAAATGTATGTCTTGCACTGCCCAGCCCTCTCCGGGACAGTCCAAATCTATGAAGTCCATTATTCCTTTAAGGGAATGATACACACACAACTTGCCACCCTAAATGGAGTACCCAGACACTTCAACTTAAACACACTGGATGAGACAAACAACAAAACAAGTTTATTAACTATAAGGAGATAGACTTTACATGAGTACAAGCAATAAGGTATAATAATCAGAAATGGTTACAAGAAAAATAAAGACAAAATGTATTCTACTGCTTAACAAACTATATTAGATTTAAACCAAAGTTTCTCACCACATGCTTCCAACAACATTACTGACCAAACTCTTCAGGTCAGGTGAATTGCCCTGAGGTATTTGCCCCTCCTTTTTTATAGTTTCAGTCCATCTTTGAAAAGCATTTCCAGCTGAGAACCAAGAGACAGGGGGTCTGGTGGAGGAAGGAGACCTCATGCTGTTTCTTTGCTACAATGCAGATCTCTGTCCCTGCCCCCCTTTCTTCTGAAGAATGGCCGCTTGATAGGTGATGGCCCATCAGCTTTGTTGACACCTGGTTGGAGCGTCCGCTTGCCCATTGTCTTTGAGAAACAACTAGTTTAGTCACTCCTCAGACTCATCTGGGAAACACACTTCAGTCATAAGTGAAGTTTATGTTCACAGCTTTACACATAATGGTGCTACATGCATTTTACCATACTATTACTGATCAGCAAGTTATGAGTTTTCAAATGATACCTCACAAGGCATGCCTTGTACAAAAATTATTACAGCAGTGTGTGTTCCATCACAGTTAGTTCTTCAGGCAGTGCGACAGAAGCCTAGTGATATCCATTTTAAGAAGATAGTTCCCTGAGGCAAGTTTTGGAGGCTTCTGTAAGGCTTCACAGCAATATTTTGCTAAATTTCATATCAAACTACTGCATCAGGAGACTTCCTTAGGGTACATCAAAGGCAAGCTTCCACATGCAAAATTTCTCTTAATAAATGACAACTGGATTGCTGCATATTCTACACAGTCAGATGCTTCTTAAGGCAGGATTAAGTTTGCAATAAATTGCCCTATCATGTAATAAAGATAAAGCACCACTTTTCCTTGCAATCCTCTGCTAAACAGAGACAGAACAGACTCATGGCTATTTGCCTGCCCTATGGCTCTGTCTTAGGTCTTTGCTCTTCTGCACATCATTGCAGTGTCTGAGAGCCTTTCACATAAACCAGACAGACAACAGTGAAGTGCTTAGTGGACTTCATGGAGATGCTGGCTCTTCTCCCTTTTCTAGCTATCAAAACCTCTGCTTGGAGTGGGGTCTCTTTTGGGCTGTGAGAGGAGAGATGTCTGATGTTGTCAAAGTCAGTCTGAGTACGGGGGGAAAGCTTGATTAAATAGAAAGGGTTTTGCAGTAGTTCCTAAAGGTGGACAGACTCTGGATTTATCTAATCTTCTCTGGAGTTTTCTAATCCGTCTTCAGGTAAAGAGACTGAAAACCAGTTCTGTTAACTGCTGAGAACAAGACTGATCAAGGCTTAGGCAAATTAAGTACGATTACGTGAGTCTGAGAACTTTACTACTCAGCTGCGGGATGCAGAAAGCAAACTCTCTTGTTGTGGTGATAGGAAGGGGCACATATTGGTTTAAAATATGCTGCTCCTAGCTCAAGGATGCACTGTACGTATTGTGAAGAACGATATCACTGAGCTCTCTCTAGGCTTCTGATCCTGATGAACATAAGAAGAGTTTGCTTACCAAGTGGGTTTCCTTTAAGATTTCATTGGTACAATCCATTTATATTAATCTTTGACAAACTATTACATTTCCTACTTTGGCTTTGACCAACTGTGGCATGCCCTCTCTCTGTTTACAGGTAACTTTTGATATGACGATATAATTATACTCTTAATTCTTTGGGGAGTCTGAATAGCTTTTATTCTGTTTTTTATTGTGCAGCCAGTGTAATATGTATACTGATTTTGTACTATGTACAGATGTATGTAAGGAGGAACTTATAAAGAATAAATGAAGGATTAAGAATAAATTAAGAATAAACCTAAAGAGCACAAGGTTCGATTCTGCCCTCTTTCACACCAGTGCAATTTACACATCCTTACCCCCATTCATCAAGATTCTGGAGTCTTCCTACAGGACCAAAACAAAATAAAAACCAAACACTTTTTCCACTGTTCTTCAATATATGCTAAACAGGACTTATTTTCACTCTAACAAGGCTGATCACACAATTCCCTAAGAGTACCTTGGAAGGGAAACAGACTACTGGGGCAGTGATTAAGAGCTGTCTGTCACTGACATACTTATGCAGAGCTAACAAATTTCACCAGTTCAAACAGGTAACTGAATTCTAAATTGTGAGAACAAACTTCCTCTTTTAAAAACAAAAAACATTCAATACAGGTTTGTTGCAGGAGGCAATTGCACTGACAGGATTCTGAAGTCAAACACTGCCCTAAATATACCAGAGCCTTAGCTCATATACCAGAGCTTCTTCGATGAGCCAGCAGCCATATCTTCCAACTGATCAAATAGTCCATCTTCATATTATTCAATCAAATATGCATACTATAATTTGATTCTCTCACTAGTCTCTGGAGAGACTGAGCTCATAATGCTGAAAATCCATTTCAGCTCTCTCATTCTCATCAGCTGAAGCTTGCAGCGGTTCGTACTCTATGATGCACATCCAAGTTGCAAAGTAGCTGTGGAATGAATAGTAGAGAGAGCTACTGGGTAGAGAGAGCCCAGAAGCCTCATGACCATAAGCAACAATGGCAAACATTAACCAAAAACATTTATTTACCAAACCAATGGGCACCCTTGTAATTAACACTGTTCACAGGTGTTGGTATTCACTTACAGAAATAGTATGTGGTACCCAAGTGTGCACAGGGTCAAGTTCCAAGTCAGCAGACTGCCTGTTTAGCAATTTGCAGTGTTTTCTTATAGATAGATAGATAGATAGATAGATAGATATCAATTCAATAATTTCTCTGTTTTCTACACATTTTTACAACATTAAAAAAAATAAACAAAAGGTAGTTTTTTTTCAGTCCAATATTTCAGTACAACAATTTGTAATAGACAATGTGATGGAGGCTTCAAACAGATGAAATGTTTCATTTGGAAAGCTTGTAGGCTTTGAGAATTTTGAACCCAAATAAGTCAGGTGCTTGCCAGATGTCCTTCACCCACACTAAGGCAGCTAATAGGTCATTTAATTACTCATCTTCCTTTAAAGTGACTCTCTCAGAATCTACATATGTCTGCATTAAAGCATTGATAAAGACAAAGTAATTAGTGAATTCACAACTTCATGAAGAACCTTGAGAGTTCTGCAATACAATACCTAGGCATCGAAAGTCTCACAAATGTTTTTCATTGTAAACAAATCTCCTATTTCTGCTTAGTGTTACTATGAAAGTATGTAAGGGATAGTTTTTCAAATGTAACGTATATTTGTATAATTTACACATACACACACACCCTAGAAATCATGCCTTAGACCTCTTAAAAGTCCTGCCCTTAAGTATACATTAACTTGCCAATGATTTTCCATCTTATTGTTGAGATAAGTAATATGCAAGCCTTGCAGTTATTTACACTCTCATCCATATGACTTCATAATGATTTTTTTGGTATTTAATAGGTGCAGTTTCCTTCCATTCCTTGAAGATACTGACAGATTAAATCAAATGTTTCTTCAAAGATAGGTCTGATATATAACCAAGGATCAAAGTGGAGCTGTTCAGTTAAAAACAAAGAGGTGGTTTGTATGAAGCTGAAGTTTTTACCCTTGGCAGTGCATAAAGTCAATGCTAAGGGCAGAAGACAAGGGAGCAAACTCTCCAGAGTGATGGAACAGAAGTCAGGAGCAGGGAAAGGACCACCACACGACTTTCCAAAATGCTGTATGGCTAGAGGCATCCTGTGATGGACAAAACCTCTTCATCACAAGACATTCCAGCAAACACTGGGCTTGAGTTTCACATAATCACATATGAGGGTATGTTAAGTTATTTTATCTTACTGCACTGTCCCCCTGTAGTTTTTAAATCTTGAGCCTTCCATTGTGGCTTGCACACAAGCCCTCACTTGTGAACCTATAAAAGCAACAGGGGCAATTTCTCCCCTGCTGAGACATGGCACCAAAATAGTCCTGCTTTGTATGAAGATCTAGAAGTCAATGTAGAGTTTCCACAGTGTATCATGGAAAATAGGCAAGAGACCAGCCTAAACAGGTCACATATGAAGGTATTACTGCCAGACCAGAGTTCCAGCTTCTTGGATTGGTGATGGTGTGAGTGGTGATGGTATGAGGGGTGATAAAAATAATTCTTCTGAGAGGACATTTGGGGAAGATGTATCACTCTTTCTTCTTGTAGTCTACAGATTGCAACATGCAAATACTAGAAATGGGGTCGACTTTTCACTTCAACACCCTCAAACTTTGGGCTAATGTTTCTTTTACCTCCAACTCCATGCTGTCTGCTAAATTGCTCTGCTAGCATCAAAAGAGATCTACAAATCTCTTCTCCCTGAAGCTGCACCACCATCCCCATGAAACCACATACTTATCATGATGTTTGCAATAATTCAGAACAGGTTGCATCAGAGAAGAGACCTGTTTGCAACTCAAGCCTTTCCTATTTCCTTTGCTATTTTATTTTGTGTTTCCACACAGAAGGGTATAAATGGTGGGTGTGCTGTGCACATGAATCATGAGCGGTATCTGCCACAAGTAAGATGAAGTGTATATTATAATTAGAGAAATCATCTTCATAGACCCTCTCTTTCCATCCTAACAGCTTCCCTCACAGATGATGACAGCTTACTAAAAAAAGATACACCTCTCAAATTAACTGAATATTATTAGGGTCCTGACCACCCACACAAATGATCGTGCTCAGGGTACAGGATGTTACTACTTTTTATATCTCCTGAAAAGTTTGCTCTTGTTGCTAGCCAACTGATTTACCAGTAAGTAACTTCATGAACGATGACAGTTTATTTTAGGAATATATATAGCTGTCTCTTAACGAACTGATGCAGCATGCCTAAAGGTTTCAGAAATAAACTAAGAAACACAACTCCTGAGTTCCACTGCTAGCTCAGTTACTGACTTTTTATGACACCAGGCTCTATACCAGGGGATCCACAATTGTGGTCCATAGACCACTGGTGGTAGCTGGAGCGTTACCTGGTGATCTAGGAAACTGGCTGACCAAACAGTGCTGGCTCTCCTTGTGTCCAGACAGATGTTATATTGCGCCAAACACAGCTAAAAATGCATTCCATGTTTTCCTAAAGTTATTGTACACATAAGCAGCTGTTGTTGTTCTTACAAGCATGTTATGTGATGGCAAAAGGGAGAGGAGATGGCCTGAGCCATAATAAATAGAAACTGTGACGCGTGACATAATCTCTTTATTAAGATGTTGCCTACAGTATGAAAAATTATTGAAATCCTATGCTCTAAATTATTCTAACCTTTAGCTTACCTATCTGTAAAATGGGGATCCCTCTTACTAAAACTAGAACGATATAAAATTAACATGGCACACAGTAAATGGATTAAAAGCTGGCTAACTGATAGGTTTCAAATCATCATGGAGTGGGGGGGGGTGTTCCTAGTGGGGTGCAGGGACTAGTTCTTGACCCTATGCTACTTAACATTTTTATAAATGATCTGGAAGAAAACATGCACTCACCACTGACAAGTTTGCAGATTGCACAAAAATTGGGGGCGTGGTAAATAATTAAGAGGATAGGTCACTGACTCAGGGCAATCTGGATTTCCCAGTAGGCTGGGCTCAAGCAAAGAACACATTTTAATTTGGCTAAATGTCAACATAGACAGCTAGAAATAATATAGGCCATGCATACACGATGGAGGACTCTAGCCTGATGTCACAATCAGGACATGGGTGATCAGACCTGCTGGTCAGAGCTGGATGAGTCGGGAGCCAGGCCAGGTCAGACACCAAGGGATCAGAGTCCAAGACACACCAGAGGGCAATTCAGGTGTCAGAAGTGAGGCACCGTTAGGTTACCAGTAGATCACAGTCACTCAGTAGGAGCAGATAGCACAAGGGAGGCAGTCCTAAACAGAGGAAACCCAGTTGCATGGACAATTTCCAGTTCCTGTGCTTGCTTTAAATAGAAGCAGAGAGCCAGTCAGGACTCCTAGCATTCTGCCAATCAGATTCCAGGACTGGAATCCTCTGTCAGAGTTGAGCTCCTAGTTCTGGTGATGGTTAACATGTCTCCGGGTGGCAAGCTGGAAATTATTGGCTCTTAAGAGCCCTGTAGACAAGCGTTTGAGACCTGGGGTCCCTTTCACCTAGGAAGCAGCGATTCTGAAAGAGATTTGGAGGTCAGGGTGGATAACCAGTTGAACATAAGTTCACAGTACTATGCTATGGCCAAAAGGGCTAAGGAAAAACGGGAATTGCAAGTAGGCCTAAAGATGCTATTTTACCTCTGTATTTGGCACTGGTGCAACCACTGCTGGAATACCATGACCAGTTCTGGTGCCCACAATTCAAGAAAGATATTGAAAAGCTGGAGAGGGTTCAGAGAAGAGCCATGAGAAGAATTAAAGGTTTGAAAAACATGTTTTACAGTGATAAACTCAGGGAGCTCAATCTATTTAGCTTAACAAAGAGAAGATTAATTACAGTCTATAAGTACCTACATAGGGAACAAATATTTAATAGTGGGCACTTCAAGCTAGCCAAAGCAAGGCAAGAGCCAACGGGCTGGAAGTTGAAGCTAGACAAATTCAGACTGGAAATAAGGAGTAAATGTTTAACAGTGAGAGATAATTAACCACCGGAACTGTTACCAAGGGTCGTGATGGATTCTCCATCACTGACAATTTTAAAGTCAGAATTGGATGTTTTTCTAAAATGTACTTTCGAGGAATTATTTTGGGGAAGATCTGTGTTCTACAGGCGGTTAGACTAGAGCAGGCATCCCTCAGCCCGTGCCGCTTCCCGCAGCCCCCATTGGCCTGGAACGGCGAACCGCAGCCAGTGGGAGCTGTGATCGGCTGAACCTGCAGACGCTGCAGGTAAACAAACCGGCCCAGCCCGCCAGAGGGTTTCCCTGACTGGCCACGTACCAAAGATTGCCCATCCCTGGACTAGACGATACAATGGTCCCTTCTGGCCTTGGAATATATGAATTACCTACCTCATGGGGAACTAAGGTTCTTAATTAACTTTTTACATTGTATGCTTTGAGATCCACCTGGTTTGCCAAATGAAGAGAAGTGTATTGTGAACATAAAATGGCTTCCAGAAGCAAAACTGGGAAATAAAGTGAAATAAAGTGAACAGATTCAAATAGGATCCTATTGGGTTAACATACAAGACATTGGCAGAGCTCTATTGACTACACCATTGCATCCTGCTGACGATCTGACCCACAGTGTCTAAAGGAGAATAAAGAGCCAAACAAGCTCTAGCAAATTAAAACCAACCAAAAACTATCAAAAAATAACTCATCAAAATAAATAAAGCTAAGGCTAGATAACACCTCCATGCAAAAGAGGAAGCACAATATTGCAAGGAAGAAAATACCTGGAGACAAAACCTCACTAAATTCTTAGGGAACAGCACAAGCGATAAGAATTCGGAAGAGACATGAGTAGTTAAGACTTGGGTGAGGCAGTTGTCTAACACTGTTCATGAACCAACACGCTTTCATCAAATATTAAAGTGCAACAAGCATTTTTATTATATTTCAAAACAGAGAGCTCTAGACTAAGAGAAGCAACACCTTGACTAAAAACTGTAAAAGACATGGTTTTAAATCACAAAATTACTTTAGTCTATCAAAATTGTTTTAACCATTTGTGATTAAAGATTCAGCTCTTGTAATTTATATGTATATCGACGCATATGCAGTTATTTAGCCTAACTACAACATTATTTGCGTATAATACTTTTCAATACAATCCATCCCTACAGGGATTCGTGCCAAAAGAGCCAATTGCAGGATCAGGGCTTAATGTACTAGTGCTGCAATACAAGATTTTAGCCTAGTAGTCATTTAATTGTTAGAGCCTTTTTTGGCCTCTATTGTGCATGAGCAATCGCTTGCAGGTGCAATGATTTGGACACTTTGTCTTTTCTGTGCCTGAGATAGAATTTACATGCACGAACCGCAGTAACACATGAAAGATTGAACATAAGTTGATTTCATGCAACTAAATTCTAACCTGTGAGCACAAGTGATTGAGGCTGCTGCCGTTACCATACAAACACTGAAATCCAAGCTGAGGGCCCACAGAAAATGTGGCTGATGATGTATTTAAGTTTAGTCACTATGAAATGATGGGATTATTTAAAAAGTAATTTATGCACCACAATGTGTTGCTCCCAGGACAATGTCGTACATCATTGTACTGAGTTCAACACATTAATTTTCATACAATGTATCTGAAGTTATCTGTGCTCAAAAAAAGACATCAGTGTTCCAAGTCCTGGCAATTACAAATGACTTATTCAGATTTATTTGCTGACCAGATAATTATATCATCACAAAAATGAAACAGAAGAACAAAGTATCCTAAGATTCAAATATAAAGGCACTTCTGGATGCTCCTCATCATTACTCTGCGGCCAAGTTTGACAGTAATTTACTTCCTGTGGAAAACCATTTACTTAAATGGACTGTAAGTCAGTGCAGAACTTAATCCACCAACTCTGAAAGGAAATTTAAAATTAAACAGCATGATAGACTGTTATTTTATTATTGTTTATATACCACTGCAGATACATAATGCATTCAGATACATTTCATATTGTAAATTGCTGAGTCCCTACCCTGAAAAATATATCTATAAGGGGAAGAGGGAAATCTTTATTGAAGCTCATTAGAATTAGTCTACATCATCATTAAACATAAACACCACAATTAATCCCATGAAAGCAATGTGAGGAGTCTAAATTAAACATGTAAACTCATTGTGCTTATATTTTTGCACAAGCCTCCATCTTTAAATTTATATGCAACTTCTGATACCATAGTTTAACATGATCCACTGCCTTGAGACTCAACAAAGAAAGCAAGCTAGGGTCACTCGGTGTAAACACAGACAGAATTCAGTCAAGAGTTCCACCCCAACTGATTTCCCCATCACCACCAGCACCACCATTTTGAAGTGTTTGAATTCACATCTTATTTTTAGCCTTGCAATAGTTCTCTGTCCTTTTCTTTAAAATGCAGTATGAATCAAAAACAATGTCAACAGATTACATTGACCTGAGACTGCTTCAGACTGCCCAAGCTGTCCATCCTTCATTGACAGGACAGATGGTAAGCTAGAATCTTTAAGGTCTATCAACTCAAGGCTCAGCTGACAACTCCTTAAAAAGGTTACTGGCACAATGACACACTGGGCCATAAAGGTACTGCCATTCAATAATCTGGGTTTTAGGAGGTGTCCAAGAACATAGGTTTTAACAACTCCAGAAGGAACTGGTGCTGTCTACTGCACCCCGTTGAACCAGATATGGAGGCATTTCTAAATCTGCATTACTATTAAAGACCATAAGAGCTCTAAAGAAGCTGTTATAGTCCATGGTATCAATGATCTCACATTAAAGAGCTCCCATGAAGGCCTTAATATGATAGCCTTTAACGAGTAAGTCACAGACTACTGTGTCATGGTCTACTTGGGGACACTTTAGTACGCAGATCACTTAAATGAAAGACAGTAATCCTTTATGGACCACCACACATCTATGGAGAGACACTAATTCCTTAAATCCATATATAAAATGGAAAAATCTTCCCCACACCCTCTAAACTTGTTTCCGTTGGTAGAAAGTAGCTGATATTATAAATTAAATAACTCCCCCTAACCGCTTAGCCACCAATAGATGACAAGAATGTAAAAATACCATTAATAACTAGCTTGTTCATTGTAATTAACACCTTCACAGCCACCTTAGCATGGAGAGATTGGCACACTTAAATACAGCTCAGCAAGGTGTTATTTACTTAAGGAAAAAGAAAACATTCAAGCTTTAAGTGAAATAAAATTATCTGTTATCTCTCACAGCTCTCCCGAATAGATTTACAGCAGTGAATTTTTTCAGCTTACATTAAAAAAGCTTTTTAAAAAACCTACTAGAAACTGAAAGTATTGTCTCTCACTTTCTCATGCTCTCTCTTTTGGGGTGTTCACTATGAAGTCAGTTAGCAGATCTCAGAGTTTCTCAGGTTCCATACTGTGGTTGTACTGAAGGCACCAATGGAGATAGCGCTTGATGACCAGAGTCTCAAACAGATGATGGTCCTTCTGGACTGACTCAGGAATTCATCACTGCCCTGACAACCAGGGACTATCTCAACCCATGGAGCTGGTAGCACTATGGATCTAGTATTAGGGATGGGACTGGAGTCTGAGGAGGTAAATATTATTCCATTCACATGGATTAGTCATTCATTTCTTCAGCAACTTGAGACAGGAACATTCCTATCTTGCTATTCTGTTTCTGTGATGGGCCACCAGAGATCACTGAACCTGTCCTCTTTCAGAACCCTCCGAGAATCATATGGTGCCCTGAGATTGTCTCTATCAAAGCCCTGGTCAGACTTTATAATCATCGTTTTTCCTAGACTACACAGGAGCCTCCTTCTCCGGGTTTTGCTCTTACAGGTTACTGTGGTTTACAGCTGAAGTGAGGAGACTGCTAGAGCACCAGTAGTCAAGTGAAGAGTCTGCTCCACTGCATCATAGAGAAATAAAGGGCTTTCAAAGTCTTAGACTGCTGCCTTGCAGGAGGCAAAAGAAAGGATTCCTTGCCTCCTCCATGCAGTCTGCAAAGTCATATACAGTGAAATTGACCCAACTCATCAATCCAGACTACCATCATTTGGTTACTCTATCAAATTTTTCTCCCTGTGAAGAGTTTTAAAGTTTTTCTGGGGATAATAATCTGTCAGGTTTGGACCACGCTTTCCAATTCAATGGAAACAGAGCAGTATCATGAGAGGACTGCTGCCCCACTGCCGAGATGTCGCAGGTCAGCTTCCTGCTAAAGAAGAAATCGATGACACAGAGTCTGGGTATATTCTTCATAGTGCACCTTGTTTTATTTAAACATCTTCACCAGTCCTGGAACAGAGATGGTCAAACTGCATGTAGGGAATCCCCTCTTTCAGGGGTCTCAGTCCGAATACCAATGTCTGACACTTGGAGTTACTCTGCCCCAAGAATTGAGTCTAGTATGAGAAATTAAGACAGGGAGCAAACTCTCTTACTGCTTGCCACTGCTCCCCTAAAGAAAACTAACAATAACACAGCATTTTCTTCCAAGACAACTTGCTTGCATACTAGGGGAAAACATGTAAGAATATATGTGCAGCACCATCTGGCAACGCCTCCCATAACTGGACAAAAAGCAGAGTCTTCGGCAAGTTGTAGCCAGTGTAACTTGCAGAGCCCTGGGAAGAATTAGCGGCATGTGAAGTTACTGGATGTAGGGATAACAAATATAGCCAAAATGACATCTTTCAACTTGTGCTTTGTGCAGCAAATGTGACTATTTTGCATGTGAATCCAGCTACAGCTACCAATGCCTGAGCCACCTAATATTAGTTCACTATAATGTGCACTCCCTAGAACTCTCCTGAGACTCCTTGGAAACAGAAGCCAGTGCAGAATATTCATTTGCTGATTACAGCATCAGCTGGCAGCACTACATACCTGTGTTAGATTGAAGGGTTCTGGCTTTAACTTCTAAAGCCCTAAATAGCTCTGGGACTGGAGCCAGCAATCCA
This sequence comes from Dermochelys coriacea, assembly GCF_009764565.3. Taxonomy (NCBI): domain Eukaryota; kingdom Metazoa; phylum Chordata; order Testudines; family Dermochelyidae; genus Dermochelys; species Dermochelys coriacea. The sequence continues at coordinate 4,060,357 of NC_050074.1, read as the reverse complement.
TTCCATAGATCCAGGCCAGAAGGACTTAGGCAGAGACGGTGTGATAATCCTGTACAGCCCAACAATGTGTTTGTAAGATGGAAAGCAAGAGTGTCTTTTTCAACAGAAGGTGCAATGCAGAATCCCTTTGCATTTACTATACTTCACTCCTTTTCTATATTGCAGGGCCTTTGGAGAGACCTCCTTATCTGAGACATGGCCCCTCTCCTCGTGCCATTCTGCTAGAGTTACAGTGAGTGGAAAGGGCTTGAAATGAGGTTTACGGGCTCTGAATGAGAGGAAACTATGGGCCAGCCTTTCTTCCTTTTGTCTGGAACTGACTTTTCCTCTTGCTCCACTACTGAAGCCTGGATTTGTTCCCCTTGTCACACTGCAGGGTCCATCTCTTCTCTTAGTCTGTTGGGGAACGGAGCCTTGAGATTTTTGTGTTCTTTTATTAAATCTACTCTTGGATACCCTTGGGTTGGCTATCAATTTACTTTATATGGAACCAACTGTTTGTTATTTATTAACCATCTCAAATCATTACCACCTAGAATTCTAACTTTCCTCAGCACACAGGCTGAGCATCTGCTAGCTACAATATTTTACTTTTTTTTTTTTAAATCCCAGGAATGAGTGAAGCAAACACCCTTATGCCAAAGTCTCCATCCAGATACATCCAAAAAGGATATTTTAACAAATCTACACTTTTCCTTATTTATTCCAGTTCAGTCTTCTCTGTGAAATAATTACACTATCTTTGAAAATAGCTTTTTCTTCTTTTTCAAAAAAAGTATATATACTTTATACATATAAATCTAAAGCATATTCCTCAAGAGATGATGATAATTCAAATGTTGGCTTTAAAATATTGGACAGTGTCCCTTTTATTTCTAAATACACCCCCCATCTAATTACATACAAGGTACAGGACACTGAAATATGTTATACAACATCTTCATGCAAGTAAGATAATTCCATACTAGACATGGTAATGACATGAAAGCATAAAATAACTTTCTTTTCCCTTGACTGCCAAACAATTACAGATGACAGGTGGTTAATGATTACTCCAAGTACCTGTCAAACAGCAGTGAGTTGTCCCCCCCACCCCATCCCACTCATTAAAAGGGCTGCAAACTAGAAAACGGAGGGTGGGGGGAAGAATCGCACATTAAAAAAATCAGTATCTATTTAGATATTCTCTTCAGAAAGCCTATTTGTGATTAATTTTCTTGACTTTTACAACATCTGGTAACGGGAAAGGAAAAAGAACACTTTTTTGTATAAATTAGTTTTATGTAAAATGCTTTAAGGGTGTTTTGTAGAGCCCATTTTGTTTGAGTAATTCTGGCCACACCCCAGCTATAAAAGATTCTCTTCCACAGCCTCTGGAATAAGGGGTTGTGAACACTTTAAATGGAAAAGCATCTTAAATAAGTCACTTCCTATTCAGGGCAGGGAACTGCTCTTTGAGGTTTGGGAGTGGAACATCAATGAGTTGCTGCAATGGTTATGTTACACTAACTCTAAGGCCTTGTCTACACTGGCAGGTTTCTGCGCAGTAAAGCAGCTTTCGACGCTGCGGTGCCAGTGTAGACACCCCAGTCAATCACGGCACTGTGCTTGGCCTCCGGGAGGTGTCCAACAATGCCCGTTCTTGCCTTTCTGGTCAGTTTGGCAGCTATTGCCCTGCCCTCAGATGACCAGCCATCATCCCCACCCCATAAATTCCTTTGGAATTTTGAAAGTCCCCTTCCTGTTTGCTTGGTAGTCGGTGCAGATATCTCAGTGCATCTTTCCAGGTGGCCATGCCTGCTCCACGCACCAGGCGATTCCCTGCTTGGAGCAATGTGGAGCTGCTGGACCTCGTTGGCATTTGGGGAGAGGAGGCTGTGCAGTCCCAGCTGCACTCCAGCCAAAGGAATTATGATACCTAAGGACAGATTTCACGATACATGACAGAAAGGAGCCATGACCGGGGGACACCTGCAGTGCAGGGTCAAAATGAAGGAGCTACAGCATGCCCACCACAAGGCCCGGGAGGCAAACCGCTGTTCTGGTGCTGCGCCCACGAGCTGCTGGTTCTACGAAGAGCTGGACGCGATACTCGGTGGCGAGCCCACCTCCACTGTGAAGGCCCCTGTGGATACTTCGGTAGCTCGCATGCCAGTCGAGAGCGGATTGAGCCAGGAGGAGGAAATCTTGGACGAGGATGTGGAGGGGGACCTGGGACCGGGGGGGAAGACACACCATTGCTGCACACAGGTGAGCCACATAAGGGCCAGGGCAGAAGCTGCAGTCTTGGAGAAGACCCTCCCTTGATTCCCTGCTCCCCCTCAGCAGTGAGATATCTTCCATAATGAACACAGCCTGTGGAAAATGTGGGGATAGGAATGATTAAAAGCCCCCTCCCGCCCCTCCCAGTGCTGCCTCTCCCCAAGAACCACGTGCCCAGTGCACAGTACTGTCCTGGAACACTGTTTTCCGCTGCCCCTGTGGTTACTCACCATTTTGGGGGTCTTGTGGCTCATGCTTGCCTGGGGTCAGCCAGTTAGTGATAGGTATGTGCATAGTGGCTGTGTCTTAAATCACTGAATCAGTGGTCTGTGTGTTGAAAACAATACTGCTTCTGTAAAATGTTGCATTTTGGCTTCACAGATATGACCTTGGGAGCCCAGCCTCCCTCTTTGTTATTGCTGGCTGAATGGCTGCACAGAATTAGAAAGCAGCCATGAAGAACTAAAGAGGACTTTCTGTGTGAGGTCATGATGCACTCTGCGGCCGAAAAACAAGAATTGAAGGAGTTGCGGGACAGCGAAAAGAGGGACCGAAAGGGGAACACAGCATGCCAGAATGAAGCCCCGGAGCGGCTCTTAAACATTATGGAGTGTCAAGCGGACATGTTCCAGATGATACTAGCACTGCAAATCGAGCAACTCTGCATCCGGCCTCCCCTGCAGCCGCTGTCGCAAAACTCTTTCCCATGTGTCCCCCAGACACCACCAACATACTCTTATCAACCTCCTGGCTCCAGGCTGTACCCTCTGCATTGCCCTGTACCCTCTGCATCCCCCGTCACAGTCCAGCCCTGCGACTCCCATTACCCACTGCACTCAACACCCGTCCCTCTGCAGTTTAGCCCTGCTGAAGTACAGTACTCACTGCACATACTCCAGAGGACAAGGTTGCATATGATACTTAAACAGACACAAATCTTTAACCATCCTGGGACCTCACCTCCTCCTGGGACCCTCTCTTCCCCCATTCCTCACAGTGCTGATGAGTTGTTTTATTTGTCTCTCTCCTCTGGTTGTTGTTGGTTTTTTAATAAAAGAATTGTTCTGATTTGAAACTTATTTTCAATTTATTTCATGAATTGAAAGCAAACAGAGCCCTGCAAAGCAACAGGCAATTTTCTTAAATCTTCATAGTGCATCGTCTGCACTAATCACCTCCTAGCATTACAAGCACTGCACTCCCGAGCATAGCAACAAATATTACTGGATTTCAGCTTCAAATTGCTGCCTCAAGGCATCCCTTATGGCCCCGCGCTGCGTCCCTCTAATAGCCCTGGTCTCTGGCTGTTCAAATTCAGCCTCTAGGCGCTGAGCCTCAGCAGTCTATCCCTGAGTGAAAGTTTCACCCTTCCCTTCACAAATATTATGGAGCGTACAGCAAGCAGCTATAAGCATAGGAGTATTGTCATTGGCCAGGTCCAGCCTTCCATATAGGCAGCACTAGGGGGCCTTTAAATGGCCAAAAGCCCACTCCACAGTCATTCTGCACTTGCTCAGCCTGTTGTTGAACTGCTCCTTGCTGCTGTCAAGGTTCCCCGTGTATGGCTTCATAAGCCACGGCATTAAGGGGTAGGCGGGGTCTCCCAGGATCACAATGGGCATTTCGACTTTATAGATTCATAGATACTAAGGTCAGAAGGGACCATTCTGATCATCTAGTCCGACCTCCTGCACAGCGCAGGCCACAGAATCTCACCCACCCACTCCTATGAAAAATCTCACCCATGTCTGAGCTATTGAAGTCCTTAAATCATGGTTTAAAGACTTCAAGGAGCAGAGAAGCCTCCCTCAAGTCAACCATGCCCCATGCTACAGAGGAAGGCGAAAAACCTCCAGGACCTCTCCAATCTGCCCTGGAGGAAAATTCCTTCCCGACCCCAAATATGGCAATCAGCTAAACCCTGAGCATATGGGCAAGATTCACCAGCCACATACTGCAGAAAATTCTTTCCTGGGTAACTCAGATCCCATCCATCTAATATCCCATCTCAGGGGATTTGGCCTATTTACCCTGAATATTTAAAGATCAATTACTTACCAAAATCCCATTATCCCATCATACCATCTCCTCCATAAACTTATCAAGTAGAATCTTAAAACCAAATAGATCTTTTGCCCCCACTGCTTCCCTTAGAAGGCTATTCCAAAACTTCACTCCTCTGATGGTTAAAAACCTTCATCTGATTTCAAGTCTAAACTTCCTGGTGGCCAGTTTATACCCATTTGTTCTTGTGTCCACATTGGTGCTGAGCTGAAATAATTCCCCTCCCTCTCCTGTATTTATCCCTCTGATATATTTATAGAGAGCAATCATATCTCCCCTCAACCTTCTTTTAGTTAGGCTAAACAAGCCAAGCTCCTTAAGTCTCCTTTCATAAGACAAGCTTTCCATTCCTCGGATCATCCTAGTAGCCCTTCTCTGTACCTGCTCCAGCTTGAATTCATCCTTTTTAAACATGGGAGACCAGAACTGCACACAGTATTCTAGGTGAGGTCTCACCAGTGCCTTGTATAATGGTACTAAAACCTCCTTATCCCTACTGGAAATGCCTCTCCTGATGCATCCCAAAACCACATTAGCTTTTTTCACAGCCATATCACATTGGCAGCTCATAGTCATCCTATGATCAACCAATACTCCAAGGTCCTTCTCCTCTTCCGTTACTTCTAATTGATGCGTCCCCAATTTATAACTAAAATTCTTGTTATTAATCCCTAAATGCATAACCTTACACTTCTCACTATTAAATTTCATCCTATTACTATTACTCCAGCTTACAAGGTCATCCAGATCCTCCTGTATAATATCCCGATCCTTCTCCGAATTGGCAATACCTCCCAGCTTTGTATCATCTGCAAACTTTATTAGCACGCTCCCACTTTTTGTGCCAAGGTCAGTAATAGACTTTTCCTATGCTTATCTTCTAGTCCGGGAAGAAAGTCCCTGCTTGCAGCTTCTTGAACAGGCCACTGCTCCAAAAGATGCATGCAACATGCACCTTTCCGAACCAGCCTGCGTTAATGTCCGTGAAACACCCACAGTGATCCACAAGTGCCTGGAGAACCATAGAGAAATAGCCCTTCTGATTAATGTACTTGGTGGCTAGCTGGTCTGGTGCCAGAATTGGAATATGTGTGCCATCTATCACCCCTCCACAGCTAGGGAAGCCCATTTGTGCAAAGCCATCCACAATATCACGCACATTGCCCAGAGTCGCGGTCTTTCGGAGCAGGATGCGATTAATGGCCCTGCACACTTCCGTCAACATGCGTCCAATGGTCGACTTTCCCACTCTGAACTGGTTAGCAACCAATCAGTAGCAGTAGCCAGCTTCCACAGTGCAATCGCCACGTGCTTCTCCAATGACAGGGCAGCTCTCATTCTCATGTCCTTACACTGCAGGGCTCGGGCAAGCTCATCACACAGTCCCATAAATGTGGCTTTCCTCGTCTGAAAGATCTGCAGCCACTGCTCATCATCCCAGTTGTGCATGACGATGTGATCCCACCACTCAGTGCTTGTTTCCAGAGCCCAAAAGCTGAGTTCCATTGTGGTCAGCACCTCCGTGAATGCCACAAGTAATCTTGTATCGTAGCTACTACATGTGGCGAGATCAATGTCAAACTCCTCTTGCCTTTGTAGTTTAAGAAATAACTCCATTGCCACTCATGACGTGTTACAGAGAGCGAGCAGCATATTGGTCAACAGTGCAGGATCCATTCCTGCAGACCAAAGAAGCAGAATACGCAGTACACAAAAAGTTGAAAGATGGCGCCAAATGCATGAGGAAGCACGGGGATTGCTGGGATCTGAAGCAAAGCATTACGGGGCATTGAGACAGGACTCAGTATGCCCCTCGACCCCCTCTGCCTTCCCACAACTCTTAGCGGCAGAAGAGGAAGAGATGCTCTGTGGGATAGCTGCCCAGAGTGCACCGCTCCGAATACTGCAGCTAGTGCCACAAGTGTGAATACGCTATTGCGCAAGCAGCTGACAGTGTGAACACACCAGAGCAGTTTCCCTTCAGCGCTCTCTGAGTGGCGCTGTCACTCCCAGTGATGTAACTCTGCCAGTGTAGCTACACCATAGGTCTTTGTTTAAGCCTATGAGCATGGCCAGATTCGCCAGAAGGCTGACCATGCTCAATCTGACAGGCTATTCTTGCAGGCTGGGATATTTAAAGGACCTTAAAGAATTTCAGCAGGAGTTGGGTGCTCAGGGGCAGATTTTTAAAGGTATTTAGATGCCTAACTCCCACTGATTTCCCTGGGAGTAAGGTGCCTAAATATCTTTAAAAATCTGGCCCCAGTTCCCACTGGCTTTTCTGAAATCCTAGCAGCAGTTAATAGAAGCTTATCAACTTTTATCTTGATTTTTTACTAACAATTACCAGAAGGATACGGGTTTCAGAGTAGCAGCCGTGTTAGTCTGTATTCGCAAAAAGAAAAGGAGTACTTGTGGCACCTTAGAGACTAACAAATTTATTAGAGCATAAGCTTAAGCTACCAAATGCATCCGATGAAGTGAGCTGTAGCTCACGAAAGCTTATGCTCTAATAAATTTGTTAGTCTCTAAGGTGCCAGAAGGGTATAGTACCAGCAGGGTTCAATTAGCCACAAAAAGTTTGCTTCTCAGGAAGTCTCACCTAAACAATGCAGATTCTCACTTGTGGAACAGAGAAGAAGGAAAAAAAAATGGGGAAGGGAGGGTAGGGAAGAGTTCCTTTTCTCATCAGGGTAGTATAAATACACACAAAAGGTTAAATCTAGCCAGTTTTGTCTTTTTCTATTCTTCAGGCAGTTTAGAGAGCTTGGCAGATGATGCAAATATTTGTGAACACATACGAATTTTATGACTTTTTTTCCCAAAGCAAATATTTGCAAATGATATGTTTCATTCTTTGTCCTGCTCAGGGCTAATCAAGAGGCCACTACTGGTTCCAGGTTCCTTTGCTACAGAAGACACAGAGGAAGGAAACTCAGATTAGTTTCCACCAGAAATTTACCCACCCTCTTCATGGCTGCCTCTTTGTAAACTCTAGCAGAATCTCCTTCCCTTCATATAATATATGCAGTCTCTCTGTGGCAAGGCAAGCTTATATCCAAATGAGGGGATTTAAAGCCTGTCTCAGCCAGCTGGGTGACAGTCCACACAACCTATATATATATATATATATATATATATTTTTTTTTTAAAATGGTGGAGAGGATAGTCAGTAGTTTTGTCTATTATGAGCCAAAGAATCCTCTGGCACGGAAAGCAGAGCATAGTGAGGATGGATGGAGAATACTAGCTGGTATGTCCTCAGTCCAAGAAATCCTTGCTTACACAGGCCAGGATTCTGCTTTGTGAGCCACACGACATGACCCAGGGTAGGACTTTTTGGTTCACAAAACAAAAGTAAAGTGAATGCTGACCTGCAACTGACTAACACTTGTGGCTAAGGGCAGCATATACATAACTGAGGTTACATAACCAACACAAGCCTGCATGCCTCATGCACCAAGGAGGTGAACTCCTTATATTAGGATATTCTTATTGCCCTAATAGGCTCTGTATGCCCACTTTCTTCTCCAGCAACCCTGGCTCATCAACACAGCAAGATCAGCAGATTGGCTCTTATAACTCACGATACATTTTGGACTCAAGAACTACCCTGTGAAGAAACACACTGGGCTCCCCCAACTCCTGTCTTGGCTAATATATAAAAGTAAAACACTAATCTTGGTGTGCAGAACAACACTGAAGGACTGTTTATAAACCTACTGCATCTTGCCATCTCCAGTTCAGCCAAAACATTACAGGGTTAATGCGTAAATGACACAGCTTACTTTATTCACAACAGATTAATGGCACACAACCACTGAATTTCCTTTATGATTTCTGTATGTAATAACCCATCGTTTTCTCTCTTAGATATCTGTCAAAGCACAAATGCACTTCTATCCTCCATAATGATGGCAGACAGCGACAACATATTGATATATGGTGCCATTTCCTAGCCAGATATGAATATTACATTAGCTGAGTTATCACTATAGGGTTCTGACCTTCAACTACCCAATTTTAAATTCATTCATTTCCAAACTATTAAACTGTTCACGTCAGAGACATCGATGGTGCAAAGGTACATTTTTCTGACAATGTTTGAATCAAAACAAACCCAGGGGTATAGTAACAGAATTCCATTCTGCCCTCCCCCTTCCCCCCGGATTAAAAAAAGTGGGGTAGTGGGAAGAGAAGGGCAAGGGAGAGTTTGTAGTCCAGGGTTAATTTTGGTCTGATCCCGAGAAGTCAACTGGAATTGTAGGCGTTCAGCACCTCTCAGGTTCATGTCCTTTCTGTCTTACCGCTCGTTGTGATACCAGACACAGACAAAGTGTGAAGCCTACTCTTCATTGTTTCCCAGATGACATCTATAACCTGTGCAGTACATTCTCCAGCCTGTTGTCAAGTGAGGTGTGATTCACAGGCAGAAATCAAGTTAAACTAAGGACAGGACAGACCTGAATTAAGTAGGAAATTTTAAAACTTCACTTGACCTAGTGTGTTATAGGCCAAACTCAAGAGTGATTCAAGCAAATGCTTTTCTTCAGTTTGATGCCATCAGAGATTCCCTAGCAAGTCCCCAACTATTTAACATGTCATCTCTTACATTTTGTGCTATCCCAATGTTAAAAGTTGGGAGTTGAGTTGGTTTTAAAACAAACTCTGCCAACAGTTTTAGGCAGTCTTTCATTATTTAGCTGTAGCCAGCTGCTGTACCATTGTTAACTACGTCTTATCTATTGAAAGGGAAATACCAAAACAATAGAAAATGTCTCACAAATAAGCATATTTATGCAGGAACTTTCATACAAATGATAGACACACAACTTTACCCTCATTATGATTAGACTGTACACTTAAGGAGAACAAAAAGTGAAAGAAAATACCACAGGCACTTCTTATATCAACACCACTCAGCACCTGTACACTAAATCCAACGACTGAAATTGGACCCAAGTGTTATAGCCCACAGGAGGCTAGACTATTAGGTACCATGGATGGACTGATGTGCACCAGTGCCCCAGGCTCCCGCAACAGCAGGGAAATGATTAAGAGAGATATACCCAGATAACTATGACAAGTGACCTGCACCCACACGCAGCAGAGGAAGGTGAAATACCCCATAGGTCACTGCCTATCTGACGTGGGAGGAAATTCCTTCCTGACTCCACATAGGGCTATCAGTTAGACCCCGAGAATGTGAGCAAGAACCAGCCAGCCAAGCACAAGATAGAGAGACAGTTTGGTGCCACCTCAGAGCCCTGGCCCTCCCCATCCAATGTCCCATCTCTGGCCGTGGCCATCCATGATGCTTTTAGAGGAAGGGGATAAAAAAAACCCACATGGGGAGTTGGAGGAGAATCCATTCCTGATCTCTGCAGCATGAGTTTTTAGGAACATAAGACAAACTGGAAGTAGCCCCCGGGGCTGCTGAGCCCTGCCCCCCATCATCACAAGCAACCCAGTCAAACAGCCACACTCATAAATTTATCCAGCTCTCTCTCAAAACCAATTAAGTTGTTCATCCCCAAAACTCCTACTGAGTGCCTATTATTAAGATAACCCAGGAGCATCTGGAACACTACTTACTCAAATGAATAAATAACTCTACGTTTGGTCCTCCTAACAGGGCTGGAAGAAAGATTTTGGTGTTTACTTCTTGAGGAGAGTGCCAGAAACCATGTCCAACCTTATAAAACCATAGACAGACTGCACACTGAAAAAAGGAACCAAAAACCATCCATGTGGCAAAGGCTACTGTAGAAAATTGCTTTTGGTATTTTATGGTTTCACTTAAGCATTCAGGTTCTAGGTAAATCTGGGAACTTGAATTGTCAGGTGCGATCGTGTTTTATCTTAATCTGTTTTGTGTGTATTTTGCCTGTCTACATTATAAATATGAAATGTTCCTACAACTGTGCTCTGAAATGGCACAATGACTTTAAATGAGCCATCATCTCCTAACTACCTATCTGGAATTTCTTCTCTCCAGAGTCATAGGCCACTGCCCTACAACTCTGCAATAACCAGAATTAAGGGATGCCCAGGTTAGGAAAAGCCAAACAGAAGTAATGCCTTCTATTAACATAAGGAGGTTCTTCTTGAACCAGCAAACAACAACTGAAATCCTGAATTTCCTAGTAGACATTAGCATAGTTCCTCCTCCCACATGAAGATTTATGAAGTCCTAAAACCACAAGTATCTTGCCCAATCCTCTCCCTCTCTGCCATAGCTTGACGTCTCCATTTTCATACTCTTTTTCTAAAGGGTATGCCAAGAAAAACATTGCCTGTTAAATGGCATCATTAGACTCACATGACTTCTTGTGGTACATGTGAAGTTTTCAGCCTCCTGCACACCAAATGATCCTTACAGTTGGATAGAAACTGGTAGAGACAGCTGCTTCATTCTGTGCTCTGATAATTAAAAAACATCCCTCAACGAGGAAGGCATGCTTTGCTCAGGGTAAAAATAAATGGGTAAGAATGAAGCAAATGAGTAAAATTAGCACATTATCAATGTGAATGTGTGCTGTACGTAGATAGCCAGGTATATATTTTCACAAGCATATCTCCATCCTTACAGCCCATCACACATCTACTTCTCCCATGGATAATCCCCTATATACCTCCACTTATATCCTGTGGCAAGAAAAGGGGCCAACCAGGGATAGAGAGGCAAATGTTAGACTCTGATGCCTGCAATTTGAGGTACAGTAAATGCCACTACATGATGCATTTCAGTGCCTTTTATATGCCAGTGCTCAAATTTCGGGAGAAAGGGGTCTCTTCTCCCCCTCCCCCATTTCTGGTGCAAAACAGAAAAGAGTTGAAAAGCATGGAAGGGAGGGGAAGAAACAAGCTAAAACTAGATTATCACTTTTGGCGGGGGGACAGAGAGATGGGAGAGGTGGGGATTAGGGAGGAGATGGAGGAAAAAAGGCATCTCTTGACTCCCTTAGTCTGAGAACGGGTACTGTGGGGTTAAATCCAACCCTCTTTTGCATGTATCTGAATCTCTGAGTCCGCCAAAGAAACATGGCCACATTTTATTAAAAACATTAAACCAAACCTTTTGCACTCTTTGGGCTTGATCCAAATCTTCTGAGAGTCAGTGGAAAGACTTCCACTTATTTCAAAGGGTATTCAAACAGGTCCTTAAACAGCACAGAATATATACGCCACAAAATTTTAGCAAACTTCCCAAAGTGTTCATTCACCTTCAGATTGAGCACTAGCATGAGAAATGTCAGACCAAAGAATAATTTTGTTATAAAGTTTGAACAATACCCATGCTACAATGCTATCATAAGAAGTGATGAGACAGGTGTGTTACAACAAACACAAGAACCAAAGGCCCTATCTCTCATGACACAAACAATCCAGGGGGAGATTTTCAAAAGGCATAAATATCATCTCAATGCCTAGCTCACACTGACTTTCACAAGTGTTTTTTAACTTTCCTGGTGACTTTCCACAGGAGTTAGGCAACTACTTTATAAATCTTCCCCTAAAACCACCATTCCAGTGAGAAAAAAGTTGGGATGGGGCCAGACATTTTAGTGGTCACTAATTGCCAAGAGTTATTTGCAAGCTCTGCTATAAATTGGAACACAGAGAGCAAAAGGAAAGCATTTCTCTTTTCTTCCACCAGTTCCGCTATTGTAGCATACATACCTTCTGGGCACCCTAGAGGGAGAGCAAAGACACACCCAGCTTTGTCCACTGAGGTAGCAGTGTGTGCAGTTACACCTACGGAAGAATTTGCTCCAGGGAGCCACATTTCTCCACAACTCAACAGCCAAGAGTGAACCAGGGACAGAATTTCCATGGCAACAGTTTGTTCCCTTTACAAACTCTGACATCACTGATCATTTCAACACTGGACAAAGCAGCAGCATACAGAGATCTGGCATCTCATATCCAGGTAATATTAGTTACTTTTGTTTTAAAAAATGTCACAAGCATCAAATATTGATCCCAGCTAGAGGCAGGACTCTAGATTAGGACACCCAATGGTTGGATCCAGTGTGGCCAACTCTCTGTTCCTATCTGTGCTTTCATGGCTTTCACTAAATTGATGGCAACTGGATCTTTATGGTCAATAACAGATGGCCTTTAAAAGCTCTTCAAATAGAACTGAGGTCCCAGCTATTTGTGATCATCAAAGCAATAAAGTAATTTGTATAAATACAGGGTCACAGTACTTACATAATTTCAAATTACGTCATGACATTCTACCTAACTAAAATTTTTCCAGTAGTTCCAGCGGGATAAAATATTCTTCACTTCATGCCCTGAATCACTTTGTAGTATTTCTCTGTGCTGTTCAACCATTTCTGCATTTCACTTCAGAGCTGGTTGCATGTCAGTTGTGAATGAAGTGTATTCTCTGTATCACACTGCAGTTCAAGTCTGTTAAATGCTGCAGAATTCTTACTTTCACCAGATCCCATATAACTGAAAAAGGCTACCAGATATTATTACTGTAAAAGCAACGGCACACCAATTTTAAAAGAGCAGCAAAAGAAGAAATACAATTAGAAAATTAATTACGCCATGTGCTACTGAATTGAAAATTAAGCCTGAAAAGTTTCACTGTAAAAACACCTACTGCATCAGTAATTAATGTCTGAGTTTGGGTTGAATCAACCAGTTTTCATGCAACGTACATGAGAAGTATAATGAATGCTGTTCTAGGTTCTGGTCCAGGATGGGGTCAAATGTTCCAACCCTATAGACAACATGTGCATAATTTTACTCACGTAAGTAGTTCATTGGAACTACTCATATGAGCAAAGTTGCATGTGTGTTTAAATGTTCGCAGGATTGAGGCCCATATGAGCTATTCCAAATATAGAACTTTGAGTGCAAATCCTACCTTTTCCAAATTAAAATGTAGTTCTGTATCTCCTGTAGAATTTACTCTCCATAGCAAGGAACACCCTCTTGCCCAGAGCCACACAATTGGCTGAGTAAGCGGTGTCACCACTGCAGTTTCCAGCATCAGCACTTCCAGAAGCATCTGATCTCTGGTATCGTACTAAATTCTTTGAAGTAAAAAAAATCCCAGCTGCCAAACATTCCTTGATCTGATGTAATGCTGGGGAAAGCTGATCACAAGAAAATTTTATAAGTTCTCCCCTGCCTCTCCCCTATGGATCCATCCACCCACCTAGTCTCCCAAATAAACGTTAGAATTTTTTTTTAAGAAGTAGAGACACACTGTGCTGTCGTAGCCCAATGATAATTGGCGCAAAGGTTTGAGATTGAGAATACCTTGGCTTTACTGAACTGCTTTGATTTCAAGTCCTGTCAGCAGAATTTCCGTGCTGCCCTATATAATCCTGTCTTAACTATCACCATGGCCCATGAGTTTGAAGCAAGAAAGCTGCTTACAGACACAGCTCTGTATCAGCATTCACTCATGCCAGGCCGCTGCATTTATCACGCTCTAGAAAAACCTCAGGATCACAGAAGTACATGGAGGACCTGAGGGATTCTAATCCAATGCCGTTTGTGGGAACAGCAGATGATCATTTAAAGGCCACAACAGTCAGTACCTTTTCTTTCTCATGCTTTATTTGCTGACTGTTCAACACCAGGAACATTCACCTCTTAGAAGCAATAGGTTAATGCAGTGGATTTCATCTTGTGGATAACTTATGTTAGAAACCCTCTCATCGACACCTGCCGGGTCCCAGACCTGCCCTGAGACAATTATAGCCAGTTGTTGCATGAAGGAGAAACATTAGGATAGTATTAAGTCGGTGATGGAAATAAACTCATTTTAAAATGTTGGGGGGAAGCTGCTGTTTACTCACATCCACCTATTTTGTATCTGTGCTGTTTTATTTCCTTTTCCTGTATATACAGCTGTCAGTTTACTAATACCAAATCAGTACAAATCAATCGATCTTGCCCGAAGTCCCCCATTATACCATCTGGATAAATTTGAAGTTCAGGTCTGCTATATTTTTCATCAGATGAAAATATGACTATCGTTAAATTTAAGCCATCATCCCCCCAAATATAAAATCCAAAACAAAGAAAGACGCAGAAGCAGCTGTACACACAAGTGCTTGGTGTGGCGATTAATTGGCTTTTAGAAGAGCTGATGGAAACCCTGAAGTAGATCTGCACTGGGATGCAATGAGTAGCAAGCGTTGCTGCTTGAGGGCTGACAGAAGTTTTGCAAAAGGTTCTTCCGTCACACTGGCATACCACCTGGAAGTGGTCTGTGGACCACAGCTGGAGAACCCCTGGATTCAAATATTTTATATGAAGTACCCTGCTTTTAAAAAAAAAGCAGAATCCTTTGATACTTTAAGCTATGTATAGACATTTCACATTAAAAAATTCTCTGTGCAGTTACAAATGAGCTAATCTCATTACTTTGCCCTATCCCCACACCTATGACTAATCATGCAAGATTTAAGTCATCACTAGTACTGAGAATAGAATTTGCAATTTTCTTCAAATTACTTCCCACAGTTTTTTTTTTAAACTTAAATATAAAAAGTATCTGCTCAGCAAAGTTGGATTGCTATATTTCATTGAAAGCTCAGAGGTAACCTCCAGGAAGGTTATCAGAAAAGATTGGGGGGCTGGTTCTGTTTTTTTTTAATTTAGCACAAAAAGGAATAGGGTTTTGACATTTTTTTCAAATTTTATACTGAAAGAGTCAGTTGTAAGCAAAGAGATGAGTGCCCAATCCTGCAGCCCTTACTCTCCATATTAGGGCTAGTCATAGGAGGAAGGGCTGCAGTCCAGATTTTTAAGGGTATTTAGGTGTTGCTTGGCTTAGCGCTGCGAGCCCTGAGTGATTTAGTTGGCAATGCCTCATTTTCAAAAGGGACTTAATTCACATTACAGGTCAATGAGACTTGAGCGCCTAAATGCCCAAGTCACTTCTGAAAATGAGACTTCGCTATTTAGGTGGCTAAGTCCTATTGAAAAGTCACTTAGGCACTGCAGTGCTGAGTGGAACAATGCCTAAACACCTTCAAAATCTGGGCCCTCGTCTTTTGCAAGAGACACCTAAACTTTTGCCCAATTCAGGCTATTGTACTCTCCACAATACTTTCTAAAACACTAAATGAAGCAAAACATCCTTGCAAATATCGTCTACATTTTACAACTCCATGTGCTGTTTACATTAACATTTTATCTTATTTTACTTTTTTTTTTTTGGGATTCGTACAACATTCAGTGTCTAGTAAGTAGTATTATGTCTTGTCACCTATATGCCAGCCATTTATCTAATTGGAGATTTCTATTAAGATTTCTACTAAATTCTCTTTTCCACTAACATTGATTCATTCAAATTCATGTCCCTGCAAGTGAAGTCCCATACACCCTCCATATTATCATTTCCTGTGAGAGTTATTGGTATCGCTTTGGATTAAGCAAGCAAGAAAATAAAATCTTCACATCTGTGAAACTCATTTAAAGTGGAAGATTTTGAAAGACCCTTAAGTTACTGAAGGCATAAAGCTGCCTTAATCTGTTTTTAAGGCTGTGGAATTTGTATTTTTATGCTTAATATCCATATTCAGTTTTAAAAAAAATCAAAGGACTGAGTAATAGAGAGGACTGGGAAACTGACCATCATATTATAAATCTAAGTTAAAGTCATTTATTTATAATGTATTTCTTACACACAGAAAACAAATATTTAATTATTTATTGAAGCATTAACATGAAACACGTGAATCCATTCATTTCACCTTTATAAACCTCTGTTCACTAACCACTCATACAGCTAGAAATAAGCAAAAAGAAAAGGAGTACTTGTGGCACCTTAGAGACTAACAAATTTATTTGAGCATATGCTTTCGTGAGCTACAGCTCACTTCATCTGATGCATGCTAGAAATGCGGTAAAGTAAGCCCAAAACTAAACAAACATTCTTGCATTAGCTCTCTACCCAGTGACCTCCATGCACCCTGTCTCTGATACATGATTCTTGTGTCAATTCTATCACTGCTAACTGATCTAACGTTAGGCTTATTTCTGACTCCTTCCTCAAGTATCTTAAAAAGTATTTGCCATTTCAGAAATAGATCAAAATCCTTGACTGATTGTCTGAGAGTTCTACATGTAATCAAACAGTGCTTATAAAAGCTGCCAGTGTCAAGAGCCTTTTTGCTCTTCCTGTTCCCACCAGACAAACACTGAACATCTCCCTTCCCAACTTTGCTGGATTTAGCACAGGTGCTGTGTTCTTTCAGTGGTATGGTAACTAAGAGTTTCATTATGATAATGTATCAAATCTCCATCACAATTAGCTTTGTTTGCTCTTCATTCTCATTCCCAAAAGACACAGTAGATACTAACATAGATAAGACGGGTTTTAAGATAAAACATTAAGTCTTACTGACTGAATAAACTTCTCATCGACAGCAA
Source organism: Dermochelys coriacea (assembly GCF_009764565.3). Taxonomy (NCBI): domain Eukaryota; kingdom Metazoa; phylum Chordata; order Testudines; family Dermochelyidae; genus Dermochelys; species Dermochelys coriacea. The sequence continues at coordinate 4,043,617 of NC_050074.1, read as the reverse complement.
ATCAGTGCAAACTGCATCAAGTTAAGCTGTAATGACTTTACAGAAAAAGTTTGTTAAATAAATATTGCTATTAATTCTAGCCTCGATACAATTTGTAAATACAATTGTAGCTCTTTTTATTTTAAAAAATTGCATTTAACTAGGACAGGCTACATTTCTTATTAATGGCTTTGTTACCCAGGGTTTTCAGAACCCATAAGAGGGGCAACTTAACTGTTTCACTCCAGGCAGTGTCAGGAATAAATCAACGGGAACACAGCAATTCCGCCTGATAAAGGATTCATGCAAGTAAGCGTGCTCTATCTAAAACTGCAGTTTATTAGATTTCAGCACACACAGGCGGAAGAAATAGGTTTAGAATATTCCAGATATTTACTTGAGTTCTGGAATGGTATTGAGTAATTAATAGCGGGTTTGCTCTCTATAGCTAATCCCTTTTATAACGAACGTCTACAAAACACATAGGTCATAATGACCCCTACTGGATCATCACTTTTCCTAACTTTCAATAAACTTCTAATATCAGAGATGTCTAGACTCAAGGTTTTCCAACCACCAAGGTTTTCAGTCTCACTTGTTTATTTTTTTTACCCTCCTCCCATTCTGATTAGCAGAAACTACCAGCTAGTTTTGACCTTGCATCTAAAAGCTTGCTTTCCAATTAACTCTTAACTCTGTGGTGTTCTATTTTATTAATTCATGGTGGCTGAATGCATATCCTATGGTTGCAATTAGCTTGATGACCTTCTGGGGTAAACACTTCCCATAAATCCAGGATAACAGTTTCAGTAGAGCTGGGGGCACAACAGAGTAGAGGCATCTGTTACCCACTTGAACAGGACACTATAGGTCTTCCCAGCACAGTTAGCCAGTGTGCAGGGGTGGGGTGGGAAGAAAAAAAGAGGACCATGGTCTCATCCATGCTCTGCCTCTTTTCTCTTTCAGGCTTCCCTGAGAATTTTAGAATTCCCTGGCCCTTGGCATGCTAAGAATGTAATAAGCATTGGTTTTGATTCTTGCATAGGGGCACAAAATGGCTAGTGGTGGAGAGAAGAGCACTTTGTGGCTTCTTCCTTTCCTCCCCTCACTTTACTCATCAGCACAGGACTAGGCATAGTCAAGGGCCAGCTCTAAACAGTAATTTAAAATCAATATAACTGCAAGGAACTTTGTCATCTCAGCTTTCATTCATTTTCCTTGCCATTTTTCTCCCTGTGCATATGTTCTTCAGTTTACACTATGCCTTGAAATGGGCTCTAGCACTGTCGGTAAACACCCTCCCGATGAATATGACACAGAGAACGTTTCCATCATCTACATATCCACACATCTCAACATCATCATTTCCATTGACTGTAGGGCTCATATATTTATTCCCAGTCAATTAAGCTGACTGCTACATATGCTCAAGGGAATTCTTATTCCCCCTCAATGCACAGAAGAACAGCAAAGTGCACTTCTGATATGTATCTTTTATTATTAACTGTTTACACTGCAGTAGCATTCAAAGGTCTAAACCAGCTCCGGGCTCCATCTTGCAACATTCTGTAGAAACATACAGCAAATGACAATCACCTGCCCCCAAGAGCTTGGAAACTAAAAGGAGACAAGATGTAAACTGGTGGGTGAAACAAATAAGCAGGCTTTTTGTTGTAAACGCATCCTCACATCAAAATACCCCTGCTGATTACACTCTGGATCATAAGCATGAAATTCTAGTAATAGTGTCTGTATTGTATCATCAGCAGTATCTTTCTAATCATGGTACTGCATGTCTGAATGCTTACGTCCATACTACAGCTATACCATTTCCTTATGAAATTTCAAAAACCAACAATTAAGTTGTAAACTTTAATATGAACTTACATTTTAAAACATTAAATTATCCAGTGAATGTAAAAAATGTAAAAAAAGACCATTTCCTCCATCATTTACATTAAAGCTGAAAATACTTATTTATTAAAACAAGCGGAGATGTCCATATGCCAGGAAATTGACATCAATGATTGTTAAAAAGGCCCAGTATCACTTAAAAGACTGTAGAGCATTATGGTCTTTTTAAAATGGTATAACTCAGCAAAACTATCTATACAGCAGTTATTTTTATTATAGAGACCAATGCTACTTTGATAAGAGGGATCAGAAAGCTCTTCTCTGTGGGTTGTGACTCACAGTTTGTAACTGTGTATTGAAATCATGACACCAGACATGAAGTCATCGCCATGTGTTCCATAATTTAAGGTCACATCTTCCAGTGATTTGTGGATTGCTGCATCCATGTAGGTCAGGGGTTCTTAAACTGGGGGTGATGGACCCCTCAGGAGGTTGTGAGATTATTATGTGGAGGGGGAAGGAAGAGGTCACGAGCTGTCAGCCTCCACCCCAAACGCTGCTTCTCCTCCAGCACTTATAATAGAGTTAAATACAAAAAAAATTGTTTTTAAATTATAAGGGGAGGTCGCACTCGGAGGCTTGCTGAGTGAAAGGGGTCACTGATGCAAAAGTTTGAGAACCCCTGACTTCGGTCCTGACTGACTTCAGTGGACCTTTGTGCAAGCTCAGCCAAAACAGGATTTGCATCTTACATTGTAAATTCAGTGAGGCTGGAGTTGTTTCCGCTAAATATTCATACAGCACTGAATTCAATGGGCCAGATTTTCAAATGTGTATAGATGCCTAAAGATGCACAGAGATGCCCAGCGGGATTTTCAAAAATGCAGAGGCACTGCTCTGCATCTTTCGGCATCTAAATACTTCTGAAAATCTGCCCAACATGCCTTTTATTTTGTTAACACTTCTCTAGATGCTACCAGAATACAAATATCAGCAATTACAGTTATCAGCTATGCACCAACTCTGAAGAAATGTCAATTTTGTTTTTATTAAGATTCAAGCTCTTGAGTGCTTTAAACTCACATTCAAACTATGGATCACTACTTCACCAAACACAAAAATAATCTAAATTCATAAAAATGTTTTCTAGATTGCTATATTATTCCTACAGTGCTATAGATAGGATTGGTGCTTAAAAGACCAGAGGACATGTCATTGATAAAAATGGATAATCAAAGGGCCCAATCTTGCAAAAAGCTGCACCCAGAAATGCAGGCTATTCCTGCATAGCATCCCATGGAAATCAATGGCACACCATCTGAGAAACAGGCATAGCTGTTTGCGGGATTTGGACCCAACTCAAAACTAGATCTTACATAGTGCATAATTCTTGTACTGGTCCACTGTGAAGGGCTTAATTTCACCTCCTTATGAATGCAGGTCTAGCAAAGGCTACTACAAGCAGGTCTTGTTTAGATTTCACCCATGTGATTCCAAATATGTAGCTTATAAACAGAATTGGCAAGGAAATGGAATTGCTGCCCATCAGGAATTTCCAATATTTCAAAAATTTGTTGTCATACACAATTGGGATGACAAGTCAAAATTTCAAGGACTGTCACAAAACTTTCAAAACCCAGTGTTAATTCAAACCAGAATATTTAGTTTTAAAATGTAACCAAAACCATCATTTTTCTGTGGAAAATTTTGAGTAAACCACATTTTTCCAAAATATTGGAAAATGCAGTTTAATCAAAATCAAAATTTTCCCTGGGAGAATGACAATTTTCACAACATCATTTTTCAATTTGTCACAAATTTTTTTGACTAACTTTGCTCTTAACAGGTTTTGTAGTGTTAAGAAGTTGACCTGAGGTTCTCAAACGGCAGAGAGTCCCGGTAGAAGTTTGGGGCAGAGCTGCGGTGTACCCAGAATTGCCACTTCCAAAACTAATAAAAGTTGGCAATTTTAGATAATGCAGCAAAAAGAGGCCATAACGGATGTGTCAAATGCACAGGGAAATCTTTAATAAAAGCATAAGAGAAAAGGGAAGGCTTATCTGTTTTTCCAGTTGTTCATAACTGTCATATTGTTACTTTGTGCTTCTCCAATCTGTTGGTTGTATCTACCCATTGTCCCTTGTCTCATTTTTCAATTGTAAGCTCTTTGAGGAACAGGCCACCTTGCTACACATTTGTACAACACAACAGGGCCCTGTTCTGTGTTTAGTGCTCCTAAGCACTACCCTAACACAAATAATAATCTGCACTACAGATACCTGAAATCCTTAACATGACCCTGAACTGTAAAGTCATAGATTTGCTGAGTGAGAATTCCATCTTATATGAAAATATATTCACTCCCTTGGGAGATCAGTATTATTACAGGGTATCTGTGAGCTGTAGCTCACAAAAGCTTATGCTCAAAATTTGTTAGTCTCTAAGGTGCCACAAGTCCTCCTTTTCTTTTTGCCAATACAGACTAACACGGCTTCTACTCTGAAACCTGAACTACTGTATGACACAGAGAAGTCTCTCTCTTTCTGGTCCCCAAAAAACAAAACAAAACAAAATTTCTGAAGTGTTGTGGAAGCCTCTGAGTAGGAAAGTATTTGGGAAGATAACGTCACGTCTGGTTAGAAGCAGATTAGAATCTGGAATGTAAAGCCATTTTCACACCCCAAGGGTGAGAATAACCTAACATGTGATGCGAGCCTAGGCAACCTAAGACATAACAATACACCTTTAGAACAAAGACAACAAGCAAACAGAATGTGAAGTGATTTAAACTCTCTGTGACTTCACAGTAGCCGTTGCCTCAGGGTTGTAAGCTTGTTTTTCTACTTGATAAAGATACACAGAAAGCAAAGCATATATACAGCTGTCATTAATTCCAGTGGGTATGAGGGTGCTCAGCATAGGCTTGGCAATGTCAAATAAGCCATTTAAGGCCGTGCTCTTGCAAGATGCAGAATAGTAAAGTCAATAGCAATTAAAGGCAGTTGGTATCTCTCAGGATTGGGTCGAAAGGCAACAATGGATGGAGAGTGTGAAGAGAGGTATGTAGCCATATTTTTATTACAGGAAGGAAAAAGGAAACAGGAAACAAGATAACTTTTTTGATTGGTTACATCAGCATAGTCCACCTGTCAGTAACAGTCATCTTCAGTCCTCTATTTACAGAGTAGTTTTCTCCTTCGCTGAATTCTTAAGAAGTTTATATGTTGGGGCAGGTGACAGTGCCTCAAAAGTAATGTCCGAAAAACAGAAGTACTTTATTGGTCCTTCGATTCTTTTTGGTCAGCTAAGATGTGCGTGCGTTCAATGTGGCATTACATCAGCAAGATTAGAGTCATTACTGCAGTGGGGTAAAAGCTATGCCAGAAGAGAGTCAGTGGAACTTTACCCTTGCAAATAAAACCTTTAGAATGCAAGGCAGGAAGATGAGTGGATGCTAGCATTAGTCTCACACGTGGGAGACCTGAGCTCAATTCTCCGCTCCTTCTACAGACTACATATGACCTTGGACTCAGTCTCTCTTTGCATGTTTCCCACCTGTAAAATAGCATTTCTGTACCTCATAGAGGTACTGAGAGGATAAATACGTACAAGACTGTGAGTGGGTCAGATACTATGGTAATGTGGGACAAATAAATGCCTATGATAGAACTCCAAGTGTGCTCTTGGAAAATTTCAGTTCAGTAGAAACTTAGAGGCTTTAATTATGAGAGAAACCTATCATAGAGACCCTACGGACTGGGACGGGGGTCCTGGCGAACCTAAAAACACTGTGCAGAAGACAGACATTCAGGAATTGCCTTGAGATGGAGAAAAACTCAAGGCATGATCCAGTCCCCACTGGCATCAATGGAAAGACTCCAGTGAATGGGAAGACTGAATGTAAGGCTTGTCTACACTGGACTTTTGTCGTTCAGGTGTATGAAAAAAAAACCAACACACACCCCCAGAACGACAAAAGTTTTACAGACGAAAAGTGCTGGTGTGAACAGCGCTCTGTCGGCGGGAGAGCTCTCCTGCCAATAAAGCTACTGCCTCTCGTTGGGAGGTGGATTTTTTTTTTTTTTTTTTTGTCAGCGGGAGAGCTCTTTCCTGCCGACAAAGAGCGGCTATACCGTGCACCTTTTAGCAGCACAGCTATGTCACTGAAAGATGCGTAGTGTAGACATAGCCTAAATCTTTCCTTTGCTGTCAAACACCACTCGGCACAGAACAGGCCCCAACCTCCCTGTTTACTCTTGGCTGCTCTTTGCACATCCTCGATGGTGTTAATTCCCATCAGTTGTCCCTTTCTGAGTAGTATTTGAGGAAGCGAGTCTTTCCATCGTCCCTTTTGTGTTCTTCCAGCAGCCCAATGGCGTGCCAGCTGTGGCACATGCTCCAGCACCTTGATGACAGTAGGAAGGCTTGTGTGTTCCAGTGACCCTGTGAACTATGCCAGTAGGTGTTATAACACCTGGAAGGGCTACCCAAGCCAGACAGGCCAAAGGGCAGGGACCAGACAAGAAGCAGTCTGCTGGTCCTCCACGATGAAAATTACAGAAACACAACAAGGTAGCCATTCCGGCAAACAGCAGTGGGAAGACTGCTTGCTAGTCAGACCAGAATACGGAAGGTTTTTTAAGTGGCTGCACATTGCTGGAAGGTATTTTTCAGTTCAGCCATGGAGAATAATAAGGGCCTGTGAGTCAATATTTCCCATCACTTCTCACAAACCAAATGTCAACAGGAGACCAGGATCTCCACCCGCTCGAACAGCAACAGAAAAAGAAGGCTTCCTGCTTTTCACCAGCGAATTGTGATAATTCATTCCTCCATTCTCATTAGGAACAAATTAAACCCCAGTCGATCTGCCCACCCAGCAAGGCTGTGCAGCGAGGAAAAGTGGGAGTAAGGGTAGGAGACTGATCACTACTAGGAGTGCAGGAGACAGGAGCTTAATTTGCTTTAAACCCACTTGTCTCCCCAGCTCCACAAATGGGTTCACAGAGAGGTTTGATGTTGTCCTTATACTGCAGATCGACGTGCCTCTTAAATAAATCATCCCGCTGCCAAGTCAGTGCCAGTGCTCTCCCTCAGCCTGCACAACTTGGAAGGATACACGTACAATCCTTAAGAGTTCAGGATAAAGTTTCAAAACATTTCAAGAAAATCACTCAAGTGCTGTTTAAAGATGTAATTTAGATGCACAGCTCTGTACTCCGCTGCGGGATTTCATATTTATTTAATTTGATGTTTTAAAGTGTACTCATCCAGTTCTGCGGGCACACGCAGGCTTTAATAAAAACCTAGCAACTGAGAACCAATCACCAATGCACTGAGCCCTTCCAGCCGCCCGTTACCTCCCACTTCCCACACCTCGCATCCCCTATGCCCCTGGAGAAAAACCCAGGAGCACCCATGGGCCTTGCAGCATGACTTTAGGGTCAAAGTCCAGGTTTCCCAAACCAAGGCAGGAACTGCACCCCACACCTGGGGATCCCCTCAGTGAAGGCCTCCTGCCTCCAGCCCCTTCATAGTTGTAACAACATGTTTTCTCATGAGCCTCTGAACACCTGAGTTGCCATGATACTTGGCAATGAGCTCTCCTTGTGGGCTAACCAGGACCTCTGTATTTATCATCTGGTAAGGGAGGAAGGATGGTCTAGAAGAGAAGGCCCTGGAGTGGGACTCCAGAGATTTGAGTTAAATTCCCAGATCAGCCACAGACTTCCTGTAACACCTTGGCCAAGTCAGTCACTTAACCTACCCTATTCCTCAGTTTCTCATCTGTAAAATGAGGATAATACCCCCCCGCCTCAGAGAGATGTGTGGCTTAAAATCCATTGATTGTGAGACAGTCAGATGCTATAGTGACAAGAGCCACATATGCATTTAGCTAGACAGAAGTGACCTGTTAATTCTATGGGCAAGCACCCGACATCCAGCCTGAAAGGAATATGTGACAATTTTAAGAACTACATCAAACATTACACTGCTGGCAGTTGACTGGCATCCTGTCAGTAGCCATTTACCACTGTATTTGCTTGCTAATTCCCGTGGTTAAAGAATACACTTCACCAGCTATATTCCCTATCCAGACACAGGCTGCCATTTCAAGGACCATAATGTTTTGATGTCACATTTTGCAAGATGGAGATCCTGCCTTGAGGGCAATTCCTGGGGTAGAGATACTAAGAAGATTGTCTTATAACTGCCCTTTTTATCCTGGAGACTCCACCACAGTAGCCACCACAGACCTCGGAAATAAAAGCAATGCTACTACTTCTTCACCTACAGGAGTATTTGCACTACTCAATCCATTTATACAGCATGAGGATTCCACTTCTAGTCTGCAACTAAAATTCTGATTCATTCCTTGATTATTTCACGCTTGGGCTATTGCAATAATGTTGGCACCAGACGACTTCTTTTATCCACACCCTGCAGACTATTCACAGCCTTCCTGCTTGCTTTGTTTTCCACTGCAGTTTCCTTGCTATTCAGAAGCCACTTAGTTATTTATTCTGCTATATTTATTCAGTTATATATTAAAACAAAATTGGAAGTTCAATGTATTGCTGCAATCTTTTAAGAACTTTAAGGCAATGGCACTCTCCTACCTTCTGTGCATTCTCTAGCACATTTGTTCAGCTTGTGCTACAGTTGGTTTCTGATCATGCCATCTCTCATTTACACATTCAGAATACATAGCTATCTCCACACTAGGGGAATTTTTCCTTAGAAAAGATCCAGGAACATTTTAAACTCAATTCCCTTTTAAAATAACTAGGACTGAGGTTTATTCTTTTTAAAATGAGCATTTAACTCTTTGTTGTATTTGAGCACATTTTCCATTGTTTAAAGCCCTATAATTATGGCTATGTCAATTTTCAGCAAAATATCCAATTCTGGTTATAATGCAAGAGTTCAATAGCCACAACACAATATATGTTTAAAGGGTTGTGTCTTGTTAGCGTCGTTTTGTAGTTTCCCATTTTGGTGGAAATAACTAGACCCATCATTGTTCTGTGGCAAGTGAGAGAATTTCGAGATAATACAGGAGCTGTAATATTCAAATCTGTGAAATCCCCATCTGACTCTCTGGCTTACACTTATTAGATTGAGACAGACAGAAACTCGATGAAAGAATTAAAGCTCTTGGAGATCTTTCTCTGGTTCTCTCCTGAATGCCTGCTCATTATCATACCTCCACTGTAGACAGGGGTTAGACTCAGTAGCTAAAGGTTCTCCGTCAAACTTATTCAGCAGCCTGACTCCCAGCCAAAAAGCAGTTTTCAGTCACAGATTTTTTTTTTTTTAAGGAGCATAGAAACCAATCAATCTACAATTTCAACCAGAGCATTGGCCAAAAAAAAAAAAAAAAAAAAAAAAGATGAAAAATGGCAATTTTACCCATAGTGATGTCAAAGAATGAAAAATCCATATATTATTCCTTGCACGTAACTAGGATATCAGCAATCATTCTGGTTGTATTCAGAATAAACCACAAGTGTTTCAACCATAAGAGAGGAGAAGGAGAAGGAGAAGACAGTGTTACTGGTGTCTAATAAAGAAACCACTTTGTCTGTGTCTCTGTGAAAATAAGCTAAGGTATGTCTACAATGAGATAAAAACCCCTGGCACTGATCTCGGAGCCTGGGTCAGCTGACTCACAGAGCACGGCTGCGGGGCTAAAAACGGCCGTGTAGCAGTTCAGGCGCCGGCTGGAGCCTAGACTCTGATACTCTCCCTCATCACAGGATCTCAGAGCTTGGTCTCAAGTGTGAGCCTTGGCATCTACACTGCAATTTTACAGCCCCACAACCCAAGGCCTGGGAGCCTGAGACAGTTGGCTTAGGCCAGCCGCAGCCATGCCGGGGGAGAGGGGAGGGCTTTTATCATAATGCAGACATACCCTTAATGTCCTAAGAGACCTCATGGGAAGGTGACATAGGAATTTGCCAATGCATGACTAAGTGAGAGAGGAATGCCTCTCTTAATCCAGAATGGCTGTCTTGGAGGCAGAGAACGGTAGAAATGAGTAACTTCTGAGACTCAAAAGCCAGCAGAGCAGCTTTTGCTATACAAAGTTGTGACAATCTTGGTCCAGACACGCCAAAGGGAGAACGGAAAAAATAAACAGCCAAGTGATTCTTCTGATGACCTAGCACTGTCTACACTGGGAGTTAGGTTGGCTTAACCATGCCGCTCAGGGGGTGAGGATTTTTCACACCCTGAGCGACACAGTGAAGCCAATTCAATTTTCTAGTTTTAGACCAGGCCACAGATAACTTGAAGTTGAAAAGAACATTGTGGCTCTCGAACATCAAGTCAGGAGGGAGTGTCACCACTCTGACTAGCCATGAGTCGCCGGGGCCTAAGGGGGGAAAAATGACTTTTAAAAGCAGGCTTGGACTAAGTTTTTTTTTTAATCAAGAACTTGGGGAAAAACCTCAAGGTCAGAGACTTTCTGGGAACACTAAATCCCCCCTATAGCTAGGGAGTATGCTGGGAAACTGAAGGTAACAGACAGACAAGATAGGTGAGGTAATATTTTACTGGACCAACTTCTGCTGGCAAGAAAGAAAAGCTTTCAAGCGCAACAGAGCTCGACTTGAGGAAGAAAGCTTGTCTCTCTCACCAACAGAAGTTGATCCGTTAAAAGATATTATCTCACCCACCTTGTCTCTCTAATATCCTGGGACCGACACGGCTACAACAACACTGCATACATGAAGGCAACAGGTAACTCCTATTAGAAAAGGGATTTTATCTAATATAGAAGTGTAAAGTGTAAGGTTGGGTCTTTAGGTTTGGTTCCTGTGTAACGTGCATGGGTTTGCTTCTCCATTACTATTTCATCTCTGAATGTGTTGGGGTTTTTTTTCTATTAAAGAAAATTTTTCTTTATTTTCATCCCAAGCAGGTCTCTGGTGTGCATACTGCGTGGAGTACATGAGCTAAAGTGAACAGGTAACTGGAGGCTGGTTTCAGAGGGGAACAGTCCAAGCCGTCTGATGATTAAGAATTCAGGATGACATACTTGGGGAGGCCAGGGACTGGAAGGGCTGTTGGTGTCACCCTGCAAAGCGTAACTAGACTGGGGAGAGCCAGGGTGAGATCTTATGCTTATGGGCAGACTGCCGGTGTCAGAAAATTGAACCATAGCTGCACAGTTCAAACGACACCAAAGTTACAGGGCAGATGGTGACAGGACCCCTCCCTGGTCAGGGTGGGCACCCAAACATCACACAGGTTCTTTGACAGTTCCGATGTTAAATATGCAACACATAGATTTGAAGATCACCGATTCCTTATTGACACTGGCCTTCTGGCTAAGGGTGTCTGGTGAATGTTCATTCGATGGGTCCTTTTAGCAGCGGTCTGTCTCCTGCTCTTGGGGGCAAGGACATGAAAAAATGGTAATAAACCCTTTTTTAGCTTCAACTATTAATAAAAAAGAAAAAATATTTGTGAGAAAGGGGGAAAAAATCTCTCTTCTGCCCCCACCACCAGAACTGAAGAGAGAAAAAGCACTTCTCCATAATCCTTGCCTGGAGACAGAGCACTTATATTAAGGCAGCACATATAATAAAAATATTTAGTATAAGGTTAACATTTCCTTGTTTCCTCAAACCAAATGAGCACCGTAATACTTGTTTTAGATGCACAAGTAAGTCAGTACTCATACTTAGACAAAAACAATAAACTGTCAAGCCATTCCATTTCCATTTCATGAAAAAGGTGAATACTAATATCTGGATCAACTGTTAACAAATCCAACTGCCTTTGCATGTGATGGCATCATAGCTGGTTTCAACAGGGTTCAGGGCAGACAACTATTTACCTCTGTAAAGACAGGATATGCAAATTTCAATTTACTGATCAGTTTAGAAATTAATAGGAGTATTTTTCAGGTCTTCTAACTTCAATTCATCTTTAGAATTCAGAGTAGCAGCCGTGTTAGTCTGTATTCGCAAAAAGAAAAGGAGGACTTGTGGCACCTTAGAGACTAACAAATTTATTAGAGCATAAGCTTTCGTGAGCTACAGATGCATTGCATCCGATGAAGTGAGCTGTAGCTCACGAAAGCTTATGCTCTAATAAATTTGTTAGTCTCTAAGGTGCCACAAGTACTCCTTTTCATCTTTAGAATGTTAGCTTGAAAGGAGAGGCGACTTACTTTTGAAATTCTTGGCTGTAATGCAAACATTTCTGGATGTTTTTGATGAATGTGTTCAGAATGTTATAATAGAGAGAAAAGGAGTACTTGTGCCACAAGTCCTCCTTTTCTTTTTGCAAATACAGACTAACATGGCTGCTACTCTGAAACCTGTCATAATAGAGAGTGTGTACAGACTTCATTTTTTTTTGTCAACATCAAGATCTATTATCTTGAGAGAGAGAGAGAAATATTGACCAAAGCAAACAGGCCATTAGTTACCCCTCAGCACAATAAGTCTGGGTGTTCACCTCTACAGAAGTCACTATGTGACAATTGTTTCTGGTGTAGTTCGTATTAGCTGTTTGTCTAATGAGAACACCAGACCCAGGCAAAGAGCTGGAAATTCAGATATTTACAAAGGACAAAACCAAGTTACATTTCATCATATTTAAAACCATTTGCTGTTCTTAAAGTGAAATAACCTTTAGTGATTTTTCCTGTTTTAATGCCAGGAATTGCTTTTAAGGAAAAAAGTCTCAAGTCTTAAATTCACTGGTTATATTTTAAATACTGCATCTTAAAGGACAACAGAAACTGCCGTTTGATGACAGTCACATTCATATACAGCTAAAATTACAGCAATGTGCAAGATTTCTTTTCTTAATGGATTTTTTTCCTAGTCAATCCTGTGCTAGTAAGGCCTACTTTTCTCTTCTGTTAACTTCCAGTAACATGAATTGCAGTTGCACATATATCCAAGGGAGAAAGGACTCTAAACGTTTAGAGTAGAGAAAACAACCCTCAGGGCGCTGGAATAATTTGTGAAATGGGGTGCTGAGAGCCACTGAACCAAACTGAAAGCCCCGTATCTGATGGAAACCACTTCAAACCAGGGTGTGCAGCAGCACCCTCAGCACCCCTAGATCCCACACCTTTGACAATGCTCCCTAGGAACAGCCACCAAATAAGAGCACTGAAAATCTCAATCTCAAACAGTGTGGGGAGGGAGTATCCTCACCTAAATATCTGACTTTTCTACAACATTTCAGAGATATTGAGAGAACCAAAGAAAGAGAGAGATATTCTGAATACACTGCAAGATTAAACAAACATGCATTTCATGCATAGAATTTTACTGGTTCTCTTTAGAAAAATCAGTTAAATATACAAACAAGTAATTTATATTTTGAACAACTTGCTCCCCAAGAAGTCCCAGTGGTTTCAATTATTTCATTGGAGGGACTCATGGAATAAAACAAACATGAGTCAGCCCATACAAAAAGGCTAATTCTACAGAGGTGACATCAACAGAGGAAAGTGCAACCAAAATTGCCTGCATCAACAGCAAGGTTTGAAACTGGAGTTTCCAGATCTAAAAGGATGAGCCTCTGGTATTTGAGCTGGCAGACCAAATCCTTTGGGAGGATGTAGTAGTGGACTAATAAAGTTCTTATAAAGGCCCACCACCACTGAGGGACAGACTCACACCCTGCCCATGTGGCAGTGGGGAAATCAAGTACAGGACACTACTTTGGATATTGCTAATTTTGTGGGTAGAGGTTTCCTGGTTTGAGTGAGAGAATAAGAATGCTTTGGTTTGATTTTAGTTTTTTCCTTGCTGCTACTTTCTTTTATGTACTGACATGATCTCATTGAACCATTCAGTAAATCATCCTTTCTTTGTATCTCACTAATTAGTCATAGTCATTTTTCTGGACCGTGGTTATTGATAGTAAAGTACCAGATTTGGATCCAAAAATCCTATCTTCCATCACATCCCATAAGCTACTGAGTGACAAAATGGGATTGGACCAGGTAGGGGCCAAATGCTTTCAGCACCCACTGGTGTGACACAAAAACAACATTAAAGTTTGAAAACAAAAAATTGGTTTACTCTTCCGAATATTATTCTTTATGAAATACAGTAGATAGCCTGAGGCAGTGTCATTCAAAAAGCCCTCAACCTGGTACACTTTTCCATGTTATGTATTTGTGAGATTTCTTTTTAATTTAAAGAAAGAAAAAGACAGAGAAAGACTTATGAACTTGCAAAGAATTTTCCACATTACTGACAAGCCATTTGAACTGCCAATAGTCACCATTATGGATACTGGGAGTCTGCCGCATTTAGACTATTAAATATGGGAATATGGATGTGTTTAACAGACATTTTAGGACCTGATCTTGCAATTCACTAACATAAGAACGGCCAAACTGAGTCAGACCAAAGATCTATCTAGCCCAGTATCCTGTCTGCTGACAGTGGCCAATGCCAGGTGCCCCAGAGGGAGTGAACAGAACAGGTAATCACCAAGTGATCCATCCCGTCGCCCATGCCCAGCTTCTGGCAAACAGAGTCCAAAGACACCATCCCTACCCATCCTGGCTAATAGCCATTGATGGACCTATTCTCTGTGAACTTATCTAGGTCTTTTTTGAATCCTGTTATACTCTTGCCTTTCACAACATCCTCTGGCAAGGAGTTCCACAGGTTGACTGTGTGTTGTGTGAAGAAATACTTCCTTTTGTTTGTTTGTTTTAAACCTTCTGCCTATTAATTTCATTTGGTGACTCCTAGTTCTTGTGCTATCAGAAGGAGTAAATAACACTTCCTTATTTACTTTCTCCACACCAGTCATGATTTTATAGACCTCTATCATATCCCCCTTAGTCGTCTCTTTTCCAAGCTGAAAAGTCCCAGTCTTATTAATCTCTCCTCATACGGAAGCTGTTCCATACCCGTAATCATTTTTGTTGCCCTTTTCTGAACCTTTTCCAATTCCAATATATCTTTTTTGAGATGGGGCGAACACATCTGCATGCAGTATTCAAGATGTGGGCATACCATGGATTTATACAGAGGCAATGTGATATTTTCTGTATTATTATCTATCCCTTTCTTAATGATTCCCAACATTCTGTTCACTTTGACTTCTACTGCACATTGAATGGATGTGTTCAGAGAACTATCCACAATGACTCCAAGATCTCTGTCTTGAGTGGTAACAGCTAATTTAGACCCCATCATCTCATATGTATAGCTGGGATTATGTTTTCCAGTGTGCATTACTTTGCATTTATCAACTTTGAATTTCATCTGCCAGTTTTGAGAGATCCTTCTGTAGCTCTTTGAAGTCTGCCTGGGATTTAACTATCTTGAGTACTAAGCACAAACCACAAGCAGACTGCTGGTCTCATGTGGTAAGGTCCTGTACTGGTGTGACTAGTTCTCATGGAGTTCAAAGAGATTGCTTACGTGAATAAAGGTAGACAAGTGCTTACGTGGTTGCAGAATCAGGCCCTGCAATGGTAAAGCTCATTAACTGAGACTCCTAATTCATTCAGGTTGAGCTACTTTTGATCCAAACCTCTACTTTGCATTATGCTGTAATAATTTAGCCAAATATTACAGTCAATCTCTTTTGAATCTCTCTAGCCAGATTTGACATATGCACATGTATACAATATACTGCCAAAAGTATTTCCCAGAGAAATGAACTTCAGCACTTTGTATCAAAAATTTCATCTCCATCCATTCTTGCAGGTTTAAAAGGAATCACTATTCTTTTTCTTTTCAGTGGGCTTTCATTCGTTTCTGAAGCTGGTTTAAAGAGCTACTGGCATACATTTTACACCATCTCTTTTGATACACTGTAAGCTTCTGCTCTCTGATTATGACAGAAGACATTAAAAACAGACCTTGAGTTCTCACTTCATTTAATTATCTGTTCTTTTATTTTTTTCCTCTCAAGTTGCTACTTCTCTTAGGCAAGTTCTGATTTATCCCATCTGCAGTTAAGGGCATCACGAGAATCACACAAGAGCTGTATTTGTAGATGATGGACTTTATCATTTTGTAAGGCTTAAAAAAAATTGACTTGTACAACTGGATGAGATGGTGAGTGGACCAGGCCTCTTCTGCCACACAAACCTAGAGCATGTGGACTGCACATGCAGGAGTTCCACTGAGGTCCAGAGAAAATGTCTCGAGGAACCTTCCATCACCATAGCAGCTGAGTACCTTATAATCAGTAGCAGATGTTTATCCTGAGAACACCCCTATGTGGTAGGGAAGTGTCATTCCCATTTTACAGGTAGCGACTTGCCCACGATTACTCAGCAAGTCTTTTACAAGTCCAGAGACGGAGCCCAGATCTCCCGAGTCCCAACTCAGCAAACTGCTCCCGGAGCATCCTTCCTGCCCCTGGCTGTGGAGCAACAGTGCAGTTATTCCACAGGCTGCCTACCCAGGGGAGGTTTGATGGTGGATCCTGTCACTGAGCAGCACCTTCTGAACTGTTCTGCCCTTGTAAACTGACCCCTTGCCCCACAGCAGGCCAGTGATTCCCACAACTCTCCACCCCGGCCTTAGGACTGGTCACTGAATGTTTTAGCCTGAACACACCACCACTCTGTATGCCCTCCAGCAGGGAAAGAATCAGCCTTGCTCCCTTGAAATCAGTATTCAACTACAGCTCAGCTCAATGTATGAGCAACATTAGTTTTAGTAGACCAGGTGTGTGTGGTCTACATGGAGCACCTGTTACAGTGTTGATCAGCACGGTGGCCTGAACGCCATTGGTAGTTAGCAGGAGCTCTTTTGGACATGTGATGTGGGGTCCTTTTCTCCAGCTGTTACATTAAAAGAAGCTTTAAAATAGTTGCTCATAGCACTTTACCCCACTGGCAATTGCTGTAGTTGCCCCAGGGATGTTCTAGGATTGCAAAGAGAAGACAGCACAACCTGGATAACTGTGAATGGGAAGGGAAGTGTTTCACCAGGAAATGTCTACAGAAAATCTAGAGGACCCCCTCCCAACACAGACAATCACGTAAATCACTACTCGACGGCTCACGTGACATAACCACCCTAACCACGGCCAAAACCTCTGCCCAAGAGAGTCATCATCACCTGTGAAAGCTGAGCAAACTGCTTCACCACGCCCTGCCCAGGGAACAGTCCAAGACAGGTGTGGGAAGGAGAGAGAGAAAGTAGGTGGCTTCCAGCCTTCACCTCATCAAAACTCGACTTGGGACAAATATATGCTCAGCATCTGTTCCCTGCCAGCACACATTCGTGGGCTACCTCACCCCAATCTCTGTAGACATGCTCTCTCTACATCAGTCCCCAAGGTCTACAAGCACAAACGTGGAGAAGAGATATTGGATTAAAGCAGCTGAGATGGCTGAAAATCCCACATGTAGCTGGGGATGATAGGGAGGTGGTAGACATGGGTGAGGGGAAAAGTGGAGCAGCTCCCTTAGAAATGAATGACAGCATTAGACAGCATTGAGAAGCATTTACATGCTAATAATATAGTCACGCTCTCCTCGGTCTTCATTTTATTGTACACTCCATTAGTTTTCCTTCCTTAGGCCTGGCAAAGTAGGAATCCCCTCAGACTCCTGAGTCAGCATTGCAGGAATATTTTTCCAAGGCTTGGATATTTATCCATCTTGTGTAAGCCTCTCTAGCTATTTCATCTGCTGTTTTCCTTACCATCTCACAAACTTTTCATGAATAATGCCCCTCTACACACGCCCTTTCTTTCCCCGCTCTCCCAGTCTCTGAGAACAACTGTTCTTGCTTGGAGCTGAAGACAGCAGTTCACCTTGCCTCAATGCAGCGCTTTCCCACAAGGCACTGCACGCGGTCAAGTGCCTTCAATGTTCATGTGCACTATCTAGACAGATTCCTCACCACTATATATTGTGTATTTAGTGAGTGATAAAATGGGGTTGGACCAGGAAGGGGCCAAATGCTTTCAGCACCCACTGATGTAACACAAAATCTCCACACCAGCTACCATGGAGGCCTGCACTGTGACTCTGGGTCTGGGATGTTAAACACCAAAAGGGTTTCTTCTGGAATGGAATTTCATGTTGTACTGCTCAAATATTACACTTACGTTATACCATGTGCACAACTTAATAATACATCCTCTTTCAGTTCCTTGGCAAGAAAATGGTACATAGATCATTTCTGCAACAAAAACCCACCACAATAGTATTAAACTTTAAAAAGGGACACTACACAAAAATGAGGAAGCTAGTTCAACAGAAATTAAAAGGAACAATCAAGGGTGAAATGCCTGCAAACTGCATGGATACTATTTAAAAACAAAAGCTCAAACTAAATGTATACTCCAAATTAAAAACAGTAAGAGGACTGAAAAAATGCCACCATGGCTAAGCAGCAGAGTAAAGAGGCAGTTAAAGCCAAAAACCATCCTTTTAAAATTGGAAGTCAAATAGAAGAATAAACTCTGGCAAGTCAAATATAAAAGTATAATTAGAGAGGCTAAGAAAGAATTTGAAGAGCAACTAGCTAAAGACACAAAAACTAAGAGCAAAAATTGTTTTAAGTATATCAGAAGCCAGAAGCCTGCCAAACATTCAGTGTGGCCACTGGATAGCAGAGATACAAAAGTAGTACTCTAGGCAAACAAGGCCGTTGCAGATAGGCTAAATTAATTCTCTGCATTTGTCTTCACTGCAGAAGATGTGGGGAGATTCCCACACCTGAACCTAAGATTTGTCACCTAAAAGAATGGAACTGTCCCAGATTAAGGTGTCAATAGAAGAGACTTTGGAACAAATTGATAAATTAAACACTAATAAGTCACTAGGCCCATATGGTAATCACCCAAGAGTTCTGAAGGAACACAAATATGAAAATTCAGAACTATTAACTGTGGTATGTAACTTATTGCTTAAATCAGCCTCTGTACCAGATGACTATAGCGTAGTTAAAGAAAAGCCAATTAGGCCAACCAGGCAAATTGGTTAAAACTACAGTAAAGAACAGAATTGTCAGACACATAGATGTTAGGGAGGAATCAACACAGCTTTTGTAAAGGGAAATCATGCCTCACCAGTCTATTAGAATTCTTTGAGGGGATCAACAAATATGTTGACAAGGCTGCTCCAGTTGTTTTAGTGTATTAGGACTTTGAGAAAGCCTTGACAAGGTCCCTCACCAAATGCTCTTAAGCAAAGTATGGAGTCATGGGACAAGAGGGAAGGTCCTCACATGAATCAGTAACTGGTTAAAAGAGAGGAAACAAAGGATAGGAATAAATGGTCAGTTTTCACAATGGAGAGAGGTAAATAGTGGGGTTCCCTCAGGATCTGTATTGGGACTTGTGCTGTTAAACATTCATAAATGATCTGGAAAAAGAGGTAAACAGTGAGGAGGCAAAGTTTTGCAGATGATACAAAATTACTCAAGATAGTTAAGCTCAAAGCTGACTGTGAAGAGGTTCAGGGGGATCTCACAAAACTGGGTGACTGAGCAACAAAATGGCAGATGAAGTTGAATGTTGATACATGCAAAGTAAAGCACATTAGAAAATATAATGCCAACTACACATATAAAATGATGGGTTCTAAATTAGCTGTTACTACTCAAGAAAGATCTTGGAATCATGGGGGGATAGTTCTCTCAAATAATTTGCTCTATGTGTAGCAGCAGTCAAAAAAGCTAACCAAGTTAGGAACCACTAGGAAAGGGATAGATAATAAAACAGAAAATATTATAATGCCATTATATAAATCCATGAAACGTCCACACCTTGAATGTAGTTCTTATTACTCCATCTCAAAAAAGATACATTAGAATTGGAAAAAGTAAAGAAGAGCAACAAAAATGACTACGGGTATGGAACAACTTCCATACGAGGAGAGATTAAAAAGCCTGGGACCGTTCAGTTTAGAAAAGAGAAAACTAAGGGGGGCTAGGATAGAGGTCCATAAAATCACGAATGGTCTGGAGAAAGAGTTATATTTACTCCTCACCGCAAGAACCAAAGGTCCCCCAATTATATTAAGAGGCAGCAGATTTAAAACAACCTCAAGGATGTACTCCACACAATGCACCGTCAATCTGTGGAACTCATACCCAGGGGAAGTTGTGAAGTATAACTGGGTTCAAAAATGAACTAGATAAGTTCGTGGAGGATAGGTCCATCAATGGTAATTAGCCAAGATATTCATGAATGTAACCTCATGCTCCGGGTGTCTCTAAACCTCCAAGTGCCAGAAAGTAGGACTTGATGACAGGGGATGGATTCCTCAATAAATTGCCCTGTTTTCAGAGGTGAAAGTAAGCCAGTACGGTCCGGTTCAGCAAGAGCCAGTACACCGTGCCGGACTGGACTGGCTTCCCCAGCAGTGATTTAAAGGGCCCGGAGGTCCTGCCACTGCAGGGAGCCCCAAGCTCTTTAACTCACCTCTGGAGCTCCAGCAGCAGGGTTTGGGCCATGCTTTGAAGGGCTCAAGGCTCCCCGCAGTGGCAGGACCCCTGGGCCCTTTAAAGCACCATTGGAGCCTGGCTGCCAGAGCCGGGCTCCGGCGGGGATTTGAAGGGCCAGGTGCTCCTGCCACTGCGGGGAGCCCCGGGCCCTTTAAAGCACCGCCAGAGTCCTGCCGCCACTACAGATAGTGGCAGCAGGGCTCCAGCAGGGATTTAAAGGGCCCAGGGCTCCGGCCGCTGTTGGGAGCCCAAGACCCTTTAAAGCGCTGCCAGAGCTCCGGCAGCAGGGCTCGGGCGCGGGCTCCCCACAGTGGCCGGAGCACCGGGCCCTTTAAATCCCTGCCTGAGCCCGATTGCCGGAGCCCCGGGGCTCTGGCAGCAAGGCTCCATCAGGGATTTAAAATGCCCGGAGCTCTGCGGCGGCTGGAGCCCCGGGCCCTTTAATTCACCCCTGAGCCCCGGGGCTCCCAGCGCCTCTGCAGCTGGTAGCTCTGGGGTGATTTAAAGGCCCCAGGACTCCCAGCCAGAGCTCTGGGGCCTTTAAATCGCCTCTTCCAGTTGAGGCCACGCCCCCACTCAGGACTCCAGCATACTGGTAAGTCCTTTAAGTTGCTTTCACCCCTGCCTGTTTTGTTCATTCCCTCTGAAGCATCTGACAGTGGCCACTGTCAGAAGACAGGATATTGGGCTAGATGGATCATTGGTTTGACCCAGTATGGTTATTCTTATGCTTCTATTTCCCAATTTTACTTCTTTTATCAGCAATAGTCACGAAAAGGATTCTAATTAGATAACACTAATCAGGTAGAACTGCATATGATTGACGACTGAGAAAACACTATCTGTTCTCTGTAAAACAAAACAGATTGGCCATTTTCCCTGAAGAAGCTGGAGATTTATCAATACACAAAACGAAGCAAAAAAGCCAATAGATAATGTGTAATTAAAGATTAGTTTATATATTTTACACTGACATAAATCTAAAATGAGTAGTGGAGGGTAAAAGCTTTTATTGGGGATAAGGTGATATTAGTCACCAACGAAAAAACTGAATAGTCACGAAAATAGAATTTAGAAAATTGTCACACGCAGAGACGTTTCATAAACTGCAGGACTGATTAAAAACAAAATCCAATAACTCATGCAAAGAGTTTTCATATCTATGACAGCAGACTAATTCCAATAGTGTTTTATTTGTTTTCTTGAAACATTTTCCTTTAATAGGCTGCAATGAATATTCCAATTACATTTTTAGATAACCAAAACCAAGCAAACATGCTAAATACCACTTCACCTGTAATTTTTGTATAGTTGGTAGAGTACAGATCAGACTATCCATTTCAACATACAGATTTTTCCTTGATTTGTTTCCTTCTACTATCAGATTACTTAAATTCCAGTAAAGAAATAAAATTTGTGACAATACCTTTCCTTTTCATTTGCTAGTATTCTCAACACTTAAGTGGAAAGAGTTTATTTGTCATCTGTTACTGAAGTGTTTTTTGTTTATACGATCTCATTTGCAAATGAGACAGCATCTCTTATTATGACATCAAATTAAAGGAAACTGTGACATCTGATGTTTTGGTGTATTAATGGATGAATTCTAACCTCAGCTAGTCATGCAGTTTCAGTGAAACTGATAATTTATTACTGAGGACAGAATTAGCAGTATTATCTAGGTTATAATTTTCCTATTTAGCTGACATCAGTATTCAAATTCCTTAGAAACCCAACTTTATCATTTCAATAAAACCAGTTCTGCACAATGTCTCCGTCAGGACTGACATCAAATGTGTGACATACATCACAAATCCTTTCAAAAGAGTGTGGCAAAATTAATGACACAATGGATCTTCAGAAAGAAACAAGTGTGTGGAAACAGTTTCTGCAAACAGAACCATAGCTACCAACATGAACTTTTCTTTTTTTTCTCCCACCCCGTCCCTGTTCTTGAGGAACTGGTCTGCAAATAAACTGGAGGAAACTTCCAGGTCTGCAATAACCAGAGAATTGCATACGGAGGTGGGTTAATACAAGTTACTTTGTATCTTAATTAGTAGTCTCAAAACTGATCCAAGAGAGCAGGTTTCTTCTAAACCTTTCCTACCAAGCCAAGAGGACAAACAATAAAACATCCACCAAATCCTACCTTCTCTAACATATGTTGCATCAGTCTGTCTCACTGTCATGCAAAACTGTAAAATATATACATGCAAAGCAGTCATTTAAAAGCCCAAAAGATTGGCATTTGGACACTCACACTTGCACTGTGAGATGCTGGGAGATTGTTTGAATAGCATATGATAGGCTGGGGAATTACTTGTGAAAGGGAAAATGGTAAAGTGTGACTTTGTGGGAGCAGAAAATTCCTTAGAAGGATCCAGAAGAATTGCTTGAAGTAAGAAAGAGAAGTAGGAGAGTAAGTTGGGAAAGTTTGGGGAAAAGTGAGGGGAAAGCAAGCAGTGGTGGGAAGACTGACCTGGAAAACTGGTATATGAGTGAGAAGTGGGTAAAGGATTTTTGATTGGGGTCGGGGAGCCTAGGGGTTGAAAACCTAGCAGGAGCGTAATCTGCAAAACTGTAAAATTGGAAGCATGCACACTTAAAATATACAATACTCATGTAATCCTAAAAACACCTCAATGTCAACCAGTAAAGGGGGTTACAAGAATATCCTGATCCTGGTATATACATTAGGGTTCACCAAAGAATATCATGTAAGGTCCTAAATGAAAGCCATGCTCACACAGTTCATTAATATCATTGTGATATGTACATACAGATACTTTGTAAAAAGTAATGTATGTATCCTGAAAATATATTCCTGTCAAGGACGAACTAGCAACCAGATTTTCTCTCAGACAAAGGTTTATTCACCTGTCTGCACGACATGTAATTTAAGCATTATAAGCTAACACAGTTTACATACAAAGCTAATAGGGAAATGTGAAATGAACAGATAACAAAACACAGGTAAATAAGCCATGGGGGTTGTCCTGAATTGGAGAACAAACAATGAACTCTGGGGATATAAGTAGATGGCAAGGAAGACACCTCTTTATCCTGAATCTAGGAAGTAATTGGGCAATGAGATTATGTTAATGAAAACAGGTTCTCAACCCGGCTTGGCTGAAAATGCTGCAAAGGACATCTGAGGTGGATAACTTAGGCTAACCGAATGTCTGAATAAGTTTTAAGTTTAGTCTCTAGGAACCATGTAATGATTTTGTTGCATCTGTAACCCTCCTGTTACCATGATCCTTACTCACTCACTCTTGAATCTTGATCTTTGATAATAAACGTATGATTGTTTTCACTATAAACGTATCTCAGTGCTCTGGTATTATTTAAGGAGGTGATCCAGAGCTGAATCATTCAAGCTGGCGTGTGCATTGTTCCTTTGGGGAGAGCAGACCCGGTATTACTGTGAGTGTTCAGTGGTTTAAGGGCTGATTATTGTAGGGGAATGTTTCCAAAGGGTTCGGTGATGGGGTGCACCTATTATTAATCTACAAGGCAAAGGGAAGGCTGGTATATCCCAGAGTGCTTGGGTGGCTGACAGACTGGGAGCTGATACCTAGTTAAGCACCAGCAAGTCTCTCTCTTGCTGGAGGCAGGGAGGTACCTAGGGGACTCAGTCCTGGGCACTCCAAGAACCATCACAACTCTTCAGTGCCATTCTGTGGAGAGCGGGTGGGAAAGTGCAGTGGCTCCAAGAGCAGTGCATGAGAGTGATATGTAATTGTGCTGTTGTGTGTGGAAGGCAAGGTCACGGTGGGTCAGTCAAGCTCTTGAATTTTCAGGAGTGTCAGTACAAAAAACCAAGTTGCAAAGCTTGCAAAATTAAAGTCGATTTCTGTTTCAAGTTTCTGATGCATACGTAGCAGCAAAACTAATACAACGAACATTTCAAACAGGTAGTTTGGGGTTGGCAGTGTCCCAGTCACATTTCACTCCAATATAGTATGAGTCAACTCACCTGAGTAAGCCCAGTAAGAATCCCCCGAGGCCTTACGCCGCCGTATTTGCACAGAACTACCATGTCTGTTTTCATGCAGTGCGCCAACGTACCCTTCAGTCAGAGCTGAGAAAAGAAAAGAAACAGCAGCAATTAGGAAAATGACGTTCACTCTCTAAAAATATTATATGTTAAGGAGAAACAATGGGTATGGTACTGTTCATGAAACAGAGATGCTCCTTACTCCTGAAGAGTTCACAATCTAAAGAGACGACACAGAAGACAGGACGTACTGGGAAACCCTCATGACTGAGTTACCTTCGGAATAGGTTTTGTAGCTTCTTCTGAATGAAGACCTTTCCTTGGTGTGGGGGAGCAGAATGGAAGAGGGTGCAAAGAGGAGAGAAGGAAGTCATGGGATGTTCAGGCTGTTGGAGGAATGCTATTGGAGGAAAGGGGACGAGGTGGGTACACTTGGGGGAAGGGATTGTCTTTTTGTTCTGTGTTTATACAGCACCTAGCACAATGGGGTCCTGGGTTCTTAGGTGCTACAGTAACACAAATAATAAATGACAACACGATTTCAGCCTGGACTGTTTGTGAACAGACTCTTGAGTTAGGCATACGGTCTCTGAAGAGACAACAATGGGTTACTGTGACACAGAGAGTCCTAGGCAAAGAGTCCCCTGTTCTTTGCCAACAACTCTCACCTCAGACCTGACAAACTCACAACACCAAGCATATCTCACAGAGTATTTATCCATAAAGAGTATCATGCAAGGTATCAATAGCAGACGTACGCCAGCAGATAGTTTAGCCCAGGACATTTAGACTGTCGATAGACTTTCTATCTAGCCACACAAAGGGTATGTATGGACTTGCTTTACTATTCATACACAAAACAATAACTGCTATAGGAAAAACAGCAGGTAGCCAGATTCTTGAGAAACACGCATGCCAGAGTCCAGCACATTCTATAAACTTGCTGCTTTTGATACTGTATTGTACTGGGTTCTACTACAGCAGAAACAACATTTAAAAATCCCCAAACAGGTAGCTCTCCTACGACAAAGAAGTACCCTCTTTACCATTGTGTGGAGGTCTTTGGTGAGGCTGAGATTAATTGGTCAAAGTGGTGAAGGCTTGAGAACTTCATTGAAGGGAAGTCACACTTCAGCAGCTCATGCCATCCAATCCAGCATGGAGGACATTGACACTGCCTTCCAGCCAAGGCAAGGGGTGGTAGTGTCAGGCAGCCACCTTGTGTACAATCCCAAGACCACAAAGCAGCAAGAAGATCATTAAAAAGGAGCCACCAACCTGGTTTGCTTTCATAAAGTAAAGAACTTGAACCCACCAAATGAAATAAAAGAGGGAAAACTCACTACACCGTGCCACAGAGTACTTTCATGCTTTTTTCTTGTTATTGTTAACATCTGCTTCTTTCTTTTAAAGAATTTCTCAGCTTTCACAAGAGGGCAAGTTTATACATGAAGATTTTGTGTATTGCTTCTGTACACGTGACAATCAAATCTGAGCTGTATGAGCTGACAAGTGTCAGAAAGGTAGTCTGACAGAGAATTCTGTTTTGTTTCACAATACACCGCATCTGCATACCTAGGTCTTATAATAAATGCAGAGAATACAAAAAATAAAACCTCCTTTTAATTCCAAAGAGAACTGTCTAGGCAGTATTTGAAAAGCATAGTCTGACTCAACAGCAATTTAAGTCCGACTGTTCTCAGTTCTGTTATTTAATCAGAAAGGTACTAATTAAATAATTCCAACACTTAACTTCAGTAAAGTGTCCAAAAGGTTACCGCTTGTATAGCCGTACCACAGGTGTTGTATGCCCATCACTTCTCAAGCCAAGCATAGCAAGGCTGGGCTTGTAACAAACCTTCATGGAACACCAAGTATGGGCAGTTCAGTTCAATTCTTCCCACTGAAATAATACTTCAATAACACCAGCTTGGTACTAAGGCAACTTGGGGCTTACTACATTTCAGTAGCAGGTGTATTAAGCTGCCCCACCTACAAAGCAGTGCAAAGAGCTTCATTCTATGGCAGGACCAAGTGATTTCTGCAGCACAACCATGCTAAATTTTGTGGCAAACTGGAAGTTCTGTAGCAGCGTGAATGGCAGACAAGAATTTCCCAAAAACATACGGTAGGGCTCCCCCGGCCCATGTGAACAACAATCTTCACAGATGGTGTTATTTGATCAGAACCTCTGATTTTGAGTATTTTTCCTGACATTTCAGGCAGCTGCCAAATTCCTGGTTCACTTGCAGGATCCAATCGTGAAAGCTTTAACTTAAAGAAATAAGAAATCAGGGTCCATGCTGAAGGATTCAGGTTCAATATGCCATACCCCTTTCTCCTGTCTGCTGGGAGAGGGTCTACTTCCTCTCCTCCTCACTGCTGACAGGAGAGCAGGAGATATCAATGTGAAGGAGGAGGCGTATGTGAAGTCAGAAGAGGGACAGGGAACTCCATAGGGAGAGATATGACAAAGCACGTGGGGGACTGGAGACAGTAGGAGGCAGCAGCCGGGGGAACAGGAAAAGAACATGGTGGTTCAGAACTTCAGGAAGTTCTGACTTTGAACCATGTGTCCTGGGACAAGTGCACTGCAACTAGTTGTTATCTAATGCCCCACAATGGGGAGTTGGATAGTCATAACTTCATTGAGCATGCAGATACAGAATAATTGTAGACAGTAGATGAGATGGCAGCTGATTTTCCAGAAAACTCTGGATTTCTTCACCAGAAGAAGGATGCTACATAGCCAGAGGTAAAGTTTTGCTACTAATTCCACAGCCACCAGGCGCTGGGTAGGCCCTACCGGCAAAACAGGAAAGAGACTGGGTCTAAACAATTTAAGGATTCTAAAGGGAAACACTCCAAGTCAGCACACAACATTTAAAATTAATTGTAGAACTCTTTGAACTCTTAGCTTGAGCAATCAAAGAATGGCAGCGTGGCAATTCTGAAGTGTGGTTATGAATCATGCTATTGATTTTCAGTATCTTCTGTGCAGAAAATTAAATTATGTAAATCTAGGCCTTTACAAATCTCTTACTTTAATGTGAAATTGAACATTTGCTAAAGTCAGCATCATATTTATGCAACTAAAAATTTGACATCCTTATGAAAATATGCAGTTTTAGTCTTCTACATAGACACTAATTATAATTATAAATCTATCTTTATTTTTAATGGGTAGAGCAGCCACATTATGCAACAAAACATTATGCAATGAAACAAAAACTGCGGTGATGAGTCTCAAGCTATGTCTACACTGCAATTAAAAACCAGTGGCTGTGACTTGGGCTCGGACTAAGGGGCTGTTTAATTGTGGTGTAGACTTTGGGCTCCAGCTGGAGCTCAGGTTCTAGGACCTTGTAAGGTGGGAAGGTCCTGGAGCTCCAGCTGCAGCCTGAGCCCAAATGTCTACATCACAATTAAACAGCCCCTTAGCTTGAGTTACCTGGCACAAGCCAGCAGCAGGATTTTAACCGCAGTGCAGTGTGACAAAGTTCCTCCTCTACCTTGGTGGGTCTTGCGCTTATTGGCGGATTTGCTCGCCTTGGAGCTTCACGGTAGCCCTCAGCTTGGCCGTTTTTGTGAACCCACAGTCCAGGTCAACTCCTCCTGTATCTGACCAGGAGTTGGGAGGTTTGGGGGGAACCCGGGCCCGCCCTCTGCTCTGGGTTCCAGCCCAGGGCCCTGTGGAATGCAGCTGTCTAGAGAGCCTCCTGGAACAGCTGTGTGACAGCTACAACTCCCTGGGCTACTTCCCCATGGCCTCCTCCCAACACCTTCTTTATCCTCATCACAGGACCTTCCTCCTGGAGTCTGATAATGCTTGTACTCCTCAGTCCTCCAACAGTATGCATTCTCGCTCCTAGCACCTCTTGCTCCCAGCTCCTTACACATGCACCACGAACTGAAGTGAGCTCCTTTTTAAAAACCCCTGATTAGCCTGTCTTAATTGATTCTAGCAGCTTCTTGATTGCCTGCAGGTGTTCTAATCAGCCTGTCTGTCTTAACTGTCTCCAGAAGGTTCCTGATTGTTCTGGAATCTTCCCTGTTACCTTACCCAGGGAAAAGGGACCTACTTAACTTGGGCTAATATATCTGTCTTCTATTACTCTCCTGTAGACATCTGGCCTGACCCTGTCACAGTAGACATATGAACTGACTTGGGCTTGCAGGGCTCATGTGATGGGCTGAAAATAGCAGTGTAAGCATTCCCAGTTGGGCTCTGAAACCCAGCAAAGGGGATGGGTCTCCTGAGCAGGAACATCTACACTGCTAATTTTTAGCCCAGTAGCATACACCCAAACTCAGTTGGCCTAGGGTCTGAGATTCATTGCTGCAGATCTTTTCTTGCGGTGTAGATTTGCAAGTAATTAATCTCACTACTCCTCTATTCTCCAAGTGTAAAATGGAGTTAGTAATCCTTCCTTACTTCCCAGAGATGGTGTGAGGGCATATTCATTAATGTTTGTGAGGCACTCGCATATCATGGTTATGTGAGTTATTTCAGTACCTATATAAACAGATAGATGGTCTGGTCAAATGAATGGCGATTAGCTCGTGTGTATCCAAGAACAGGAAAACGCTAAGTAAATATTAATGGAGCTAAGTTATTGACATTAATCAGTAGAGTTTTCCATTATTCCTTCACAGGTGGGAAATGGTGAACTCACGAGCTCTGAGGTTCAAATCAGTTCAGCAGCAGAGAGCAGCAAACTTGTTTCTCATTGTACTCAGTAAGAACTGGACCCTGCAATGTAGACAGGAGTCAGAGGTCAATACAAAGAGGACTAGGGAAGCTAGGCAGCTTGGGATTGGTTGAGGTTGCAAGAGGGTGGATTGGAGGGTCAGATAGAAAAGAACAACACACCAGTTGCCCTGGAAGGAAGCCACAAGAGGAAAAAAGGAAGGAAGTGGGGGGGAATCACTGTATGCAGAAAGGGAGAGAGATTGTGATACAAAGTGACACACAGCCAAGTGTCCAACTGCAAAGGGTGCTGGGTACTCATAGGATTGTACATACATCAGGCCAATGCTGAAGTTAGAGAAGCACACCTTTATGCACATCAGCATATGTGGTCTGAGAATTGTAAATACATATGTAAAAAATATTGGGCCCAATTTGGCTCTCAGATGCATGGATGTAAAATGAAAGCCAGAGCCACTCTAATGACAGGTTTCAGAGTAGCAGCCGTGTTAGTCTGTATTCGCAAAAAGAAAAGGAGTACTTGTGGCACCTTAGAGACTAACAAATTTATTAGAGCATAAGCTTTCGTGAGCTACAGCTCACTTCAGAGCTGTAGCTCACGAAAGCTTATGCTCTAATAAATTTGTTAGTCTCTAAGGTGCCACAAGTACTCCTTTTCTTAGAGCCACTCTACTGATTTCTGCTGTACTATCGATACCTATCAGCAGGAACATCAGCAGCAGTCAATGGATTTGCACTGGCTCCTATCTTAACTACATGCTGTAAGAAGGTAAAGATCCCTACAGATATCATGGTGAAATCTCCCTCATCCCTAATTCCCTCTAATTTTAATCAGCACTAAGTCTCAGATCCTACACAATATTCTAAAGTGAATCAATCCGTGTCGCACTTCTACAGCCAGCAAAAGCAATGAAATTTTGTGCTGTTTATTTAATATTCCGATCAGCTTTCCATTTGTTCTGTCTCAGTATATTAAGTTTTCAACAAAATGGATTTGATAAGTACCCTCTAAGGCACAATAAGGTAATTCCTTTCTGAATACTCTAGTGATATTCAGATTTCACATGAAAATACAGAATTTAACCCCTATCTACCTTATACATAAAACTATTATAATATTTGGAGAGATTATACTCTAGGCATTAGTGTTCAAATGATATCAAATAGTCATCCACGTAAGGAAAAAAAAACCCTTTAAGGCTGATATTTCATAACTAATGATTTCATCATTCAGACATTATGTTAGATTAACTCAAACTACATTCTGGGCTCAACGCTGATCATTTTAGGCCTTGTCAGCATTAGAAGAGGTGCACTGCTATGACAATTAATATGAAATTGTTCTGATTAAACTGGTGCAAACCCCAATGTAGACACACAAACTAGTTTATCTTAATTCAGTAATTTATCCACACAAGCTGATTTAAGCAAGCATTAAAACAGTTAAGTGTGTCTACATTAGGGACTTGCATTACTTTAACTAAATCAGTTTAGTTAAACCAGTGCTACTTTTGTAATGTAGATAAGCCCTTCAAGACTATTCCTGACAGTTAGGCTATTAAGGACTTGGCTCTTCATTATTATGTGAAGTCTTAAAGAGCACAGAGAAAAATCTGGTTAGTGTTTTAGCCATGAAGGGACTTTGTTATCCAGACTGTTAGTAATTAGCCCTGTGTTTAATTCAGGCTGCAAAAAGAGTTGTGGGGTTGGGTTTTGGGTGTTTTATGTGTGCACCAAAAAGGTATTTTATTCAAAACTATATTGTTTTTCAGCTAGAGAGAGATTTACAAATTTTAGAAGGTAAAAAAGAACATGCACAAGACAAGGGCTAAGGGCTGTGAGCCAAGACAGTTAACTATCTGTGAAACAAGTCTCATTATAAAAACCAGCATCTTCGATTTGGTGCACTGGCTTTATTTTCAATCAGATACTGCTAGAGAGACAGTTAAGATGTAGACACCACAAGACTTAGCTTTTCCACATGTTCAACTGCAAAAGCATTTACTATTCCAGATGATGTCTTAAAATAAACACTGCATGATAGGCCAGAGAGGGAGGGAAAAAAATAAAAAGAGAGAACAATTGATAGAAAACAGATTTATAATGGTTAACAGTATATTTGTACAATTAAAATAAAAAATGATTCAATCCATCTCTCTAGTCCCTCTCACAGGAAACTGCCTAAACAGAACTAGGCCATTTTCCTCAAATATTTTATCAGCCTCTGACAGCAAATAAATCTACAAAACATTTCAGGCACAGCTAGTCCATTTTAATACTGTATTGCTTTTAAATAGATTTCTCAACCACAGAGCCCCACTTTTTGTCCAGATGATTTTATATCTTGCCAAAAAAGGATGAAAGTCAAAAGACATATGGTGGTCAGACGGTACCAACAAATTATATTCCAAGAAAGACTTCTTCCTTTGATTATACTACAGTGACTTTCCTCTGATTCTCAGATAAAAGACTAAATCTATTCTCCAATGGATGAATGGGTAATTTTCATGGATGGCTCCCATTAATGAACAATGGGAGTTATGCTCATAAATCTCTTATGACTCAATGGGAGAAGAGGCACCCTTGAGCTGTGAATCTGCTGAGTGATACAGTCCCTACCGCCCATATGAGAGTCACCCTGCAGATCCCCTTAGGATGAATATAAGCTACAGATCGGTTCATGTAAATGGCATGGGACCTTTAGGTCTATTCATTCTCTCTGCTGCTTATGTACCTGATATATGATGTGGTTGCAGCGCAGCGGCTGAGAACAGGAACATAAACGCAAAGCACAGCAGCCCTTACAGGAACTTACCGGCAGATTGCAATTTGAAGATGAAAAATAGTTCAGGGAACACAGTGTCACATTGTGGGGAAATAAATTAACCAGTGGAATTAAAACTCCCCGTACCAAGCAAGAGGAATGCAGCAGCTGCTACAAGCATTAACCCTTTGCACCCTGCTGAGTTAGAAGCCACTGAATTCACTCTAATGCATTTTCCAGTATTCCACAGTATCAGGAAAACACAACTCCCACAAACATCAGGGTTGCTGTAAACAAACCACTGAAAATCTATTGTCACAACACAAAAGCAGGCATATTCTGACTGTAGAGCCCTTCGAGGATTGACAGGGAAGTCCCCCACTGCCGGGCAGTGAGACTCCCAAATTTATGCAAAGGGGTAGCCTCCACTTATCCATGAGTGGGGTCTCAGGGTGTGTAAGGATAGCTAACCACGGCCAAGGACATTAGATGAGCTCCCACAGAATTTTGAAGAATGAATCCAAATCCCCATGATCATCGCCAGGTTTTATGGACCCCGCTCCAAGCCCGTCTGGGTCTGAGGGAAGGCAGCCGAGCCTCATTAGCGAGTCAGCCAGGCAGCCTCAAGTTATACTAATGACCCCATTAAGGGAACTTTAAAAAAGGAGCCCGGGGAGGTCAGGGAGAGAGAGCCTGCCAGGTTTGTCCAGGGAGGCTCCTGCGTGATTACAAAGAATTTGGTTTTGTATTATGCAGTTTACAACTCAGTTGGCATCAGCTGTGTGAGATGCAGCATTGCTGGTAATTTTGGGCCGCTGATCCAAATCAGATAATTGGAATCGCCTGCAGAACTAGCATTAGACATAAGCAAAGCTGGCCAGATACCCAGCGGTGCCAAAAAAACAATTCATTTTCAGCCTTTTTCCAATGACCAAAAAATCAACTGGCTGCATAGGGAGCCCCACAGCCACCCTCCCACCCCGCCGGGGGATTCTGCACTGGGACCAGCTTCTGCCAGTGGTCTTGCTTTATGACCTTAGACCATCCCTAGTCACCAGAAGCTGCAGACAAAGCCAAAATCCTCAGGAGAGCTTCGTTTTACCCAAATCCAGAGCAAACATCTATCCCACTATGCTGTTACCTGCCCCTTCCCCCCTGAGTATTCAACACACTTTATCTTCAGACCAAGCATGTCTAATAGAACCAGGTATTTCGGGTGCTTAACTTGAGACACCTTAAAGAGGTGTAATTTTCAGAGGGCGAGTGCTTAGGCCTTCCTGAAAATCAGGCTCCTTTAAGAAATCTCAGGTTGGGCACTCACACAAAAAATGGAAGTACTGGAAATCACAAATGACTCTGAAAATTCTTGGCCTGTGTGTTTAACGCAGGTGGGGTTTGTTTGTTTTTTTAAACTTTTGTTAACTGTCATTATCTGTGCTTCCCAAAAGGGGTAATCCCAATGGCTGCCCATCACCTCCCTCTACCAGAACTTACAGTAGAGTCATCAGACCACACTTCTGACATTAAAGTTATGACGCTAGCAACTGCCCAATGTACGCACAGAAGTATGACTTCGAAACAGGGCCAACAGGCAGCAGGTTTTAGACCAGCATAAGGAAGTATTTCACATATGAAAAGAGATTTAAAAGAGTGGGGCTGTGCAGCTTAGAAAAGAGATGACTAAGGGCAGGATAGGACAGAGGTCTATCAAATCACAAATGCTGTGGAGAAAGTGAGCAAGGAAGCGTTATTTACCCCTTCACACGACATAAGAACCAGGGGTCACCCAATGAAATTAACAGGCAGCAGGTTTAAAAAAAAAACCCCGAAAGGAAGCACTTCTTCACGCAACGCACAATCAACCTGTGGAACTCGTTGCCAGGGGATGTTGTGAAGGCCAAAAGAATAACTGGGTTCAAAAAAGAATTAGACAAGTTCATGGAGGATAGGTCCAACAATGGCTATTAGCCAAGAAGGTCAGGGATGCTACCCCATGCTCTGGGTGTCCCTAAACCTCTGACTGCCAGAAGATGGGACTGGATAACAGGGGATGGCTCACTTGATAAATTGCCCTGTTCTGATCATTCCCTCATAAGCATCTGGCACCAGTCACTGCCAAAAGACAGGATAATGGACTACGGGCCATACTGAGTCAGACCATTCTCATGTTCTTATGCAAAGAGAGCAAGCTAACATAGAAAGGAAGCTGACCCTGTCTCTCCCTCTCTCCTTCAGTATAGACAAAGTCAGTGCTGGGTTAATGCAGAAGAGAGATAAAGTAAACAAATGACTGCAGAAGGGAATCATTTTATTTTCATTCTTGTCCCACCATGAGCAAAGAGTTTGACAAATACACCCAAGTAAGGGAACTCTAAGCGCAGACTGGAAGCGTGGGCTCTATCCTTAGCTCAGCCGGCAGTAATACGGTGCTGTGGCCCATATGGCACTGTAAGATCAACCTCTGAACAGCAATCTTCTGGGGGTGTCAATGAAGCTTTTTGTGGCTTCACTTCCTTGTTTTCAGAATACCACAGAATCAAACTGATTCCCACTTCACTAATCTACAAACCTAATATTTGTCAGCACCCCAGCCCCCAAACTACATAGCAGTTTAACCCCTCTTCTCAGCAAAATTTCCTAGCTAAGCACAGTCAGTCTTGTATTACTAAATTTTCATTCCATTTGCAAAACTTACTATAGAACAGTGGTGGGCAACCTGCGGCCCATCAGAGTCACCCCGCTGGCCGGCCGCAAGAGTTTGTTTACATTGTCCGTATGCAAGCACAGCTGCCTTCAGCTCCCATTGGCCGGGAATGATGAACCACGGCCACTGGGAGCTGTGGGCGGCCGTGTCTGAAGACGGTCAATGTAAACAAACTGTCTCATGGCCTGCCCGCAGACTACCCTGACAGGGCGCCTGTGGCCCACGTGCCACAGGTTGGCCCCCACTGCTAGCAGGTGTGATATACCAAGAAGTATCCTAACTAAATCCAGGCTACATCAGTCAAAAGAAGTTAAGGTAGATAGTGCATCACAATCTGGTTTGAGCCCCATATTTGTTCACTTGGACTGAGCTCCTGAAAAACGCACACATGCTCACCTTTATGTAAGCCACAGTCCCATTTACTCATCTAATCAGTCCCACTTAAGTCACCTGTATTACTCATATGAGTAAAGCTAATAACGTGTGTAAGGATCCGGGCCTTAATTGCTAATACACAAAGGGTGACGTTCTGATCCCATTAGTGCTCGTTTGGGGTTTGTTTTTGCTGTGCGTGGTGATGTTTTGGTGTGGTTTGTGTTTCTCAGATTAACAGGATTTAGGTGGGAAGGCTATGACAGATACAGAGGCAGCAGCGGTAATGACCCAAGTAGTGGAAGACACAATGAAGATGATTGGATGTGGAAGCTGCGGTATGTACATGATCCTGGAGCGGGTACCTGAAAAGAGTTTTGTCTGCAGGAAGTACCGTCTGATAGTGCTGATGGAAGAAAAGCTCCAAGGATTGAAGATGCAGATGGAAAGTCTGGTTGAGTATAGAAGGGGGTTCAAGCAGATTATGGAGCAAAGACATGAGGCAGCTGAAGAGAAAAGCTCAGACTTGCAGATGGAAGCAGAACCAAAGAACTCTGAGGGGAGACTGCTGGGTGAAAAAAATGGACAGTGGAAGCATGTGACTAAGAGAACCAGGCAGAGGAAAAGACGGGCTAGTGAAGGAGAAATAGAGTTCAAGAACAGGTTTGCAGAGTTAGAAAATGAAGAAGGGGCTCAGCAGGTGGTCACTGAAGGTGGAAGGGCAAGGAAGAAGAGAAGAGTGGCTAGTCCTATAGGAAAAGGGGAAAAGTCAATGGAGACTACACCAAATATGAGCCCCAGGAGGATACAGGATAGGTTGAAGAGGTTTACAAGGGAGAATAGGAATGGAAAGGTCTTGCAGCCAGAGGGAACAGGGGATAGACCAGAGAATCACACCATCATCAGGAAAAGGCAGGTCTCCGTGATCGGGGACTCCTCACTGAGAAGAGTGGACAGGCCTGTAACCAGAGCTGATCTAGAGAATAGAAGGGTGTGCTAAGGTACAGGATGTGAACCTGAGTTGAAGAGGATCCTAAAGGGAGCGGGAAAGAATCCATTGATCATCCTTCATGTGGAAACAAATGATACCGGTAGATTCTTGCTGGAACATATCAAGGGAGACTATGCCAGTCTGGGGAAGACGCTTACGGAAATCAGGTGATCTTCAGTGGGATTCTGCCTCTTCCTAGAGAAGGGCAACAAAGGTGTGACAAGATTATGACTATCAACAGATGGCTCAGGCAGTGGTGTTGTAAGGAGGGCTTTGGGATGTATGGCCACTGAGAGACATTCATGGACAGAGGACAGTTCTCTTGGGATGGACTTCATCTAAGTAGGGAAGGAAATAGACTTCTAGGATGGGGGCTGGCACAACTGATAAAGAGAGCTTTAAACTAGGAATGTGGGGGAGATGGTTGGGAGATGTCCAGGTAATCTCCACGCCGGATTTTAACATTGAGAGGGAAGAAAACAAAGTAAGAAAGGACACAGCCGTGGGTAGGAGAATGTATATAAGGAGGAAGGGTAGTGTACATACCAGTCTAATAGGTTATACTGGCTGTAGAATGACTTTGCCTAATCAGGTAAAGAATGTGAGCAAGGCCAAACAGCAAAAATTAAGATGTTTGTACACCACTGTGAGGAGCCTAGGTAACAAAATGGAGGAACTAGAGCTACTGGTTCAGGAAGTGAAACCAGATATTATAGGGATAACAGAAACATGGTGGAATAGTGGTAATGACTGGACTACAGGTATTGAAGGGTATGTGCTGCTTAGGAAAGACAGAAATAAAAGTAAAGGTGGTGGAGTAGCATTGTATATCAATGACGAGGTAGAATGTAAAGAAATAAGAAGCGATGGAATGCGTAAGACAGAGTCCGTCTGGGTAAAAAATCACACTAGGGAAGAAAACTACTAGAGCCTCCCCTGTGATAGAGCTTGGGGTGTGCTATAGACCTCCGGGATCTAATTTGAATATGGATAGAGCCCTTTTTAATGTTTTTAATCAAGTAAATACTAATGAAAACTGCGTGATCATGGGAGATTTTAACTTCCCAGATACAGACTCGAGGACAAGTGCTAGTAATAATAATAGGGCTCAAATTCTTCTAGATGCGATAGCTGATGGATTCCGTCATCAAGTAGTTGCTGAACCGACAAGACGGGATGCCATTTTAGATTTGGGTTTGGTGAATAGTGAGGACCTCACAGAAGAAATGGTTGTAGGGGACAACCTTGGTTCAAGTGATCATGAGCTAATTCAGTTCAAACTGAATGGAAGGATAAACAAAAATAAATCTGCGACTACAGTTTTTGATTTCAAAGGGCTAACTTTCAAAAATTAAGGAAATTAGTTAGGGAAGTGGATTGGACTGAAGAATTTATGGATCTAAAGGCAGAGGAGGTCTGAGATTACTTCAAGTCAAAGCTGCAGAAGCTATCGGAAGCCTGCATCCCAAGAAAGGGGAAAAGATTCATAGGAAGGAGTTGTAAACCAGGCTGGATGAGCAAGCACCTCAGAGAGATGATTAAGAAAAAGCAGAAAGCATACAGGGAGTGGAAGATGGGAGGGATCAGAAAGGAAAGCTACCTTATTGAGGTCAGAACATGTAGGGATAAAGTGAGACAGGCTAAAAGTCAAGTAGAGTTGGACCTTGCAAAGGGAATTAAAACCAATAGTAAAAGGTTCTATAGCCATATAAATAAGAAGAAAACTAAGAAAGACGAAGTGGGGCCGCTAAACACTGAGAATAGAGTGGAGGTTAAGGATAATCCAGGCATGGCCCAATATCTAAACAAATACTTTGCCTCAGTCTTTAATGACGCTAATGAGGATCTTAGGGATAATGGCAGCATGACAAATGGGAATGAGGATATGGAGGTAGATATTACCATATCAAAGGTAGAAGCGAAACTGAAACAGCTTAATGGGACTAAATCGGGGGGCCCAGATAATCTTCATACAAGAATATTAAAGGAATTGGCACCTGAAATTGCAAGCCAATTAGCAAGAATTTTTATTGAATCTGTAAACTCAGAGGTTGTACTGTATGACTGGAGAATTGCTAACATAGATCCTATTTTTAAGAAAGGGAAAAAACGTGATCTGGGTAACTACAGGCCTGTTAGTTTGACATCTGTAGTATGCAAGGTCTTGGAAAAAATTTTGAAGGAGAAAGTAGTTAGGGACATTGAGGTCAATGGTAAATGGGACAAAAAAAAACATGGATTTACAAAAGGTAGATCGTACCAAACCAACCTGATCTCCTTCTTTGAGAAAGTAACAGATTTTTTAGATAAAGGAAACGCAGTGGATCTAATTTACCTAGATTTCAGTAAGGCATTTGATACGATGCCACATGGGGATTTATTAGTTACATTGGAAAAGATGGGGCTCAATATGAAAATTGAAAGGTGGATAAGGAGTTGGTTAAAGGGGAGACTACAGCGGGTCATACTGAAAGGTCAACTGTCATGCTGAAGGGAGGTTATCAGTGGAGTTCCTCAGGGATCGGTTTGGGGACCAATCTTATTTAATCTTTTTATTACTGACCTCAGAACAAAAAGTGGGAGTGTGCTAATAAAGTTTGTGGATGATACAAAGCTGGGAGGTATTGCCAATTCAGAGAAGGACTGAGATATCATACAGGAGGATCTGGATGACCTTGTAAACTGGAGTAATAGTAATAGGATGAAATTTAATAGTGAGAAGTGTAAGGTTACGCATTTAGGGATTAATAAGAAGAATTTTAGTTATAAACTGGGGACGCATCAATTAGAAGTAACGGAGGAGGAGAAGGACCTTGGAGTATCGGTTGATCATAGGATGACTATGAGCTGCCAATGTGATATGGCCGTGGAAAAAGCTAATGCGGTCTTGGGATGCATCAGGTGAGGTATTTCTAGTAGAGATAAGGAGGTGTTAGTACTGTTATACAAGGCACTGGTGAGACCTCACCTAGAATACTGTGTGCAGTTCTGGTCTCCCATGTTTAAGAAAGATGAATTCAAACTGGAACAGGTACAGAGAAGGGCTACTAGGATGATCCGAGGAATGGAAAACCTGTCTTATGAAAGGAGACTCAAGGAGCTTGGCTTGTTTAGCCTAACCAAAAGAAGGCTGAGGGGAGATATGATTGCTCTCTATAAATATATCAGAGGGATAAATACCAGGGAGGGAGAGGAATTATTTAAGCTCAGTACCAATGTGGACACAAGAACAAATGGATATAAACTGGCCATCGGGAAGTTTAGACTTGAGATTAGATAAAGGTTTCTAACCATCAGAGGAGTGAAGTTCTGGAATAGCCTTCCAAGGGAAGCAGTGGGGGCAAAAGACCTATCTGGCTTCAAGATTAAACTCGATAAGTTTATGGAGGAGTTGGTATGATGGGATAACATGATTTTGGCAATTAATTGATCTTTAACTATTCATGGTAAATAGGCCCAATGGCCTGTGATAGGATGTTAGATCTGAGTTACTACAGAGAATTCTTTCCTGGGTATCTGGCTGGTGAATCTTGCCCACATGCTCACGGTTCAGCTGATCGCCATATTTGGGGTTGGGAAGGAATTTTCCTCCAGGGCAGACTGGAAGAGGCCCTGGAGGTTTTTCGCTTTCCTATGCAGCATGGGGCATGAGTCACTTGCTGCTGGAGGATTCTCTGCACCTTGAAGTCTTTAAACCATGATTTGAGGACTTCCAATAGCTCAGACATAGGTGAGAGGTTTATTGCAGGAGTGGGTGGGTGAGATTCTGTGGCCCGCATTGTGCAGGAGGTCAGACTAGACAATTATAATGGTCCCTTCTGACCTTAATATCTATGAGTCTAAGTCAATGACAAAAGTCCCATGGGCTTCAATAGGGTCAGGATTTGACCCACAATTTGGTAATTCTCAAAGGGGCTGTCTACATGGTGTGGCGATGCATATTAGAGGGGAATAAGCTGTGGAGTGCTCCAGTGGCCCCACATACATCTTGATGATGCACGGTATAAGGTTTCGATGGTGCTTTGAATTAGTCTCATCTGAAACAGTACGCACTGAGATGCACTAGAAACCTCTTAGAGCTCACCATCAGGGTCTGTGCGGGGCAGTTAGAGGGCCACACTTTAGATCACTCTATACCCCTCTGGTGTGCACTGCCACACCATGTAGACCAGCCCAAAGAGTCTCCTAGCCATTATGGTTGGATTACTACTGTAATTTTAGGGACTCCTCTAATGCAGCCTCCCCTCTTCCTTCCTTCCCCAACATTAGTATTTAACAGTTATTATTTAAACCATGTGAAATGTAAGAGACTATAACAATGCTGGTTCTGGTGGGACCCAACTGAGAGTGCCAATTCAGGACAAATTGCTTCAAGCAGGGCAGTTATAGCCCAAGGCTGGGGTTTCTATGCACACCAAGGCAAACCAAACCAGCCAGAGAAGACTTTGGTTTTACCCCACTGGCTAACTACAAGTCACACAAGCAATTTCCTTAGACACTCTAGTTTCCCAGGATCATTACCAGTGCCATTCGTTATGGGGACAAATGGTTAGGAAAACCAATACCCCAGTAAAAGAAAAAAGGTTCTCTCAATCCCAAAGGACCAAGCCCCAGACCCAGGTCAATATACTAATCAGATCTTACCCACAAATCACGCTGTTGCCAGTCCTTTAAAATCTAAAATCTACAGGTTTATTCATAAAAGGAAAAAGATATAGATGAGAGCAAGAACTGGTTAAATTGAATCAATTACAAACAGTAATGGCAAAGTTCTTGGTTCAGGCTTGCAGCAGTGATAGAATAAACTGCAGGTTCAAATTAAGTCTCTGGAGAACATCCACAGCTGGGATGGGTCATCAGTCCTTTGTTTAGAGCTTCCGTTTGTAGCAAAGTCCCTCCAGAGGTATGAAGCAGGATTGAAGACAAGATGGAGGAGCTGCAGCAGCTTTTTATAGTCTCTTGCCATGTGGTCTTTCTTTCTTTGTTCCAAAGGCAAGAATTCCATCACATGGCATGGAAAAACCTCAGAGTTCTGTCCACAGGCATGTCCTTGCATGCCTTGCTGAGTTGGAAGGCATGTCTGCCTTCTCTCAATGGATCAGTTGTATAGCTGATGGTCCTTAATGGGCCATCAAGCAGGCTAGGCAGAGCTGACACCAACTTGTCTGGAGTGTCACCCAGAAGCATAGCACAAGTTTGAACTACAGACAGTATAGAGCCAATACTTATAACTTTAAATGCAAAAATGATACATGCATATAGATAGCATAATCATAACCAGCAAACCATAACCTTGTCTTAAACACCTTATTTGACCCCCTTTATACAAGATTTGGTGCCACTACAGGACCTTGGTTGCAATGATGATCTATATGGTCCCAGATTATGTCGATTACGTCACAGAGACCCACCAGACAAGTGAATCTATACTCTTGCAAAGACAGTTCATAGTTCTCCTGATGGGGAAAGTTATCCAACATAAACCAGATCCCACACTGAATCTTCTCCAAAGCCCATATATCTCCCTCTGGCCTATCAAGTTGCACAGTTGTGTCACTGAAGCCAGGTAACTCAATGAATGAGCAGGATGGCACTTCCTCAGCAATTCAAAGAGAGGATAATGCCCTTCTCGTTTACATTGTAAATGAGGAGTGGCTCCACTTAAGTCAATGGACCCATCTTAGTATGAAATTGATATGAGATCAGCAACAGGCACATGATTGGGATTTTACCAGGTTTCTGTCAGGTTACAAGGTTTACATACCTTGCCAGTTTTACAATTTATCTAACTGTGTGAATGAAGTAAAACTACATTAATCTCTCTCTAGTTGGGTTCACTC
This sequence comes from Dermochelys coriacea, assembly GCF_009764565.3. Lineage (NCBI taxonomy): Eukaryota > Metazoa > Chordata > Testudines > Dermochelyidae > Dermochelys > Dermochelys coriacea. The sequence continues at coordinate 4,001,980 of NC_050074.1, read as the reverse complement.
TAGTTTCCAGGCACTAACATTGGAGCTGCAAACTCCAAAGGGGAATGGTTACAACAGAGAATAAAAATGTTCTAATATATTTTGTAGGTTATTTTTCTTGTAATTTGCGGTCAGGTTTCAAGGTCAACAAGGCACAAAATGCTCTAAGGAAACAAATCAAAGGCAAAGAAAAGCTTTTTTAAAAAAAGTTCTAGAGTCCAACTGATGGACTTCACCTGGAAAATCCAATTCCATCTTTATTTAAAGATGATATGCAAAGACCAAAACAATAGAAAACTGAGTTAAAGGCAAATGTTTGTGCTGACCAGGCTTGGGGTGGAAGGGCATTAGGAATATTATCCCACCTTTTCAGAATTCTCTCCCTTTTCAATCAGTCAGTCTTCCAGATAAACGATCTTGTTCTTTCCGGGGAAAAGATAACCACTGGCTGACAGCGGTTAGGAAAAAACTTCCCCTTAGGCAGATTATTCCATAATTCTCCACCATGCGGTTTTTTGCACCTTCCTCTGCAACAGCTGTTATGTGACGAGATACTGGACCTAATCCAGGGGAGCAATTCCCCAATTCAAACTCACTGTGGTGCCATGCACCCCTCACAGGCTGGTTAATAGGGATGTTTGGCGTACATCTGAGCTTCACCTTTGCAGTTCACCGTTAATGTATTTAGGGGAAGGTTCAGTTCTGGCAATCTAGCAGCAGCAGGGCATCATGCCACATGGGGGAAGCAGGGTTCAAAAGTAATAGTTCACTTATTGCGTTCTCCAGGAACATATGACTAAGTCCAGGAACACGACACTCCTCCATAGGGACATGAGTGGGTAGGGAGTTTCCTTGCTCTGCAGCAGCCTTTCTAACCACCTCAGGAATCTTGCAGAGCCAGAGCTGGCTAGAAGATTATTGTGCCTATCGCGGGGCCATTGGCAGAAGGGAACAGAAAAAACAGAAATGGGGCTCAGAGGAACCAAATGGACAAGAACAATGTCAGTTACAATAACTGCTTTGTAACCAAGTAGAAATGCTGTATAGCAATTGACAGCACGGTCTGAAAACGAAAGGCGGTATCAAGTGTGTCCGTGCAACGATCCATTTTAAGACTTGGACTGTTCTTTCCCCTTCATTCACATAACAGTCTGTAAGACAATGTTAACTCCACGTTCATTAAATCTGTGGGTGAGGCCAAGCCAGGAGGAATAGTAGACACTAGAAAGGATACATCAAAAATATAAAGTGATCTGGCAAGCTCAGACAGCTGGGCAGATGTGAGTGAGATGGCCTCCTATAGATAAATGTACGGTAATGCCCCTGGGGAGAAATAATCACTGTGTAGATATAAAGTGGAATGCTGCTGTTTCAAAAGCAGCAACAACAAAGAACTGGGGGTTAGGGTGGATAACGAATTGGAAGAGAATTCATGCTGTGATGCCATTGCCAAAAGACCAATGCCAACTGCCATCCCGTGGTGCATGGACCAAGCACAGGAGGTAATAATGCTGTTTTATGCAGACTTTGGAGTGACTGCCATCACAATGCTGAATGCAGTTCGAAGCCGCTTCTTTGAAAAAAGGAGCTTAACACATTTAGAAAAGTTTAAAGGATAAAACACTTTGCACTTACCCAGTATGTACCACCTCCCACTAAAGGATCCTAAAACCCTTGGAAAACATTAATTAACAAGGATAAGTATTACTATCCACATTGTACCTGTTTCCCCCATATAGGCAAAGAAGAACCCAAGGTCAATACAGGGTATCGGTGGCAGAGGCAGGAACTAGAATCATAAATCATCTTTATTTGAGCATAAGCTTTCATGAGCAGCTACAGCTCACTTCATCGGATGCATGCAGTGGAAAATACAGTGGAGAGATTTTATATACACAGAGAACATGAAACAATGGGTGTTACCTTACACACTGTAATGAGAGTGATCAGGTAAGGTGAGCTATAACCAGCAGGAGAGGAAAAAAAACCCACACTTTTGTAGTGATAATCCAGGTGGGCCATTTCCAGCAGTTGACAAGAACGTGTGAGGAACGGGGGGGGGGAATAAACATGGGGAAATAGTTTTACTTTGTGTAAATGACATGGATCACTCTCGTTACAGTGTTTATGGTAACACCCATTGTTTCATGTTCTCTATGTATATAAATCTCCCCACTGTATTTTCCACTGAATGCATCTGATGAAGTGAGCTGTAGCTGTAACTCACGAAAGCTTATGCTCAAATAAAGTGTTAGTGCCACAAATACTCCTTTTCTTTTTGCGGATACAGACTTACACGGCTGCTACTCTGAAATAAATCATCTTGACTCCCAGTCCTGTATTCTAATCACTAGACCATGTGGCCTTCCTACGTCAGAGGGGCAGCTGAAAACAGGGATATAGGAACGTATCTATTAGATGAACAGTTTGTCAATTGCATCTGAGCCTGTATAAAAAAAAAAAAAGGTACTGGCTTTTATTAAATTAACATTAGTATCTTGGACTCAGTGACTGGCAGCTGCAACCTGGCAGGGCAGAACATGGTGGTGAAGAAAGATATGGGCAGGAAGGTTGCTAAGGCTCATACAGTGCGAAAGAGAAAGAAGGGATGGGGGGAAACGGGCAATATAGGGACGCTTTCAGTTGGCGTTGGGGTTGCGTTGCAGCTAGTAATGTAAGCTTGTTGTGGAAGTGGGGTTTGTGCCAGGGGAGAAGGAAGTTAGCACACACAGGAGCTTGGGACTGGCATATATTTCAATCACTATGTGAATCAGCTTTCGGTCGGTACCTAAAAGGATCGTGCTGTCTGAATAACATTTGGCAGGGAGTCGTGGCATTCCACATGCTCGCAGGCAGGATCTATACCATAAAAAGACTCCTCCCCAGCAAGCACTTACCCAGCTCCCAGAGAGACCAATGGCTGCATAGTCATGGAGACCAAACTGCTTTCCCTTCCCAAGCAATGGTCTCTCCAGAAGCAGCAGCCTGAGGCAGATTAGCAGTGAGAAGTAGTTCTCATTCCTACTGTCTATGCTTTAACTAGTGAGTGGAGGGCTTTCAGTTTCCAGGGCTATTAATCTGACAATTACGATGAGTACAATGAGTAATTCACTTGGGGAAAAAACGTGTTAAAAGAACTGTGCCCATGTAACACCAGCACATTTAATGTGCAAGTCACATCGGTCTGAAGAACATCGTTACTTTCTTAAGCCTCTGTTCACTGGTAAATAGCCAGGGCCCTCTGTGTTGCATAACCCCACAAAAGCGCTGGTGGATCTAGCTTTTTGCACACAGGAAACCTTTTCACCAGGAACTCCACCAACTTTCCGAAAGCAAGACTGACTACTGCAGGTTTTTCTGCTCAAGAGCAGATTGGGCGAGATTCAACTATAAGAAGACTTTGCACGGTAGCCCCCAAATGGTCCTCAATATCCATGGAAAGTTTAATTACTCAAAAAAAAAAAAACAGGAAAAAAGAAGAGAAAACCAACTTTCCCTTAAGACATGTGTTGCTGTGTCTCACTGGCAAACACTCACCTATCTATTGCGTGCATGTCACTGCTCAGGGCTAAGTGTTCCTACGTACCGTGTTATAGGAGTTATGTTACTTATCCACAGCAAGGGGAGGTAAGGGCACTGCCAACCTTAACTTGGAAGTTCCTTGCTTTTGTGGGTTTCACAGTTGCTATTTTCATATTCATAGAATCATAGAATCATAGAATATCAGGGTTGGAAGGGACCCCAGAAGGTCATCTAGTCCAACCCCCTGCTCAAAGCAGGACCAAGTCCCAGTTAAATCATCCCAGCCAGGGCTTTGTCAAGCCTGACCTTAAAAACCTCTAAGGAAGGAGATTCTACCACCTCCCTAGGTAACGCATTCCAGTGTTTCACCACCCTCTTAGTGAAAAAGTTTTTCCTAATATCCAATCTAAACCTCCCCCATTGCAACTTGAGACCATTACTCCTCGTTCTGTCATCTGCTACCATTGAGAACAGTCTAGAGCCATCCTCTTTGAAACCCCCTTTCAGGTAGTTGAAAGCAGCTATCAAATCCCCCCTCATTCTTCTCTTCTGCAGACTAAACAATCCCAGCTCCCTCAGCCTCTCCTCATAAGTCATGTGCTCTAGACCCCTAATCATTTTTGTTGCCCTTCGCTGTACTCTTTCCAATTTATCCACATCCTTCCTGTAGTGTGGGGCCCAAAACTGGACACAGTACTCCAGATGAGGCCTCACCAGTGTCGAATAGAGGGGAACGATCACGTCCCTCGATCTGCTCGCTATGCCCCTACTTATACATCCCAAAATGCCATTGGCCTTCTTGGCAACAAGGGCACACTGCTGACTCATATCCAGCTTCTCGTCCACTGTCACCCCTAGGTCCTTTTCCGCAGAACTGCTGCCGAGCCATTCGGTCCCTAGTCTGTAGCGGTGCATTGGATTCTTCCATCCTAAGTGCAGGACCCTGCATTTATCCTTATTGAACCTCATTAGATTTCTTTTGGCCCAATCCTCCAATTTGTCTAGGTCCTTCTGTATCCTATCCCTCCCCTCCAGCGTATCTACCACTCCTCCCAGTTTAGTATCATCCGCAAATTTGCTGAGAGTGCAATCCACACCATCCTCCAGATCATTTATGAAGATATTGAACAAAACGGGCCCCAGGACCGACCCCTGGGGCACTCCACTTGACACCGGCTGCCAACTAGACATGGAGCCATTGATCACTACCCGTTGAGCCCGACAATCTAGCCAGCTTTCTACCCACCTTATAGTGCATTCATCCAGCCCATACTTCCTTAACTTGCTGACAAGAATGCTGTGGGAGACCGTGTCAAAAGCTTTGCTAAAGTCAAGAAACAATACATCCACTGCTTTCCCTTCATCCACAGAACCAGTAATCTCATCATAAAAGGCGATTAGATTAGTCAGGCATGACCTTCCCTTGGTGAATCCATGTTGACTGTTCCTGATCACTTTCCTCTCCTCTAAGTGCTTCAGGATTGATTCTTTGAGGACCTGCTCCATGATTTTTCCAGGGACTGAGGTGAGGCTGACCGGCCTGTAGTTCCCAGGATCCTCCTTCTTCCCTTTTTTAAAGATGGGCACTACATTAGCCTTTTTCCAGTCATCCGGGACTTCCCCCGTTCGCCACGAGTTTTCAAAGATAATGGCCAAGGGCTCTGCAATCACAGCCGCCAATTCCTTCAGCACTCTCGGATGCAATTCGTCCGGCCCCATGGACTTGTGCACGTCCAGCTTTTCTAAATAGTCCCTAACCACCTCTATCTCACAGAGGGCTGGCCATCTCTTCCCCGTTTTGTGTTGCCCAGCACAGCAGTCTGGGAGCTGACCTTGTTAGTGAAAACAGAGGCAAAAAAAGCATTGAGTACATTAGCTTTTTCCACATCCTCTGTCACTAGCTTGCCTCCCTCATTCAGTAAGGGGCCCACACTTTCCTTGGCTTTCTTCTTGTTGCCAACATACCTGAAGAAACCCTTCTTGTTACTCTTGACATCTCTTGCTAGCTGCAGCTCCAGGTGCGATTTGGCCCTCCTGATATCTTTCCTACATGCCCGAGCAATATTTTTATACTCTTCCCTGGTCATATGTCCAACCTTCCACTTCTTGTAAGCTTCTTTTTTATGTTTAAGATCCGCTAGGATTTCACCATTAAGCCAAGCTGGTCGCCTGCCATATTTACTATTCTTTCGACTCATCGGGATGGTTTGTCCCTGTAACCTCAACAGGGATTCCTTGAAATACAGCCAGCTCTCCTGGACTCCCTTCCCTTTCATGTTAGTCCCCCAGGGGATCCTGGCCATCTGTTCCCTGAGGGAGTCAAAGTCTGCTTTCCTGAAGTCCAGGGTCCGTATCCTGCTGCTTACCTTTCTTCCCTGCGTCAGGATCCTGAACTCAACCAACTCATGGTCACTGCCTCCCAGATTCCCATCCACTTTTGCTTCCCCCACTAATTCTACCCGGTTTGTGAGCAGCAGGTCAAGAAAAGCGCTCCCCCTAGTTGGCTCCCCTAGCACTTGCACCAGGAAATTGTCCCCTACGCTTTCCAAAAACTTCCTGGATTGTCTATGCACCGCTGTATTGCTCTCCCAGCAGATATCAGGAAAATTAAAGTCACCCACACCATACGCCTGTTCATGGTAAGCTGTAACAATATTTCTTCCTCTTGTACATCTGGTGTCAGTGTTAAAAATAGATTAATCCTTTCATACATTGCCACAAAGGAATCTTGTAGGGAACATCCAACAATCTAGGTTGGCCAAAAAGCAGCTATTGACTTAATACCACCACAGTTATACCATTTTACTATAACCAACTTTAAAAAGCCATTATAATTTTAAGTAAATGATTTTCTTTAAATAAAAGCCTAAAGCATTAAAAAGTGACAGCATGTCAGTGATTGTTTTGTAAGAGACCTATTCATATTCATCTTAAATTTCTACAGATGCAGCGCTTGCTGCGGTAAAGCAGAATTTTTAAACAATGACACCGCGCAGACTACCAAATGCAATTTTTCCTTGAAGAAGTTTAGAAGTGTTAAATAAGTTTTTACTTTTTTGTATTTGCCTGACATTCTGCATATTATATTGTGGGCTTTACCAGATTTGCTTTGACCACATGAGTAATTTCATTTTATACAGTAAAATCATAGTGTACTACAGTAAAACATCATCCCAACACTAAGTGATAGATTTTAAAGCTACAGGAAAATGTTTTGTGCTGTACACCCCTAAACATATGCATGAAATAATAGCATGTTAAGTAACCAACATACTGAGTGCTGCACAAGGCACGCACAGACGGTCTCTGCCCCAACGGAGTATTCATCTTATTATACTACAACCCTGAAAGGATACTACTTAGTGAGCTAGGCATCAGGTTTGAAGTTAATTTAACTAGATTTGCTAGCACTTCAAAGTCTGCTCCCAGCAAGGATGGCTCAACCTCTCATTCTTCTGTGATGGACACAACAGCTGGTCAAAGAATTTAAAAAAAAAAAAAAAATTCAACCCTTCCCCCCAAAACAAGACAAATTTTCCATAAAATATTTCACAAAATATTTTCCCCCTTTTCAAAAAGAAAAGGAGTACCGGTGGCACCTTAGAGACTAACAAATTTATTAGAGCATAAGCTTTCGTGAGCTACAGCTCACTTCTGGATAGGCCCTGCCTGCTGTGTGCCTGGGGTGGGGGTCATTTGGAGAAAACCTGAAAAAAACTGACATTCATTATTATTATTCGCTTAAGGAAATTGAGGCTCAGGTGATCTTTAGCGGGATCCTTACTGTTCCTAGAGAAGGGCAACAAAGGTGTGACAAGATTATGACTGTCAACAGATGGCTTAGGCAGTGGTGCTATAAGGAGGGCTTTGGGATGTATGGCCACTGGGAGGTATTCACGGACAGAGGACAGTTCTCTCGGGATGGACTTCATCTGAGTAGGGAAGGAAATAGACTTCTAGGATCAAGGCTGGCACAACTGATAAAGAGAGCTTTAAACTAGGAATTAGGGGGAGATGGTTGGGAGATGTCCAGGAAATCTCCACGCCAGATTTTAGCATTGAAAGGGAAGAAGACAAAGTAAGAAAGGATACAGCTGTGGGTAGGAGAATGTATATAAGGAGCGAGGGTGGTGTGGATTCTAATAGGTTATACTGGCTGTAGAATGACTGTGCCTAATAGGGTACAAAATGTGAGCGAGGCCAAACAGCAAAAATTAAGATGTTTATACACCAATGCGAGGAGCCTAGGTAACAAAATGGAGGAACTAGAGCTACTGGTTCAGGAAGTGAAACCAGATATTATAGGGATAACAGAAACATGGTGGAATAGTAGTCATGACTGGACTACAGTTATTGAAGGGTATGTGCTGTTTAGGAAAGACAGAAACAAGGGTAAAGGTGGTGGAGTAGCATTGTATATCAATGATGAGGTAGAATGTAAAGAAATAAGAAGCGATGAAATGGATAAGACAGAGTCCGTGTGGGCAAAAATTACATTGGGGAAGAAAACTAGTAAAGCCTCTCTACGATAGTGCTTGGGGTGTGCTATAGACCTCCGGGATCTAATTTGAATATGGATAGAGCCCTTTTTAATGTCTTTATTAAAGTAAATACTAATGGAAACTGCGTGATCATGGGAGATTTTAACTTCCCAGATATAGACTGGAGGACCAGTGCTAGTAATAATAATAGGGCTCAGATTTTCCTAGATGCGATAGCTGATGGATTCCTTCATCAAGTAGTTGCTGAACCAACTAGAGGGGATGCCATTTTAGATTTAATTTTGGTGAGTAGCGAGGACCTCATAGAAGAAATGGTTGTAGGGGACAATCTTGGCTCAAGTGATCATGAGCTAATTCAGTTCAAACTAAATGGAAGGATTAACAAAAATAAATCTGCAACTAGGGTTTTTGATTTCAAAAGGGCTGACTTTCAAAAATTAAGGAAATTAGTTAGGGAAGTGGATTGGACTGAAGAACTTATGGATCTAAAGGCAGAGGAGGCCTGGGATTACTTTAAATCAAAGCTGCAGAAGCTATCGGAAGCCTGTATCCCAAGAAAGGGGAAAAAATTCATAGGAAGGAGTTGTAGACCAAGCTGGATGAGCAAGCATCTTAGAGAGGTGATTAAGAAGAAGCAGAAAGCATACAGGGAGTGGAAGATGGGAGGGATCAGCAAGGAAAGCTACCTAATTGAGGTCAGAACATGTAGGGATAAAGTGAGACAGGCTAAAAGTCAAGTAGAGTTGGACCTTGCAAAGGGAATTAAAACCAATAGTAAAAGGTTCTATAGCCATATAAATAAGAAGAAAACAAAGAAAGAAGTGGGGCCGCTTAACACTGAGGATGGAGTGGAGGTTAAAGATAATCTAGGCATGGCCCAATATCTAAACAAATACTTTGCCTCAGTCTTTAATAAGGCTAAAGAGGATCTTAGGGATAATGGCAGCATGACAAATGGGAATGAGGATATGGAGGTAGATATTACCATATCTGAGGTAGAAGCGAAACTGAAACAGCTTAATGGGACTAAATCGGGGGGCCCAGATAATCTTCATCCAAGAATATTAAAGGAATTGGCACCTGAAATTGCAAGCCAATTAGCAAGAATTGTTAATGAATCTGTAAACTCAGGAGTAGTACCGAATGATTGGAGAATTGCTAATATAGTTCCTATTTTTAAGAAAGGGAAAAAAAGTGATCTGGGTAACTACAGGCCAGTTAGTTTGACATCTGTAGTATGCAAGGTTCTGGAAAAAATTTTGAAGGAGAAATTAGTTAAGGACATTGAAGTCAATGGTAAATGGGACAAAATACAACATGGATTTACAAAAGGTAGATCGTGCCAAACCAACCTAATCTCCTTTTTTGAAAAAGTAACAGATTTTTTAGATAAATTCCTTTACCTAGATTTCAGTAAGGCATTTGATACCATGCCACATGGGGAATTATTAGTTAAATTGGAGAAGATGGGGATCAATATGAACATCAAAAGGTGGATAAGGAATTGGTTAAAGGGGAGACTGCAATGGGTCCTACTGAAAGGCGAACTGTCAGGCTGGAGGGAGGTTACCAGTGGAGTTCCTCAGGGATCGGTTTTGGGACCAATCTTATTTAATCTTTTTATTACTGACCTTGGCACAAAAAGTGGGAGTGTGCTAATAAAGTTTGCAGATGATACAAAGCTGGGAGGTATTGCCAATTCGGAGAAGGATCGGGATATTATACAGGAGGATCTGGATGACCTTGTAAACTGGAGTAATAGTAATAGGATGAAATTTAATAGTGAGAAGTGTAAGGTTATGCATTTAGGGATTAATAACAAGAATTTTAGTTATAAATTGGGGACGCATCAATTAGAAGTAACGGAAGAGGAGAAGGACCTTGGAGTATTGGTTGATCATAGGATGACTATGAGCTGCCAATGTGATATGGCTGTGAAAAAAGCTAATGCGGTTTTGGGATGCATCAGGAGAAGCATTTCCAGTAGGGATAAGGAGGTTTTAGTACCGTTATACAAGGCACTGGTGAGACCTCACCTAGAATACTGTGTGCAGTTCTGGTCTCCCATGTTTAAAAAGGATGAATTCAAACTGGAGCAGGTACAGAGAAGGGCTACTAAGATGATCCGAGGAATGGAAAACTTGTCTTATGAAAGGAGACTTAAGGAGCTTGGCTTGTTTAGCCTAACTAAAAGAAGGTTGAGGGGAGATATGATTGCTCTCTATAAATATATCAGAGGGATAAATACAGGAGAGGGAGGGGAATTATTTCAGCTCAGCACCAATGTGGACACAAGAACAAATGGGTATCAACTGGCCACCAGGAAGTTTAGACTTGAAATCAGACGAAGGTTTTTAACCATCAGAGGAGTGAAGTTTTGGAATAGCCTTCCAAGGGAAGCAGTGGGGGCAAAAGATCTATCTGGTTTTAAGATTCTACTTGATAAGTTTATGGAGGAGATGGTATGATGGGATAATGGTATTTTGGTAAGTAATTGATCTTTAAATATTCAGGGTAAATAGGCCAAATCCCCTGAGATGGGATATTTGATGGATGGGATCTGAGTTACCCAGGAAAGAATTTTCTGTAGTATCTGGCTGGTGAATCTTGCCCATATGCTCAGGGTTTAGCTGGTCGCCATATTTGGGGTTGGGAAGGAATTTTCCTCCAGGGCAGATTGGAGAGGCCCTGGAGATTTTTCGCCTTCCTCTGTAGCATGGGGCATGGTTGACTTGAGGGAGGCTTCTCTGCTCCTTGAAGTCTTTAAACCATGATTTAAGGACTTCAATAGCTCAGACATGGGTGAGGTTTTTCATAGGAGTGGGTGGGTTCTGTGGCCTGCGCTGTGCAGGAGGTCGGACTAGATGATCAGAATGGTCCCTTCTGACCTTAGTATCTATGAATCTATTATTATTTGTTTGCATTGCTGTAGTACCTCTGAGTCCTAGTCATAAGCCAGGACCCCATTGTGCTGAGCACGATGCAAAGGAACGCAATCTAGTTAGCTTAACAAAGAGGTTACAGGGTGATTACAGTCTATGAGAACCTACAGGAGGAACAAATATTTAACAAAGGGCTCTTCAGTCGAGCAGGGAAAGGTCTAACATGATCCAATGGCTGGAAATTGAAGCTAGACAAATTCACCCTGGAAATAAGGTGTACATTTTTGTACAGTAAGACATGGAATGATTTCGAAAGGCTGTGGGTGGATTTTCCATCACAGACAATTTTCTCCTTCCCACACTATGGTGGTTTGTTGTTGTCTGCCTGTCTCCAACTCACCAACCCAGATGTGCTTGCACCCTGCTGTGCACTATTCTCTTATATATTCACCTGCAAAGGGCTCTTGGCCCCATTACCTGAAGTGACGCTACACAGAAATGTAAAGTGTTACTACTGCCACATTCTGTGGGTCAGACTGTGGACAACCGCCGCCTGGATACATGGGCAGATGGAGAAGGAGGTAAACAGCCCCTGCTTTGGTTGCAGGGCCAGGTCACTGCTGCAAACTGTACACTCCTCTGAAGGCAAAGCCCATCCCTGGCTAGTGGCATTAGCTACCTGTAGCGGAGTAGTTACCTGCTCTGGCCCTGAAAGGGCTGAGGCCAGCCTGGAGAGAGGGCTGGGGCTATGGGGAAAAGCCCAGCCTGATTAAGGGAGCAGCCACAGCTGTGGCCAGCTCAATCAGACCCAGCTGGCCCCTATAAGAGGCTGTGAGCCAGGAGTCCAATCAAGCTCCCTCTGCCTGTAGAGGGAGAAGGGCCTGGCTATAAGATACTGAGCAGGACACCTAGATTGGAGCAGTGCTGGGGAAGGGCCAAAGGAGCTGGGAGCTCCAGCCTGGAAAGCCTCAGGCTGCAGGCCGAATAGGTGCAGGGTTGCAGAGGGGCAGCCCATGGGTAGGCAGAGGCAGCAAGTCCAAACCCCCTTGCCTGTGATGAGTGGCATATACACTGCAGTCTGCCCCCAACATAAGGGGCTATGTGGGGACTGGCAGTAGCCCAAACTGAGGAGAGGTGCAGTTAGAGGGTGGGAGTTCCCCTGGGTGGGGAGACCCAGAACCTGAGAGTGTGGGGGTACTGCCAGGGGGCAGCATCCCAGAGAAAGGAGCACCAGGTCCTGGGAGGGACATGGGGGCCAGCGGTAAGGTGGATCCCCAGCCTGCAGAGGGCGTTCTGCTGGAAAAGAGCTAATTCCTGATGATTACCAACAGGAGGTGCTGCAGGGGTGAGTCCAAATGCTTACATTACCCCAAAAGCATCCGTGGGGAGGCTACCACACATTCCCTGCTTTAGCTTGCAGAGCTGGTTGCACCATAGGCAAGCTCAAGGTGCACTCTCTTTAAGGGAGGTAGCAGCCAGTGCAGGCCCCCATATGTAGCTGGCTGCTCCCAGAAGTCACTCTGAGGCCATGCAGCTTTACATGGTCCCCATCATGGATCTGTGACTGAGAGGCACAATTGAATCCTGGGTAAGGGTGATGAGGAGGTCACAAGTTCAAGTGAATGTACTGTCAGGGAAAACTTTATGTAACACTTCTATTACAGTCCCTGACCCAAAGAATTTACGTGAAACACTTAGTCCATATGGACTATATCTGGCCTTTGTTCTAATGCCCTCCCCTCACACCCACAACATAACCTGATCTTCAGAAGTGATGAGCTCACATGGGATCTGTGGATGCTCACCCCCTCTGAAAGAAGTCAGGCTGTGCATTCTTAGTCCTCTTACTGGCCCAGGGATAGCAAGGCCAGGGGGTGGTCCAGGTGAGCAGGGGAAAAAGGAGAAGGCAAGTATTCTCTTGAATGGAAGGGACTGGAGGAGACACTGCAGGAGCACTGACAGTCCAGTGAAAGGAAAAGTTCAGCAAACTGCATAAAGTAATTGAAAGATAAGCTGATTGCTCATAAGAAAGTACGTAGCTTTAAATGAGGAGGGGGAAAAAAAGAGAACCTGAGCAAGAGGCTGTTCGTGCAATTTACAGCCATTCCATTCCAGAACAGTGGCATTAATTGAAGTGAACCAAACCTCACATTAGTTCGGAAACATTTAATTTGAAAATTGTAGTTCACTAAGCAATGTGCAATCAATAGCAGTTCATTATCATCTGTGTGGGGCTGTAAAGTGGAAGGGAGAGCATGGAGAGGTAGAAAGCAGCCAGACACATCATGACGTGGAGTGGTTCTAGCTGCAAGAAGCAGGAGCTAAGGATGTTCAGTACTTGGGATCATCATGTCCATAATGATTAGGGCATTGAGAATCCAATATTACCCAGGCGCCAACATTTATATGTTAAACCACTTTAAAAAAATGGATACAGGTTTATTTGTATTCGGTAAAATGTCAAGCAGCACAGTCAAATTAAATCATGTCTAATTATTTTGTTCCTGCTATTAGTTACAAAGCACCAAAGATTACAACTACTGAAAGGTAACAAGAAACAAAAATCCATTTGCTTATTTTGTGCTCTCAACATTAATATTTATATTTAAAGGACTTTTTTTAAAAAAATATAAGCATCAGGACATAAATAGTGAAAGACTGCACACCTTCAGAAACTGGAGTTCTTTAAAATATAACTGTGATTTAGTTTAAAAAAACAAAAGACTGTGTCCCTTTAAGATGCAATTTCCACAAGTTTCAAGTGTATGTTACATTTATTTTTCCCCTCACTAAATTATTCTTTTTGAAAAATTCCAATAAATTAGCACTTGCTGCAAGTCTTTTAATAGGATTACATTCATGATTTTATAATAAATTGTATTAAAAACAAGAGAGATTAAATGGTGAGAAGAGATGTCTTCCTTAATTTTAAAATTTAATTTAAAGTGAAGAGACTTTTTGTTTAATTAAACTTTTCCTTGCAGTCCTGTGAATCCATTACAGCAGCAGCATGCCAGTGCCTAAGACCTAGGACAGGGGTAGGCAAGCTATGGCACATGTGCAAGCTGATTTTTCAGTGGCACTTACACTGCCCGGGTCCTGGCCACGGTCCGGGGGGGCTCTCCATTTTAATTTAATATTAAATGAAGCTTCTTAAACATTTTTAAAACCTTATTTACTTTACATACAACAATAGTTTAGTTATATATTAAAGACTTATAGAAAGAGACCTTCTAAAAACGTTAACATGTATTACTGGCACGTGAAACCTTAAATTAGAGTGAATAAATGAAGACTCGGCACACCACTTCTGAAAGATTGCCAACCCCTGACCTAGGAAGTGAAACTAACCAGTCTTATGCAAACAGACTGAAATGCAAAAAGAGTAAGCTGCATAGATCCTGAGAAGGTGAGACATCAGTCATGTTAATTTTAATAATATGCAGCCCCAGTTCCTGCCCTAAGGGTGCCCACACAACTCCCACTGAAGTACAGGTTGATACATGCAGCAGCAGGGCAGAAATTTGCATGCCAAGCATAATGTTTGCTGAGTAAGTGGATCATTTATAGTAGCCACTTGTGGGTGCAATTAGCCCCTCCGCTGTTCATTGAGGAGAACTAGAGATGAACATTCAAAAACCAGTGGGAGAACACTTCAGTCTCTTTGGACACTTGATTACAGACCTAAAAGTGGTAATTCTTCAACAAAAAAACTTCAGAAACAGACTCCAATGAGAGACTGCTGAATTGGAATTAATTTGCAAACTGGATACAATTAACTTAGGCTTGAAGAGAGACTGGGAATGGATGGGTCATTACACAAAGTAAAACTATTTCCCCATGTTTATTCCCCCCCCCACACACACACACCCCACTGTTCCTCAGACTTTCTTGTCAACTGCTGGAAATGGCCCACCTTGATTATCACTACAAAAGGTCCTCCTCTTTCCCCCGCTCTCTTGCTGGTAATAGCTCACCTTAAGTGATCACTCTCATTACAGTGTGTATGGTAACACCCGTTGTTTCATGTTCTCTGTGTATATAAATCTCCCCACTGTATTTTCCAATTAATGCATCCGATGAAGTGAGCTGTAGCTCACGAAAGCTTATGCTCAAATAAATTTGTTAGTCTCTAAGGTGCCACAAGTCCTCCTTTTCTTTTTAGAGATGAACAGTCATGCTCAAGGGAGACCAGAAGTCAAGAATGGGAGTTTTGTAAACCCTTCTCTTCTCCTACTTCCAGGCCGATGGAAAAAACATCACTTGGCTGAGATTCCAAATGCTTTTCTTACAGCACTAGTTGTTAATCTGCACTCCTAACCCCACTGGAGGAGCACAAGGGGAATAGCATGAAGCCACAGATGGGAGCCAGCGCCGTACAGCCCCGGAGCTTGCTGTGCCCTGAGGGGAGGCCACGGAACGCAGAGGGCCAAGCAGCCCCCAGTGATGCTCTGCAACCTGGACCCAACTCCAGTCCTGCAGACCTCCCGGCTCTTTTTGTGGCTGCTTGTCCCATCCCATGAAGGGAAAACTATTTGTGTTTTCTGTCTCACTAAGCCATGGCAGCTGTCTCTCCATTATTAAGGCTACGTTTTAATCACAGGTATTTTTAGTAAAAGTCATGGACAGGTCACAGGCAGTAAACAAATATTCACGGCCCATGACCTGTCCATGACTTCAACTAAAAATACCTGTGACTAAAACTTGGGGGGGAGGGGGTGCGGATCCAGGGGTGCTTGTGGAGGTGGCCCAGGACCCCTGCTGGTGCTGGGGTGGGAGGCTTGGCAGGGACTCCCTACGCAGCTCAGCATCCCTGCAGCTCCTAGGCAGCAGAGGCTCCAGCGGGCTCCATGTGCTGCTCCCGCAACAAGTGCTGGCTGTCACAGCTCCCATTGGCTGGGAACAACAGCCAATGGCAGCTGCAGGGGCAGGCCTGCAGGCACAGGTAACAGGAGACATGGAGGCCCCCCTCCCCACCACCGCCTAGGCACTGCAGGGCTATGCCAGTGGGATCTGGGGAGCCCCCTACCCCCAAGGAAAGCACCCCCTGCACCCTCAACCCCCTCTCACACACCCAAACTGCTGCTGCTGCCAGCTCAGGCAGCCTGTGAGCCAGAACCAGCCACTGCAGAAGTCACAGAATCTTAGCCTTATCCATTATCAATACCTTGCTCATAGTCACTTTTGAAAGTTTTACCCTTGATGACTGTACGCTGTAAGAACGCTTGAAGGATGCCTCAGTTATAATGCCATCACCCCCTAGCTCTTATATAGTGCCTTTAATTGGTAGAGCTGGTAAATGTGATTTACGAAAGAGGTCAGTATCATTATCCTCATTATACAGATGGAGAAACTGAGGCATAGTGAGGGAAGTAGCAGAGCCTGGATTAGAACCTAGGTCTTCTGAGACCTAGTGCAAGCTCTATTAGACAACACTGCCTCCTTCTGCCTGAAAGGGGTGGCACAGCCTGATGATAATTCACTCTGAGGAGACTAGGTCACATAAATATAATAATGCTATACAACGTGGAGTGAAACGGACTTAAGAAAGTGCAAGCCAGTAATGGAAGAATACTGAATGGTGCGGATTTAGAGATGAGCCCTCCAGGTGTCCCTTGGACAGACTCCCCCCCAGTATCCCCATCTCCCCTAAAATAGACTTTTCCCCTTGTGCTGTATAGGACTAGTGTACAGCCTTCCTAGAAGCAGGAGATGTGTGATGTCTTTTTGGTCCTGTAAGCTCCCACTGCACAACCGAGTTTTCCAGGCATCTTCTGACCTGCTAGTGGGTTCTGAAAATAAGCCTCTATCTGCCATGCCAAGAAAGGTTTATGCCCCAGATCACTAACTGATGGTCTGAGATGGTGCGAAGACGTCAGAACAGCAGCCCCAGAAAACAAAACACGCCTCAGAATGTTCTAGAAAGTCACTTCTCAGAACAAAACGGGCAGATGGAGCCATTCGCCACATAGGCGAGGAGTGTACTACAGGTAAAAGAGAGGATCGTCGTCTACAAAGTCTAGTCTGAGCAGACTTTATGAAGCCATCCCTTGGGCAGTAACTCGCTAACATGTTCAAGAGTCCAGAAAAAATGGAAATGAAAAGGGATGTTTTCCAGCTAGTCCTTAACTTGGCCTTGAAGGTCAATAAATGTATAACAGATGTGCCCTGTTCTGAAGGGGAAGGATTGGGCTGCTGCTAACTGTTATTGTCAGGATGCATCAGATTTAGCCATATGTCTACAAGGGCTGACAGCGTTAGAAAAGTCTCATGTAAAGCAACGCATCTTATAGTTTCAGCAAAATCCTAGGTTTGCCTGTCATGGGTAGGGTGTTAGAGAACTGCCTTTTGTCTTGGGATTTCGAAAGGTTTATTCAAATCAGCTTATATATTTAATTTTTTTGAAAAGAATCATTGTATCTGATACTTTGCCCTCCTCCTGATTTCACAGATAGTTTTTTGTGTTAATTATAACCACTACAAATGAATCACAGGACACATTTAGCTAAGGCTCTTCTTTTCTCTCACAGAGAAGAATGTCATCAGAAAACTAAGAAACCTTCCAACCCACTGCAGGTATTTCTCTTTCCCACCCTCTCCTCCCTCTGTCAAATGTCAGCTTTTGTTCTCAGTTATAGAACCCAAGAGAAATGCACAGACTTGCGCTGCAATTGTGAGATGGGGGGAATAAACACTCATATCAAAATAAAAAGGGATAAAAATGCTAAGATCACACATGGCTATAAACTCAAGTTCTGCGTGTAAAGTCTTTCCTCCTACAGGACTCCGTCTAGATTTTTCAGGATGCTAACGCTGTTGGTTACAAAACAGCTGTGCAGCAAGAGAGGAATTGTCATACTAGATTCATAGATACTAAGGTCAGAAGGGACCATTCTGATCATCTAGTCCGACCTTCTGCACAGCGCAGGCCACAGAATCTCACCCACCCACTCCTATGAAAAACCTCACCCATGTCTGAGCTATTGAAGTCCTTAAATCATGGTTTAAAGACTTCAAGGAGCAGAGAAGCCTCCCTCAAGTCAACCATGCCCCATGCTACAGAGGAAGGCGAAAAACCTCCAGGGCCTCTCCAATCTGCCCTGGAGGAAAATTCCTTCCCGACCCCAAATATGGCGATCAGCTAAACCCTGAGCATATGGGCAAGATTCACCAGCCAGATACTACAGAAAATTCTTTCCTGGGTAACTCAGATCCCATCCATCTAATATCCCATCTCAGGAGATTTGGCCTAGCTCAGCCCTGCAGCCCATCTAGTCCAGTATACAGCCCACGTAACACAGTGTAATTTTCCTTACTAGCTCAGAAGAGTAACTAAAAATTCACTGCATCCGATGAAGTGAGCTGGAGCTCACGAAAGCTTATGCTCAAATAAATTTGTTAGTCTCTAAGGTGCCACAAGTCCTCCTTTTCCTTTGAATGGGTGGGTGAGATTCTGTGGCCTGCGCTGTGCAGGAGGTCGGACTAGATGATCAGAATGGTCCCTTCTGACCTTAGTATCTATGAATCTATGAATTTTTTAAAAAAGAAAAAAAGTGGCTACAATGATAGGCCCTGATCCTGTATTGCTAGCATATGGGCAGACCGCTGCTACAGTGCAGAGTGTCACTGCAGCCATTGAAGCCAGCAGGGCTCTGAATGGGGGCAAATGCAATGCAAGGCCAGGGCCATACATAGCGATCAACTTTAGCTTATTGACTTATTGCAGTGGGTGAATGTGTCTCAGTGCTTAGGCAGCAACTCTGAAGCCTGATGTTATATTCCAGAGAGCCATAGCTATTTAGAGCAGTTTTATTTCTTGGAACAAATGAGTTTTTGATTTTTCTAAAGTAAAAAAAAGTGGAGGTTTGATTTGTTTTCTGTCTAAGATATTCCTGATCAAGACTGCCATAATTTCAGATATGGCACATATTTTCTCCATAAAATAGTCACACACAAAGCGAAAGGCATATCACCCTTGTTTAATTCTGTGGATAACTTCCAGAAAATGAAAGCCAGCATACAGACAGCCAGAGCTCTTTAGGGAATATAAAGTTACATTTATCCTTAAGTTTTAGCATAGAAATTGTGTCAATGTTCAGGATTTACATTACAAGTTTAAAATGCTCAATGTTCTCCTGCCCTTCTCCCATATACTCCCCCTCAAGGCTTTTCACATGTAGGTCACTATTTCAGACTCAAGCCTGAGCCGGCTGAAAGCCATTATTATTAGCTGGCTGCTCAGTGAGCTGTGTGATCACATTTGGTAGCCCCCCAATGTCAATGCACCCTTGTCTCAGAGAGGCCCAGTATAAAAGGCTCAAATCTTCCACCCATCAAAACCAATGGGAGTTTTCCCACTGACTTCCCTGGATCAGGGTGCAGATTCAGTGCAGAGCCTCTTCCCTAGAGGTGTGCCTTGCCAAACAGGCTTGCAACATGTTGACTTTGCTGGGGGAGCATAAGGGAGGGGCATTGCCAACTCTTCATTCTGCAGACAAAAAGACAGCACTTGAGTAAGAACACTCAAGCTATGCCTACCCTGCAAGTAGAGGTGTGACTGCCAAATGCACAGCATACCCAAACTAGCTTTGAAGGACAGCAGTGAAGCCACGGCAGCAGGGCAGTATCAGCCTGTCTGCAAACCCAGTTACGTACTCCAATGGCTAGCCCATGCTGCCACAGCTTCCCTGTTATTGTTATTTCCGCTAGCTAGATCAAAAGTAGCTCGGGTACATTTACACATGCTGCAGTCACACGGCTGATTGCAGGGTAGAAACAGTCTCCATCTGCCAAGTTTCAATAGCTCTCAGTTTGTGTTAAAGCCTTAAAACCAAATTAACGAGGAGTGTGCACAGAGCTGACAGTCACCCAGGAAAGCAGCAGACCTGTTTCTACAGGGCTCCAGCCACCAGGGACCATTGCTGCTGGTTTCCTTAGTGACTGCAATAAAAACTAAAAAGAGAGGAGTAATCTTCAGTCTCCCATGTTAGCAATGGAGGCCAGGCTGGGTGAGACTGGGACTATGTTGGCCCATATCCAAACCTGGGTACTCTGATAACTATGTTAGAGTCCACAGCTTAAATGTAACAGCAAAGCAAAAAAACATAATATTTTCCAGGTTTGTATCATATTAGAAATTATCACAAAATGATGTTAATAGAGATTTTTAGAACAATCCAGCATTTTGCACTTGACTAATCTCCGCAAATAAAGCGAAATCTGATCGCATTGACATTGGGTCAAATTTGTTTGATGCAACTTCAGGACTAGACTTGGTTAGAACATCAAACGTGCTCTCAGGGTACCCTAGATCCCTGTCACTTTGATTGAAACAAAGTGTGCTCCAGAGTTTCACCCTTCACAAACAGCTGATAGGGTCAGAATCCTGGCTACTTGCACACAGGCAGGAAAATAGTTCTGAAACTTGAAACATCTAAAATATATAGCCGTGTTTCAGATGTCAGCGCCATAATAAGGGGGTGAAACTTTGTAACCTGTAATGGGAGTTCAGACTGGATGATCTAATGGTCCCTTTGGCCAAAAAATAAAAGCTGGGGGAGGGGTGGCGGCAGGGCAATTGACAAAATTTTGTAGCGTTTGTATCCATCCAACTGTGTGTTTAACATGGGGGGGACCTTCCACCTTTTGGCAACAAAGAATCTGCAATAAAACTCAAATTGTAGCCAAGACATCCTTTCTGATCCTTGCAGAAGGAAAATCCCCCCATTAGAATTTAATTTGGCTATTGATAAAATTAATCTACTGCTATGTTCTTCTGTTGACATATGGTTTCAGTGCTTTACTGCTCTATTAACCCTATTTTGTCTTTGGGATAATAGGATATCATCGTTACTAAATAGTATGCTAATAGTTTTTCCTCTAGTATTAAAAATATGCTGCATTGTCCTATTCTAATTAAGCTGAGATTAGAACTGAAATAATGGTTTATTATTTTACCATAGGCACTTCACTGCTTCGGAGTATCAGTTGTACTCCAACTGCTATTATGACTTTGTAGCAATTGACTGACTATTATACCATTATCCAGAGTCTAACGTTTAACTGGGGAAAGCAGGGAACGCTTTCCCATTGCAAGATCTCGGCTTTCTAATTTATTAGAAATCAACTTCAAAATATAAAAATTAGATTGTCAGTTTTTTTTCTTCTCAGGAGAGTGTCCCCCATGAGGCTCAACATGAGCTTAATTAGGAGGGAAGATTTTTTTAAATATGTAATGAACTTTATATTGATGCCCTCTAGCATAAATCTCTCCATTTCATACTTCCCGTAAGATTTGAATTGCCAAAATATCTTCCCTCCACACCCAACAAATTGAGAGCACACTGTAGAGTAGGTTTGTTAAATGGCATTACCATGAACTATTTTTTATACTGATTTTCATTGCTCTATTTCATCCCTGTCTGTATCCATTTGTTGTGTTGCAGACTTCTGATTTTGGTTTTTAATTGAAATCACTTTGTAGAAATCTTTATAGCATAATAGCCTAAATTCTCATCTCAGTTGCAAGGACAGAGGACCCACTGAGTTCCACAGGGTTGAGCTGATGTAATCAAGACTGGAATTCGTCCCAGTGAACGTCCTGATTGATCATTAAAAGCAGCCTTTTAAAAGCATCTAAAAGTATTCTAAGGAACACCTACTAAGTGAAGGTTTCAGAGTAGCAGTCGTGTTAGTCTGTATTCGCAAAAAAGAAGAGGAGTACTTGTGGCACCTCAGAGACTAACAAATTTATTTGAGCATAAGCTTTCGTGGGCTACAGCTCACTTCATCGGATGCACTACTAAGTGAAGCCATTCATTCAAACACAGTGCACCCTGGTGTATTTCAGCACAAGAGCCTTGAAAGGCCCAATAGCAATGGGTGTGGAAGAAGCATTTCCTAATGAAGCTGCAGAATGGTGGGTTGTGAAACAGGCAGCCAGCCTGCTAACCTACAGATAACCGGATGGCAAACGTGTTTATTTTTTGGATGCCCTGAAAATTGAGACAGAGATGAAGGATGTGTAAAGAAGCAACTGGACTAACATATACCCATGAGGACAGACAGCTATGCACACAGATGAGAGCACCCTGTTGAGTGAGGTGGTGCTATGGACAATACTTAGATGCTCAAATGATCTTTTTGCTTGTGGTCTAATGCAATGCATAGACACAAATTGCACTAATGAAGTCTGAAATGCTGCATTTTACACAGTTACATCTTAGTTTCCTGGTTTCACTGGCACAGTCAGATCATTAACATTTTAACGATGTGTGCATGTCTGTGTCTGTGTATATTATTGAGATTAATGGACAGAGCCAATGCCTTTCTAAAAGCAGTCAAAGGTCTGTCATAAGTTATACAACTGCTCTTTAACTACTAGTACAGCTATATGGATCTTTCAGTTTTTAAATTATGCACAGATTATAAAAAATGCTAGAACACAAACCATTCATTTGGTACCAAGGTGCTTTTAAAAATAAATAAAAATAGCCAGTTTGTACACTCCTCCTGCCATCTGAAGTTTTGGAACCTATCGAGCAATTCAGATTTCAATATATGTTCCAAATCAATATGTATTGAACTCCAAGCTGCTATGGCAATTGAGAAAGGACAAGCAAAGACCAGTGTACGTATGCCCTAGGAATCAAAATCATTTATCAAAAGTATATTTTTAAATGAAAAAACAAAGTGCAATCTGTTAGCCATTTTCATCAAGATTTAATTAAGCTTTTTGTTATTTGGCTATTCATAATTTCCAGTTAGTTTTACTTCCTACATGGCTGGTTTCAAGCTCATCACAGGTAATCCTCATGGCCACTGCCCTCTCTGCTTTAGTTAGAGGCTGCTGATCAATATGCATTTTATTGCACATATTTTATGGAAAGCATTATAGGACAGGAATACTCTGTGCTTTCCTACCTTTTCCCCTCCAGGTGTAAAAACACTCTTTGGTCAGAATTTAACTCCATATGCTGACAACAGAGCACTTAACACAATTACTCTGGAAGTACTTATGAATTACAATACACTAGGGTGATACATGAGTGCTCCAGTTTAGCTATATTTAAATGTAAATTGTGGGATCACCGGACACAGGCCTCATCTACACTTAAAATGTAGGCTAACATACCTATATCACTGAGCTCCATAGCTATGCTGAACTAACCCTTGATGTAGGCATGGCTAGATCAACAGAAGAATGCTCACATCAACCTAGCTGCTGTTGCTTGAGGAGGTGGTGTTCCTACAGTAATGGAAAAACCCATTTGTTGCTACAGACTGCACCTACATCATGGGGTTATGCTGACATTAGGCCATGTCTATGATATGGCACTGGAGCTAAGTTCAATGTCATCTTGACATTTCAAGAACACATTGTTTTGGAAGGTACATACCAGTCCTTACTTCCCATCACCGATGCCGGCAACTGAAGGGAAGGCTTACACTTGCTGTGAGATGGGTATAAAAGGTCTCATGCCATGCTGTGGCAAGCATAGACAGAACATCTTGAATCTTCTGCACTGGTTCTCTGTGTATTAATGGAATATTTGTGGGTTTTCTTTATTTAAACCTAAGGGCCTTCACCTTTGAACACAGCACACATCCACTGAGAGACTTGAATTCCAAAACCCTACAGAAGGAGAGCCATTGTGCAGCAAGCCATTGTTACAAGTTGCTGCCATGCGGTTTTTAAAGATTCCTTTTGGGTTTCAATTGTTGCAGTTACATTTGGAGCAATTTCCCCTCCCACCACACTGGTAGTTGGGGGTCAATTTCTATTGCTGGCCCGATGTTCAAACACTGAACCAGCCCTGAAGACTCAGCTACAAGGAGACAGGCTCATCAAGACTTTAATTGGAAAAAGTTTCTCCATCTTCTTCACTTGGCCTTGGGCTTGTTTCTTTCAGACCATACTCACTTCCTGAGCAAAAATGATGATGAGGATGAGAAAACAGAAGCACTCAGTCAGACTCAGATTCAGCTGCCCAGTGAATGACAGTGATTCCCTGCAGCATATCACAGAATTTTTTTTTCAGCTATTTAAATATCTGGGAGAGAAAAGAACAAAGAGACAGGAAAATACAGCTTCTGTCTTTGATGCTTCCAATTTAGTTGTTGCAAAAACAAAGCAAGGTTCCGAGCTACCTTTGTATGTTGCAACCTAATAGCAGAATTAGGGTGTTCTGGCATTTTAGTTTGCCACTCTGGTCATAGCAGAGTGTTGTAAGAAGAGATTTGTCCAGTTGGTTTAGAGACATTTATTAGACAAAAGGGAGTAAAAAACAGAAAATATTGGGTGGAAGTTGATACCTTAGCTTAAAATCCTCCTCGGTGTAAATAGGCACTTTGGTTGTACCAATAAGGAACTGCTAACTGTGAAGAAATATTGATAATGACACTTTCAAAATCAGGGTGTTAAACGAGTTCCTAAATGTGCTCCATATTTGTTCCTCCTTTTGCACCAATTAACTTAATCCAAAACATGGCTTATCCTTAACAGCCTTTATAGGCCCAGTTGTGCACATACAGAGGACGCCCCAATCCCCGTTTTCTCATAGCAATCTGTGTCAAATATTCACACACCCCACTTACGCAAGCCATATGTAGCCAAAACCAAACCTACTTTTCATCACTGTCAGCTTGTGTCTTATTTTAGCCAGCTAACTAATTCATACCTTTAGGATGGTTGCTATGTCCCAATATATAAAATTCCAATGGGGGGGGGGGCGGTAGGGGAGTTAAACAAACAGTGATATCAGCAATCATAGAAGATATCTGGTCAGTTTTTTACCAGTGTGACACCACCACCACGTCCCCTCTAAAAACAAAAACAAAAAACAAAAAAACTCCACACATTTCTTCTCCTCTTCAATGACACCACCCTAAACTAAATTTCCTAAAATGAATCACTTTTGGATAGTGAAGGTGCCAAGGCTGACTCATATGGTTTGAGAGAGGGCCAAGTTCTTAAACAGTCTGTTTTTTCACCTATGATTAATTACAGGTACAAGAGTCGCCCAATCACCTGATTTCACCAACAAATCGGGCCATTAGGCATCTAAACCCTCTTAACTGCACTTAAAATTATGCCCACAATTTTGTGCCTGGAATCAACTCTGGACACCAGAACAGAAGCCAGGTTGAGGCTCCTTTAAAGGGTCTACCCCTAAATGTTACATAATCTGAAAGCCTAAAGAATAAGCTTTCAAAAGGTTTTCTTCACTTGGAAAGCTGCACTTGGAAACAGAGTCATAACATTAACTTGAAAGCTCCAATACTGGGGGCTTTTAAGCCAGTACCCTACCAGGATGTCTGTTTAGTCCTGTATTAATTCCCTTGTAATGGACATTTCCAGTAATTCCCCACAGAATGGCCTGCTTCATCTTGGACTATTGAACTGAGCATCCAGCTTCCCTGGCACTGATGAGAAATTCAGTGGATCCTACAGGACAAACTGGAACCACAGTAAATAACTAGCATACAGAAAAGGAGTACTTGTGGCACTAACAAATTTATTTGAGCATAAGCTTTCGTGAGCTACAGCTCACTTCATCGGATGCATTTGGTGGAAAATACAGTGGGGATATTTTATATACACAGAGAACATGAAACAATGGGTGTTACCATACACACTGTAACAAGAGTGATCAGGTAAGGTGAGCTATTACCAGGAGAGCGGGGGGGGGGGGTAATCAAGGTGGGCCATTTCCAGCAGTTGACAAGAACGTGTGAGGAACAATATGGGGGGTCGGAGGAAAGTGGAATAAACATGGGGAAATAGTTTTACTTTGTGTAATGACCCATCCACTCCCACTCTTTATTCAAGCCTAAGTTAATGGTGTCCAGTTTGCAAATTAATTCCAATTCAGCAGTCTCTCCTTGGAGTCTGTTTTTGAAGTTTTTTTGTTGAAGAATTGCCACTTTTAGGTCTGTAATCGAGTGCCCAAAGAGACTGAAGTGTTCTTCGACTGGTTTTTGAATGTTATAATTCTTGACGTCTGATTTGTGTCCATTTATTCTTTTATATAGAGACAATTTGGTTTGGCGAATGTACATGGCAAAGGGGCATTGCTGGCACATGATGGCATATATCACATTCGTAGGTGTGCAGGTGAACGAGCCTCTGATAGTGTGGCTGATGTGATTAGGCCCTATGATGGTGTCCCCTGAATAGATATGTGGGTAGAGTTGGCAACGGGCTTTGTTGCAAGGATAGGTTCCTGGGTTAGTGGTTCTGTTGTGTGGTGTGTGGTTGCTTTGAGTATTTGCTTCAGGTTGGGGGGCTGTCTGTAAGCAAGGACTGGCCTGTCTCCCAAGATCTGTGAGAGCGATGGGTCATCCTTCAGGATAGGTTGTAGATCCTTGATGATGCGTTGGAGAGGTTTTAGTTGAGGGCTGAAGGTGATGGCTAGTGGTGTTCTGTTATTTTCTTTGTTGGACCTGTCCTGTAGTAGGTAACTTCTGGGTACTCTTCTGGCTTTGTCAATCTGTTTCTTCACTTCAGCAGGTGGGTATTGTAGTTGTAAGAATGCTTGACAGAGATCTTGTAGGTGTTTGTCTCTGTCTGAGGGGTTGGAGCAAATGCAGTTGTATCGTAGAGCTTGGCTGTAGACAATGGATCGTGTGGTGTGGTCTGGATGAAAGCTGGAGGCATGTAGATAGGAATAGCGGTCAGTAGGTTTCCGGTATAGGGTGGTGTTTATGTGGCCATCGCTTATTAGCACTGTTGTGTCCAGGAAGTGGATCTCTTGTGTGGACTGGTCCAGCTGAGGCTGATGGTGGGATGGAAATTGTTGAAATCATGGTGGAATTCCTCAAGGGCTTCTTTTCCATGGGTCCAGATGATGATGATGTCATCAATGTAGCGCAAGTAGAGTAGGGGCATTAGGGGACGAGAGCTGAGGAAGCGTTGTTCTAAGTCAGCCACGAAAATGTTGGCATACTGTGGGGCCATGCGGGTATCCATCGCAGTGCCGCTGATTTGAAAATATACATTGTCCCCAAATGTGAAATAGTTATGGGTGAGGACAAAGTCACAAAGTTCAGCCACCAGGTTTGCCGTGACATTAATCGGGGATACTGTTCCTGACGGCTTGTCGTCCATCTTTGTGTGGAATGTTGGTGTAGCGGGCTTCTACATCCATAGTGGCTAGCATACAGAAAGCAATTCATATTTCTCTGGCTCATTCTCCATAATCCTAGCAAGGTCCTTCTGTTGCAACAGTGGGGAATAAATACATGTAATCAGTCTATGACAGCACAAATTTCCCTCCCGATGAACACAATGACATATAGTATCTAAGCTATAATGCCATAGTGCTCAGTGCATTCCGAATATAGTACCTAGATCGATGGGTCTTTCAAACTGCCCGTTGCAAGACAACCTCCATTTTATACATTTTCAGGTGATACTGAGTCTTGGGTTTGTATTTTTGATTACGTTTGACTGTATTTAAAAAAAAAAAATCTGTTCTGCAGCATGCTCGGTGTTCCCCACTGAAGTCAATAGGAGTTTTGCCATTGACTTTCATGAGGCCATGATTTCATCCCCCAAATGTCTTGATGAATGAGGGTCTCTAAAAAAATAAAATAGATGCCCAAAACCTTTCCTAAATCAAACAATTGTCCAATCAAAGTAACTCTGTTGCAGCCTATACAATTACAATGGATTTGCACTAATATAAGAGCAGAATTTGGTCCAAATTATTGTTCTGTCTCAGTTTAATGCCTCAGCTCACATTTCATGTATATGGCTTTTTATTGCCTTAAATAGCTCAGATTACAAGTAGGAGCTGCATCTTCATACACACACACATACACACCCTGCCTAGAGATTGTATGCAACCTCTATCTTATCAGATTTTGCACTCCCTGGCACTTGAAGTGGGAAGAGGGGATTACTCCACAGAGAGGCTATTCTATTAAATAAATCCTTAGATCCTATGTCACCCAACACATTACAGCCAGTGGCAGCTTTGTTTCTCTCACACCTGCTTGCAGTGCTACAGGCTGCCTGCTGACTGCAGCTTGTCATCTGGCAGATCCATACCTAACAGTTCTTTCAAGTACCAGAGAAGAGTCTGTGTGAAAGGGCTGTGAAAGTAAACACACCTAATTTACTGGCAAGACACTTGCTGTCCTTTAAATCTGGGTGCAGCAGCTGGCTGGAAAACCTCAACAGCACAACGCAGCTGGTCTAGACAAGAACTAACCTTTAGATTGTACAAAGAAAAGCAGTACTTGTGGCACCTTAGAGGCTAACAAATTTATTAGAGCATAAGCTTTCGTGAGCTACAGCTTCATCCGATGAAGTGAGCTGTAGTTCACGAAAGCTTATGCTCTAATAAATTTGTAAGTCTCTAAGGTGCCACAAGTACTTTTCTTTTTGCGAATACAGACTAACACGGCTGCTACTCTGAAACCTTTAGATTGTGGCACTCTGTGGTCTATTGGCCTGAGAAGAGCTATGTGAGCCACATACCTAGCTCACGAAAGCTTATGCTCTAATAAATTTGTTAGTCTCTAAGGTGCCACAAGTACTCCTTTTCTTTTTGCGACATACCTAGATGTGTCCTAGTCCTCCCTCAAGCCTTCACCCGTGCAGGCCTTTCATTAGATGCCTGAAAGTCATGTGGTGCAAGTGAAACAATTCAGTTTAAATTAAGAAAGCCAGCACCTATGCATTTGTTCATTCCTACTGAATCGGCTGTCCCCACACATAATCATGCCTACACCCACACAGTTGAGCCTGGTGTCTGGTGTAACAAGGGTCTCAAATGCAGAGACAACATGAACATGTCCCCACAGCACTGGACGTGACCCTCCTTGTATTTAGCAGCTGCAAGCATAGTAACCTTATGCATGCTACCCTCTCTGTCCTCTGCCTGCCTCCTCTCTGTGCTCCAAGCACACACAGCAGATGAAGTTCCCTTCATAGAAAAGGGAAACAGACAGTTGAAATGCTCTGTGAGAACACATGCCCTCCTGCAGGACATACGCCTATCTGACAGGTCAGTAGAAATATAATGGAGTTCCTCAGTCCTGGCAGAACTTCATCAGTTATATCAGTTATATAAGACTGAAGGTAAAAAATCCATCACAATCTACATACCACACAGACTATGCTGACAGCTTGTGCCACACACTCTCAAAGAAACTGCAGAACCACCTGATCAACATCCTATACAGCAATGCTCAAATAAATGTGTTGGTCTCTAAGGTGCCACAAGTACTCCTTTTCTTCTTGCAAATACAGACTAACACGGCTGCTACTCTGAAACATATAAAATTATATAATCCATAGGTTAAGAAAAGAGAGTGTCTGGACATCTGGGTGTAGTGCTTGTCTTATCCAAAAGTACAAAAGGTTTGTTTAAAAATCATACAACACATATAGTACATAATCAGCAATAACCCACATTTAGATTAGTAAATCTAAAGATACAGTTTAGATATCAGAATCCGAATGCTCGGGTACCACACTCGAACAATTATACAGCAAGTTGGTTGTAGAAAGCAAATATAGGAATGAATGGAGATTGTCCCTCACTAACTGAGCAATTAGGACAGGTTGTCCCTTAGTAGATATAATCCAGAGAAGTATTTCAGTTACTTTCCAATTTTGCTTCTGGACGGCACTCCAGCTCATTTCTACTGGGATTGCCGATGTCCAGTGATGCGTTCAAGGTAGATGTCTCTCGACCACCTGATGGCATCTGACACCATGAGTTGCTGCATCAGCCAAGTGTAGCGCTGACCAATTCTGCATTCCCGCAACACTCGCTCATTTCTGGGGTCCCATCCGCTCATGGCTCTGACGATTGAAGCGTGAGTTACATTAGCTTCATCCCTTGATTATATGATCAAGAGATGGGTCGAGATATCTGCACAGACACGTGTCTTGGTGGCCTTTTCCAGTGATGCCAGCTTTCTTCTGCACAGACTAAGGCTCTGTCCCCATTCCCTTCACAACGCCACACATTCTAACAGGGGGTCCTGCTGTTTCACCTGCCTCACTATGCTTGGGTTACTTTCCTTCCTATTCACTGTTACTTTCCCAAGAGGCCAATAACTGGACAAAATTAAGTTCTTTCAAAGCTCTTGCACAAACACATCTACGGAAGTCTCTGCATGACTCTGACTCACTTTTCTCATCCAACGTGAGGCTGTACTATGATTGGCTATACTATTCTTCATTCTTCAAGAGGTGTAGCATACGATTTTCCATCCCATTCTTCATATATCCCAGCAGAATGTTGGCATTTTGGCTTACGCAGCTGTCGGACAGCAGCACCTCTGCCCTGTTTCTGGTCTCTTTGAGGACAGCACCCAGCTCAGGTCTTCAGTCTCTTAGCCTTACCTGTCTCAGGGGGAATTTTACAAGACAGACTGGAACCCAGGTACACTGCCCCCCATGCACCAATCCCTTACCACACCCTGCAGGTCTGAGTTAGGTTTTAGGCACCAACATTCCCACCCCTCAGAAGCCTACAACCAAGAGTATTTATTTATTAATGCAATTAGAGAAAGAGGATTTTAAAACAAACCACATGTATGTATGTATAGTTAGTCTCACTTAACCTTATGCTTCACTACAAGCTGATATAGTCATAATAATAGTATCTTATTCCTTGTATTATTGTAGCATCTAGGAGCCCCAGTCACGGACCAGAACCCCACTGCGTTAGCTGCTGTACAGACACAGAACAAAAAGATTGTTAGCTGCTTTGGGCAGGGACTATCTAAGTATATGGCCACAAACAACAGACACAGACAGACCAACAGGGGAGTACAAAAAAACATGAGATAATGCTGGTCAGCATGACAGGCAGTGGTCTCAGCACACCAGCTGCCTGATTTATGGCTTTCCACTTAAGTTACAGGAAGGGGTAAAACAGACATCCATTCTTTTAGGAAGTCAGGGAACTGAACTACTGGGACCTAGTAAGGTCTCAGTTCGGCTCAAAGAGTGTCTCTCCACCAGCCTGTTTTTTCCCTTTCTTGGGGGAACAGGGTTCTCTCAAAAAACCTCACCTCTTCCTGTGTGTCTCTGGCCTCCGCTGACAAATGTTGCTCAATAGAATCTATATTACCAGTCCCGTGTGTGAAATGTCAAACAAGGCTCTCCCAATCAGCCAGACAGACCATCTAGGAAAATGGCCTTGTAACTAGGCCAGGCAGCCATAATGGTTTGCAATCACTGGTCTTACACACGCCTATGGGGGGCTGTGTTGAAACTGCCTGTGGCAGTCCAACACACCAATGCATAAATCACACTGCTGAGGTACAGATCAATAGCCACAGAATGCTGCCACATTCATTACAGCAGCAAGCAATGCTCGCGTCTTTTCCCCTTTGAAAACTTGTAAGGTTTATGAATAGGTCTAATTATTCCTCCCATGCTAAGTGCATTACCTTGCACTTAACAATTTTATCTGCCATTGGGCTGCCCATTAACCTAGCTTCGCCAGGTCCCTCTGAAGTTCCTCACAGATCTCTAGTCTTGATTAACCTACATAATTCTGTGTGACCTGCCAATTCTGCAGCATCACTGTTCATCCCCTTTTTCAGGTCATCAATAAATACCAAGTTAGTCCTAATATGCAATGTTGGGGTGCCCCACCATTAGCCTTTTACCATGATGAAATCTGATCATTTGTTAGAAATCCTTGTTTTCTCTTAGTCTAATCCACAGCCGTGCTTTAAAATAGTCATCGGGTGACAAGACCATGGAATTTTAAATCAACCGTAATATTTAACAAGGCAGAATTAATCGCTGAGAGAGAGGTTCAAAAAGTGAGAGAGAAGGCAGTAATCCAGTACTTGTTGGTCAGCAGTGGTTGGGGAAAGCTGTTGACTAAGACAGCATTCTGTCTGACTCTACTGTGGAGAAATTATTTTTCTTAAAAAAGTTGGAGACTATTTTTCTGTCAACAACCTTCAGCAGCATTCTTGCTGTATACAAATTTACCAATTAGCCTCATCTGTACCCCACTGTAAAGCATGCTACGGTGCCGCATCACGCTAGCTGCTGCATGCAGGCAGACCCAGACCCCAGTGAAATCAACAGCAGAGTCTGCCTGTACAGAACAGGTTGCAAGCTCAGAGGCCAAGGGACTGTCCACATGAGAAGTTATACCAATATAAGATATGAGCCTATACTGCAATAGTTATGCTGGTATAACTGTAACGTTGTAATTATACCAGTATATTTTTATATTTAATTTCCCCATATGGACAAATCCTTAGAGTGGTAGAAGGCTTCTGTCCACAGGAGCAGAGATCAGGGGCTGGTATCACTTTTACTATATGTTATATACATATCTGTAGGTGGGTATATGGACAGAGTGGGCATCTAACTACACAAGCTGACTTTTGCTTATTTATAAAAGCATCACCAACTTAAACTTAACACACAGAAGCCAGATATTATTTGAAAAATATGGAAATATTAATTTTCGCTCTACTGGGGAAAATATGTCAAACACACCCACCACTTGCAGATAATAGTCATGAAACAGAGGCACATAATAGAGCTGTGGCAACTTGGGAAAAGCTACTTGGAGAATAAGCTTGTTTATTAGAACGACAAGCTCACCGAGTACATACGGAAAGGTAGAGAGAATAATTAGGACAGAGGGAGAAAAAAAAATGGAGAAAAACAAACAAGTTTCCAGCAAACCCAGGAGATGCTAAAGGGGCTTGGTGCCAATCATCATTGATGGAAATGATGGAATGTGTCAAGGAGAGAGAGAGAAAATGTCATGTGGGAAATGTAATTAAACACTGTGGAAGAGAAGGTCAAGACCTACCCACCCACTCATAAGCCAAGCAGAAGAGCCCAAGATTTATTGGTATAGCTCCTATTTGCTCACTTGCTGTTTGACATTATTGTACTAGCAGGAATTATAAAGCTATCAACCCATCTCGGCTTGTTACAGCTTTCCACTCAATTGTCACTCCCTTTCCATCTAGGCACAATCAGCTTCCTTCTATCCAAACAAATGCAGCTTAATGGAGAAGGGACAGCAATCTGATTGATCTTTTCCAATGTGCTCGACTGATTTGGCAATAAATTAGCCCCTTTCCTCGTCAGGACGGTCAGAACAATAATGTCAGACCGGAACTTTTCTGTTTAGAGGATACCCTCTCCCTGCGCGGGAGCTTCTTAGCTTTAGCTGCCATTATCCAATCGTCATCATCACTGTCAGACCGGATCAGCATCTTTAACGACAATGGCAGCAGCAGCATCTTCTGCATCAAACATGCACTGGGCCAGATTTTCAGTTGTGACGCAACAGGTACACCCACAAGTACACACATGGCTCCTCTGCAGTGACACAACCCTGGCTGGCGTCCACAAAAGCTTGTTTGTTAGTGAACAGTGAGTTTGCACTTCCTGGTGTGTGCAGCCACAATGGACAAAAACGGGCCTTCTGAATTCACCCTTTAAAATATTTCAAAAGTCACCTATGTGACTCCACGGAAAGTCACTTTTGAAAATGGAACTTAAGTGCTCTTGAAAGCTTTACCCTTGGTGACCATTCTCAGCTTAAATGCTCGAAAGACACCTCACAGTAAACAACACTGAGAACTTTCCATCAGTTAATCTCAAAGTGCTTCACGAAGAAGGGCAGTATCATTATCCGAAACAGGCAGCGATTTGTCCAGAATCACCAAGCTAAAGAGCCAGAAATAGAACCCAGAATTCTTGAGCCCCAGTCCAGTTATCCACTAGACCATGCCGACTCCTTGACCAGCCACAGGAAACGAGGCACTGCCTGTATCACCAGTGACTTTCACCCTCCTGGGAAACCAGGAGGGTTCAGCTCCAGGAACAAACCTTTTCTTCTGTGCAGTTCTGTAATTCTGTGCTCAGAGCCAAAGTTTTCCAGCAGCCCTGTGGAAACCAGCAGAAGCTGTAGAATCCTCACTGTCATCACCATAGCCAGATTAGCTCCTATTGACATCTTTCCCCCCTCCCCCCACTTATTTGTGCTATCAGAAAACTAAGAGAAGAGTTAGTTGGGTAAGCAAGTCAGGAGGTTGGAAGCTATCAAGTCACTGTAAAGTTTGGTACATAAAACATCCCTCCACTTCACAGAAGTATCAACTCCTTTAAAAACAAAACACAACATACCCACGGTTTTAAGATTTTAATGCATTTCCCAGAGGATGAGTGCAGGCTGCAATAAGCTTGTATCCTCCTCCTCCTTTGTAGGGTTCTCATTCTGCAGCACTAAACCCTAGCAGAAGCCTAAGACATATCCCACAACCCTACACTTGGAGGAGGAAGCTTTTTATTTTGTAGTGCTAACCCATAACATGGCCCTATTGTGCTAGTCACTGTATATACAGATAGTAATGAACAGTCTGTCCCATCCCCCGACCCCAAGAGTCTACAATCTAAATAGACAAGACCAAGGAGCGACTGTTATCCTCACTTTACAGGTAATGGGACGCAAACAGAGCAGTTGACTTGCTCAGATAGACAGATCCAACTCTTCCCAGTCCTGTTTCAGTGCCTTAGGCTATGACTACACTATAATTTGGCAGCGTAATTCATGTCGCTTCCCCCTTCCCGTCCCCCCGAGCAACATAGTCACACCAACATAAGTGCGAGTGTGGACAGCACTATGTCATCAGGAGAGCTTCTCCCTCCGACATAGCCACCGCCACTCATGGAGGTGGTTTTATTACGCAAACAGGAGAGCTTTCTCCCATCAGCTTAGAGCGTCTTCACCAGACGCAGTGCAGCTGCGTCACTGCAACGCTGCGTGTGTAGACACACCCTAAGCCACAACCATTGTTCCTCTCAAACCTTTTCCCCTGAAGCCCCAATTTCACGGTGCAGAGGACTTGGAACATGACACTGTACATGCTAAGCCAAAGTCAACGTTACTCCAGGACTACCTCCGGGCTGATCCAACAAGCAATGAGCCTCTATTAATCCCACCTCCAGGGTGCGCACACATAGGCTTTAGCCAAACAAGTGTGTCGTGAAGGTGACACTGCTCAATGCCACCTGGCTAAGAACCTCCTGAATCCATGTCTCCTATGATTCAGCCATGCCACCACTCCTATCAAATGAAGCGAAGAATTAGGAGTATGAAATTGTGCATAGCCACTTTTAAATGTCATAAAATCTGGCTCTAGTACAGGAACGAGGAGGGATAATTCAGATAAAAATTTGTTCTCAGAATGGTGCCCCTATCCCTTTCATCTATTTTTATAAGAGTGTACCTGCCTGGAAATGAACTGCAAATACTCTGTTTAAATACTTCAGTGCTTATATAAATGGGGTAAAGATGCACTGTGTAGCAACATCAGTGCACTGTTGTTCAATCGTGGCCACACAGAAAAAACTTAGCACAATTTACACTGGACTCCCCCTTCTGCCCACCCTCCTTTCCTATTATAGCATTAATCCCTTGATTTTAGTTTCTTGGACCTTCATTGTTTTTAAAATGTTGTATGCCATATCATAACCTTTAATGCAGGGAGAAAATGACTATAAATAATTTGCTTATAAGTACATTTGCCAAGAAACTGATTACATGCATCCAGCCATAACAACTAGTTCCAGAAAACGATCCAAGCAGCCTGGAAAACGGATATATATTGCCTTTTTGAAAGTCACACATATACATAGAATTGCTCTGTTTTTAACCCTTATACAATTAGGTTATTAATATTAGGGCTGTCAGTTAATTGCAGTTAATGCATGCAAAACAAATTAACTAGATTTAAAAGTAGTTGTGATTAATCACACTTAAATAATAGAATACCAATTTAAATGTATTATAAATATTTTTGAAAGTTTTTCTACATTTTCAAATATATTGATTTCAGTTACAACACAGAATATAAAGTGTACAGTGCTCAGTTTATATTTTATTACAAATACCTGCACTATAAAAGAAGATAAAAGAAATAGTATTTTTCAATTCACCTCATACAAGTCCACTCGGTCCTACTTCTTGTTCAGCCAATCGCTAATACAAACAAGTTCATTTACATTTACAGGAGGTAATGCTGCCAACTTCTTATTTACAATGTCACCTGACAGTGAGAACAGGCATTTCACGGCACTGCTGTAGCTGGTGATGCAAGATATTTATGTGCCAGATACACTAAACATTCGGATGTCCCTTCATGCTTTGACTTGTAGGCTCTAAAGTTTTACATTGTATTGTTTCTGAACGAAGTTATGTTTAAAAAAAATAATTGTACATTTGTAAATTGCACTTTCATGATAGAGATTGCACTACAGTACTTGTATGAGGTGAACTGAAAAATACTATTTCTTTTGTTTATCTTTTTACAGTGTAAATATTTGAAATAAAAAATACAAAGTGAGCACTGTCCAGATCGTATTCTGTATTGTAATTGAAATTAATATATTTGAAAATGTGGAAAAAAAACAAAAATATTTATAATACATTTAAATTGATATTATAGTTCAACAGTATGATTAAAACTGTGGATTAATCAACTATTTTTTAATCTCGTGATTAATTGTCATTATTTATCATTTGACAGCTCTAGTTGTTCTGCTGTCATTTGTGTAACGAGTTATTTGCTGGGTATAAACATGAAAACCTTTCATGCTGGAATGATACATGTTCCAACAAGATCACAAGCCCCAAAGGCCCAAAGATTCAGGGGCCTTTGCGTGCAATCTTATCAAATCATTAGAGGGAAAAAACCATATGGCATGATGGGTGAGTGCTCTGGAACACACAGCGGGAAATATGTAGCTCCATGTGAACATAAAGGGTATAGGAGAGAAGACTGCAGCTACTAAGACGTACAACTCGTTTAGCTATAGATTATTCATTAGAAGCTCAGTTATAGACTCGTGCATTTCTAATTGCTGAGGTTCATTAGAGGACATGACTTTTTCTGGCTAAACTAGAAAACTTTCATCCCTATCATTACAAGAATAATTGAAAACTTGTTTCCATTAAAGTGTAGATGGCTTTAAATATCCTCCTTCTAGAATATAACAGCATGTCATTTAGTGCTCACACAGACAAGGGAATACAAATGATGCATCTGATACTCGATATACCTAAGGAACAACATTTTGTCTTGAGACACCTAGACAAGAAATATGCTGTGATTATGGCACAAGGAGTCATAAGAAGGTCAGTAACTATGGGCAAATCCATACTATCAAGCTGGTTAAATCCAACCAAGATCCAAGTTTGTGACAAAATTATGCTAAATTTAGGGGAAAGAGACAAATGGAGAGGACAGGGGATTCATTAAAAACCACAAATTCCAAACTGGAGGCTCAGCCATACAATCCTCCTGCCTGCAACCTAACCGCCCCCCTCACCACCCCCCAGCCTGACTTCAATGGGCATTACATGCATGAAAAGGCTGAGGGATTAGTAGGAGCCTTTTGTTCATATATTTTTGCAATTTTGCTCATTATTCCCTCTTTTACATTTTAGATAAAAGCTAAAAAAGCATGTAATGAAGAAAATTAGCATTTCCAGTCCCCTTTTAAAGATTAAGCAGCGTGCTTATTTCTCAGCGCCTCGGTATTCTGCAGCATCGTACCAGCAAATCTTATTGCTTGTTTAGTGTAACAAATCTGCATACTTAGGATTTGCATATTTTAGGTCCTAATCTCCCCTCCCCCACACACACACATTTAAGCACATGCTTACATTTAAGCATGTAAGTGTGCATCATGAGAAGCCCAAGAATGCATGTGTTAAGTGTTTGCTGAATTGGAACCTTACTTTTGGAAATTGATAAAAGGTGTGGCCTGAGGGTTAAACTCTGGAGCATTAGTCTTGGGTCATTCTGTAGACATGGGCAATTCATGAAGCTTCTCTGCCTCACTTTCCTAATTAATAAAATGAGGATGGTTTTTATGTATTTCATTGAGGTGTAATTAACATTTGTAAAAACCTTCAAGACTGTAAGTCCTAAATAAGGGCTGAACGTTGCATTTGAACGAGACCTGATGTTCTCCTCTTTTGGCTTTCTGTCAGTGCTCATGTCCTGTGACAAAACTGCCTGTACTGTTCCTTTAACATGGAATGGACACCATTCCCCCGACATATTTCTTTGCATGCAGCCTTGTTTAGGCACCTGCTCCAGTTGCCTGCCTCCCTGCCTTTTGTACAGACTAAACAGCAAAAGCAGAGAACTGGCTGGAAAAACAGTTGCTCCCAGTAGAAGAAAGGAGGTAGGGAAAGAGATTCAAATTAGAAATGGAGAGAACTTGCAACCTGCCAGAAAATTGGTTTTGGCCACATTCAAGTCCCAGCATTATTTTCCATCTCACCCGAGGATTTTTGTTTAAATTCCCATCAGACCTTTGAGCTGCTGAGCTTGGTATGCTCTCTTCAGGGTCCCTTCCTTTGCGGCGAGGCCAGGCTCTCAGGAAATCACCTACACAGCACACTGTTCTTGCTATTACCACAAGTAAAATCTACTGTTGAAACAAGAAGTGTGAAAAGGATGGGAGGGGGAGAAGGACCTTAAGTCCATTCTCTGCAACCTTATTTTGGGAGCTCTTTTCAAGTTGTTACTTGTATGGAAATCACTCCTTGTTCCCTTGTCATCAGCAAGGCTCTTTGCTGTTCTGATGTTTTCTCCTTTTGTTCTCTTTTTATTTCAATGAGTTAAGCTTATCTTATGCTTTTGTTTCTCTACATTAGTAAAACTCTATTATGATGCTTGGCAGACAATTTAAGCTACTGTGACAATCATCTTTGAAAAGGGAATCTGCTTTCATAAACCCTTTCTACATAACTAAATACTCATCTCTGAGCTAGAAGCAGGATGAGAGTCCACAATCCTTACCATCTAGCTTATGATTAAACAAACCTACTTTTAAAAATGAGAGGCATGAGCAGGTGGTATTTGCAATGGAACATTTTTATAAGAGAGGTAGAAGATCTCCTTCAATAATACTTTACCCAGAGGGTATTTTAAATGGAATAAAGTAAATTACAGATGATAGAAACCTGGAAAACACCACTCCAAACCCTGCCACAGAGGATGTACAGCATGCAGCAAATTGTATCGGTTGTATGTGTAGATAACGGTATCGGCCAACCCCAACCATTAAAAACTCATGAGTCAGGCTAACGGAAGTCATGAGCTTGACTTAAACAAATAGGAGGGTTGTTTGGTTTGGGGGCTCTTTTGGAGATAATAAATGTTGGATTCTTATTTATTTCCATTCTGGCTTTGGAGCTTCTGGGAGTCACATTTTCATAGATATTAAGGTCAGAAGGGACCATTATGATCATCTAGTTTGACCTCCTGCACAATGCAGGCCACAGAATCTCACCCACCCACTCCTGCGAAAAACCTCACCTATGTCTGAGCTATTGAAATCCTCAAATCATGGTTTAAAGACTTCAAGATGCAGAGAATCCTCCAGCAAGTGACCCGTGCCCCATGCTACAGAGGAAGGCGAAAAACCTCCAGGGCCTCTTCCAATCTGCCCTGGAGGAAAATTCCTTCCCGACCCCAAATATGGCAATCAGCTAAACCCTGAGCATATGAGCAAGATTTACCAGCCAGATAATACAGAAAATTCTTTCCTGGGTAACTCAGATCCCACCCCATCTAACATCCCATTACAGGCCATTAGGCTATTTTCCATGAATACTTAAAGATCAATTAATTACCAAAATCATGTTATCCCATCATATCATCTTCTCCATAAACTTATCGAATTTAATCTTAAAGCCACATAAATCTTTTCCCCCACTGCTTCCCTTGGAAGGCTATTCCAAAACTTCACTCCTCTGTTGGTTAGAAACCTTCGTCTAATTTCAAGTCTAAACTTCCCAATGACCAGTTTATATCCATTTGTTCTTGTGTCCACATTGGTGCTGAGCTGAAAAAATTCCTCTCCCTCTCCGGTATTTATCCCTCTGATATATTTATAGAGAGCAATCATATCTCCCCTCAACCTTCTTTTGGTTAGGCTAAACAAGCCAAGCTCCTTAAGTCTCCTTTCATAAGACAAGTTTTCCATTCCTCGCATCATCCTAGTAGCCCTTCTCTGTACCTGTTCCAGTTTGAATTCATCCACATGGGAGACCAGAACTGCACACAGTATCCACGTGAGATCTCACTAGTGCCTTGTATAACGGTACTAAAACCTCCTTATCTCTACTAGAAATACCTCTCCTGATGCATCCCAGGACTGCATTAGCTTTTTTCATGGCCATATCACATTGGCGGCTCATAGTCATCCTATGATCAACCAATACTCCAAGGTCCTTCTCCTCTTCCGTTATTTCTAATTGATGTGTCCCCAGCTTATAACTAAAATTCTTGTTATTAATCCCTAAATGCATAACCTTACACTTCTCACTATTAAATTTCATCCTATTACTATTACTCCAGTTTACAAGGTCATCCAAATCCTCCTGTATGATATCCCGGTCCTTCTCTAAATTGGCAATACCGCCCAGATTTGTATCATCCGCAAACTTTATTAGCACACTCCCACTTTTTGTGCCGAGGTCAGTAATAAAAAGATTAAATAAGATTGGTCCCAAAACTGATTCTTGAGGAACTCCACTGGTAACCTCCCTCCAGCCTGACAGTTCACTTTTCAGTAGGACCTGTTGTAGCTCACGAAAGCTTATGCTCAAATAAATTTGTTAGTCTCTAAGGTGCCACAAGTCCTCCTTTTCTTTTTGCGAATACAGACTAACACGGCTGCTACTCCGAAAACTTTCTCAAAGAAGGAGATCTGGTTGGTTTGGCACGATCTACCTTTTGTAAAATCATGTTGTATTTTGTCCCATTTACCATTGACTTCAATGTTCTTAACTACTTTCTCCTTCAAATTTTTTTCCAAGACCTTGCATACTATAGTTGCCAAACTAACAGGCCTGTAGTTACCCGGATCACTTTTTTTTCCTTTCTTAAAAATAGGAACTATGTTAGCAATTCTCCAATCATACGGTACAACCCCTGAGTTTACAGATTCATTAAAAATTCTTGCTAATGGGCTTGCAATTTCGGGTGCCAATTCCATTAATATTCTTGGATGAAGATTATCTGGGCCTCCCAATTTAGTCCCATTAAGCTGTTCAAGTTTCGATTCTACCTCAGATATGGTAATATCTACCTCCATATCCTCATTCCCATTTGTCATGCTGCCATTATCCTTAAGATCCTCTTTAGCCTTATTAAAGGCAAAGTATTCGTTTAGATATTGGGCCATGCCTGGATTATCCTTGACCTCCACTCCATCCTCAGTGTTTAGCGGCCCCACTTCTTCTTTCTTTGTTTTCTTCTTATTTATATGGCTATAGAACCTTTTACTATTGGTTTTAATTCCCTTTGCAAGGTCCAACTCTACTTGACTTTTAGCCTGTCTCACTTTATCCCTACATGTTCTGACCTCAATAAGGTAGCTTTCCTTGCTGATCCCTCCCATCTTCCACTCCCTGTATGCTTTCTGCTTTTTCTTAATCACCTCTCTGAGATGCTTGCTCATCCAGATTGGAACATTTTCAAGCTTTTCCCCACAACCATGAGGGCTAGAAATTTTAATTTAAAAAATGAAGTAAGCCGAGACTCTCAAAATCATACGACTCCAGGAGCTGGGGCTTTAAGAAAAACTCCAGGTATTATGAGACTTGCAATAACATTGTAAGTGTTGGCAAAAATGAGATAACGATGTCTATCCATAGTAAGTTACTAAATCTTGCAGCCAGCTCCTGCAGCTGAGACTCCACTGTGTCCAGCTGTGCTATTATGGTTGCCAACCCTCCAGATTTGCCCTGGAGTCTCCAAGAATTAAAGATTAATCTTTAATTAAAGATTACATCATCTGATGAAACCTCCAGGAGTACGTCCAATCAAAATTGGCAACCTTATGTGCTATATGAACCCATGGGAATTTCACTGGGTCCAGGTATAAATCTTAACATCTGGGGCCTGGAAGGAGATGCTGGTGCCACAAGCAGGAAGACACGCTGGATCCAAGGGCTGTTCAAACCCATATGTGTGACTGGCCAACAGAGAAGCAGCGGCATAGGGTGCCTGGAAAAGAGAGAAGACAGCCTGCAGAGACTCAGGGTGTCCACTCCCTGTTCTGACCGCAGGAAGCCCACTTTGGGGAGCACAAACTATGGCTGGTCACTCCTGCCTTCCTGCTCATCCACTCACCACTGCCAGCCACCTCCAGCTTTCCCCAATCTTCTGCAAAGGCAGCCTGGATAATGGGGAGGGGAAGATGCATAGGGGAATAGATAAGGGCAGTGACTTCTTTTACCAACTGACAGACTTAAGTGATCCAAGATCCTAGGTGGGCGCACGTGTGTCAGAACCACTGGGCCTGTAACGAGAGGACAGGGACAGCATCCCCTTAATATCATCATCAATCACTTGTGTTTCTGTAGCGCCTCCGAGCTTCAGTCCCAGACCAGGCACCTGTTGCGCTAGGCATGGTGCAGACACAGAACAAAAGACAGTCCCTGCCCCAAAGTGAAATTCTGGTCATGGAAGTGCCCCGTTTTAAGGGAGTTTACATCAAAAATAAAAATCATTAACGAACGGACACTAATCACACTTAGTTGCAAGAGTGCTAAGAATTCCAGGACACATCCTGAAAAGTGCTGTATAAAAACACAAGCATTTTTTCAAATATATAATTAAACCAGATGAGAGCCTGTTTCTTACTAGCTATATGTGGTATTTCATCAATATAGTGATTTCCCTTTATTATTATTTTATTATGGTAGCACTCGAAGGCCCCAATCAAGATTGGGGGTCCATTGGACAAAGGGTCGTATAAATATAAGGAAACTCAGCCCCTGCCCATAAGAGCTTACAATCTACTTTAAAGAAAAGATGCAACAAGTGGGTGTCCCAAATGGAGGGAACTGGGGAAGGAGGAAAAGGGTCATGTGGTTAGAGACGAGCTATGCACACAGCTAGACATTTAAAAGGGTTCCCTCTCCTGAATGCAAGAATAAAATAAGCAAACAGGTATCAGCAATCCCCCCAGGGCACTTACTAGCCTATCATCAATTGACAATTTCCTACAGACATTGTGATGGAAGGGAGGACATATGAATGAAAGCATAAAGACACTTGCAGCAGAGGTGGACAAATCAAAACTGGGAATGTTGGCACTGGGGTGATAAGATGCAAGAGTAGATAAATAGGAGGGTCCAGAGTTGTGAAAGCTGTTTAATGGTGAAGACAACACATTTGAATAGAACATGGTCAAAGTGAGCACTTCCACAAACAAAACACTTCCTAGCTTAAATCAAGCTATGTACAGTCTTATAGACTCCCACACTATGAAAACATGTCTATGTAACTAACTGGGAATGACATACTGAACACTCATGCTGATTATTGAAAACCCTGGTACCTTTAAATTTCCATGTTTATCCAGCCACTGTCCCCCAGAAGTGAATTGTGAAGAAAGGTTTGATGTGGAACCAAACACTGTGTTGTTTGGCTTGGGCTTAGATTTCAATTTAAGCTAGATAGTTCTCAAAAGCCATTCCTAAACACATAAGTAATACCAGAGCATCTAAAAATAACTGGCCAAACAGTAACATAACTCCTTCTCTCTGACATCTTTGTAAATTGCATCTACT
This sequence comes from Dermochelys coriacea, assembly GCF_009764565.3. Taxonomy (NCBI): domain Eukaryota; kingdom Metazoa; phylum Chordata; order Testudines; family Dermochelyidae; genus Dermochelys; species Dermochelys coriacea. The sequence continues at coordinate 3,958,477 of NC_050074.1, read as the reverse complement.
GAGTAATAAAGAACCATGTTCCCCGCCATACTCTTTGTTCCCCACTCTAGCAAGAGGTCCAGCCAATCAAACAACTTTCACTAGATCTGTACTGCACAACTACTCGAGATTTAAATAACGTTATGGAGCACCCTCAAACTAGCCACCTCTGACTCAGTTTTCTAGATACCTTCTAATTTCCGAACTGCCTGGTGCATCTCACCAAGATCCAGCGCACCTAGTACAGCAACCCAGAGCCTATTGCGTAGTGGAGGGAGCCTGAACAATGGGTGTGTCTATTGTGCTCCTGCCTGACGAGCGGAGTGTAGGTGAAGGCTTTGAGTAGGAGGCCCTAAACCTGTGCATCTGGTGTAACAACCTGAGCAACCAAAGCCACATCTCCAGGCGGCAGGAGATGGGTGCTTCTCAGCAGCTTGCTTTTCCTGTGTGTTTACCTAACAATTCCCAAAGCGTCCTGGGACCTGTGTCACCTCCTGCTGTCAGCCAGAGACCTGTCACTGCAACTTGGCATCAATTCAAAACAGAGCAGTCAGCCTGGAAGAGTCCAAATTTGTGATTGGTTGCACAAGGCCACATGCGGTGTGTACTCTACCGAACTCCAACCCAGAACTGGTCAAAACTGAGCTGCCATGGGAGCATCTCCAATTCCCATTCTCTGTGTCCCTGGACTTCACACTGTGCCATGCCCACACGGCCATGCCGATAAGCTGACAGCTTCAAGCCTTTATCAGAGAGGAAGAAGTTAAGCGGTCTCATTTGCAGTGCCATTTGCCAGAAAGTTGGATATACTGCTGCATTATTAATATTGTACCTCAAAATTGTTTCTCTAATGTGCTCATTGGTCATGGAATACAGTGCTAAGTGGATGCTAATTAGGTCTCTGAAGTAGTGTTACAACATATTACTAAGGAACTCCACCAAAAAAATTCCGATAACTATGGACCACAATGCTCCCCACTTATGTCAACAGATTCCTGACTAAAGGTTTGGTGACTTTTTAATTACACAGGAATACTGTAGTTTAAAAAATTACCATTTGTATATTGAGCATTTTCTCATCCCATGATCCTGAGGCCCTGTACTCAGATGAGTGCATTTTACAGATGATGAAACTGAGGCACAAGGCGGCAAAGTGGCTTGGCAAAGATCAGAGAGAAATCAGTGGCATTGTTGAGAACAGCATCCAGGCCTCCTTGCTTCCACTCCAGTACCTTAGCCACTGGAATGCCTTGCCCCAAGGCTGGTGTGTGAAAGGCCTATACCATCAGTCAACAAGCTACACCAGGGTATGGCTGCTTCAGTGGCTAACAGGTGACCTAGAACAGACAGAGCCTTGGGAAAGCCTTCCGGTGGCCATGGCTACTTTTCCCTCAGGTTGACAAAGTCCCATTTCCTTTGGAGAAGGGCAAGTCCCTTTTCCTCCACAAAGGCAGCTCTCCACAGTTTGAACGGGTTCATCAGCATATTAGAATGTGGTTGCCTTATTCATGGAGAGCAGGACTGTTTCCAACCCCATCGTGGTAATTTGCAAAATTAATCTGTGCCACCAGTATCGACTAAGAGCCAGACTCCACCCCCCAACCCACCTTACTCTTGTTAAGTTGCACCTTTTCCATCAAGCAGTCCCACAGATTTCAATGGGATTGTTTTGCTGTAATCGTGGTACAATGAGATCCTTAGTAATTATTCCTCCATAGCTGGGCCAAGCTCTGTGCTGGTTCAAACTGGTGCAGTGCTACTGACAATGAAAAATCACCCACTCATACCAGAAGAAAACCTGGTCTCTTTTTAATAGGGAGATATACACACTTGATATCAATGTCTGATTTCGACATTTGACGTGTCTAAACCATAGCTTTCAACTGAAGTATATGTAGAAGGAGTAAGACAGTTGCCGGTGCATTTTATTGGACATAAAGATACTGTTTCCTGTAGGGTTATTGGTGAGAGGACTGCCAAACTTCTCCATTCATGGAAACACACACACACACACACACACACACACACACACACACACACACACAGAGCTATTTTGCTGCTGATAATTGTGCCTACATCCCACCTCCTTTAACAGGAGCTATGCATATACCAATGGTGAACAGGCTTTTGTTTTAACATGCAGCAAAAGAACTGGTTTCGTTGCTGGAAAGGCAAGAGAAAATGGCATGGAAACTACAGGAAGCCCTCTGCCTCATCATCAAATGGAGAAGAATTGAGATTGCCTTTGTTGCCAAACAGGTTTTCTGTTTGGATTGAGATATTCTCCTGAGACAAGAGGCACCATGACCTATTACACAGTGTTCCTGCCACATATTGCTTTTACTGAGTATCTTCCATGCTGCATTGGTAGCCAAAGAAAATCACATATTTCCTCTGTTTTTTCTTGGAAGTCCTTTTGCTTCATCTTGTAATTTACTCATCAGTTCGAGCCAAGAAGGACTCCTCCTCAAGGGACAGACATTGGAAACCATCTGGATTCTCGAAATAGCAGAAGTAACTAATAAACAAGAGACAGATCCAGGCTAGAGGAATTAATTAATCCCCCACACCACCACCACCTTCTTGCTTTACAGCTTACCAAGAAAGAAGGTATGACAAAGGCGGTGTTCATTGTCAAGATGGCATTCATACTATTCTAGTCCATGTAGGTTCTTACACAGTCCTTGTCACCGTGTTATCTGAGCTTTGCAGCAAGCAACATGACTCCATTTGGTGAGATGTGGTTCATTCTCTCATCCTCTCTTCAGGAGGAGAATGGTGAGTGCTGTGGAGGGTTTTTTTTTTTTTTTTGTAGAGTCTTGTTTTACGATGTGCGCACGGCTCTGTGTGTATGTGTTAGAAGGCAGGTTGGTGGCAGAGGGTGGTGAGGTATGAGATGGTCCTCATTTTCCACAGGAGTTCATTCCACAGACCCAGGTCAGCTCCCAACAAAGTTCCATCTCTGGCACTGACAAATGTTACCCTCCTTGGAGAGAGGTCCATTGTACCAGAGCGGTTATCCATGGCCCTCGTCCTGCAGCTTTAGGTGATCTTCTAGAGATGTCGGGCCCAAGTCACTCAGCACACTGAAGGTAAGGGCAGAAGAGAATGACAGAGACTCTAGGGCTTGGAGTGCTTTCATTTCAACCTTCCCAATATCATTTCTCATTGTAAGTGAGCCAACACTTCAGCTCCTGATTTTGCAGGACAGTGCATGCAAATATCACCAAAAATCCAATTCGGCAGGTGGAATGGCACAATGCTTTCATATTCCTTGAAATAAATATTTGAATGCTGATGTTTTGACACCGATGCTCATATCATTTGGAACATAAAGTCTCCACATGACAACTTCAGGAGGTGTTTGATCTTGTATAGATGATATCAGTATGCAAATAACACCCTTGTTGTCATATCAGGCAGCCTAGTTTAAGCAATGATAAAAATAAGAGAGACAATTCTTTGATTCTCTCTCCCTCCCCTCGCCCCCCAAAAAAGCCAAAGATACACACACTCGCCACTCTTCTCAGACAGGATGCAGTTCTAAAAGGAGCTTGGATTTAACACACTGCTCACCCAGCAGAGTGACCACAGGAATAAAGGAACTGTTAAATTACTTCTCGAACTAGACAGCGTGGTTAACCAAGTTTTACGTAATGCACCACAAGTTTCCTAAACAGGGTGGGGGAAACATATTGAATTTGCAATTAAGACTAAGTTGCCCTTTGCACTCACTGCAGTTTCCATTTCTACTTGCAGAGTAGCTGCTGCTGACACCGCCCCATGAACTCCCTGTAACCTACCAGTCTGGGCCTTAGACATAGTGTACAGGTTAGCTGTTCAGATGGCCGCTCTAGACAGCCAGGCGATTTCTGTGATATGGTCTGGCAGACCGAGGTCATGGGCTGTCAGCCTTTCTGAGGAAATCTGAAAGTCAGCTGTCTGGGTGGTGATTTTTCCCTCCCCACCACACTTAAAATCTTTAAATAAAGGGCTTTCTTCTTTCTTTAGTTGATTTCAGTGCTATTGTTAGCATGTTGGTCCCAAGATATGAGGAAGAGGAGGTGGGTGAGGTAATCTCAAAAGCTTGTCCTTTCCACCAGCAGAAATTGGTCCAATAAAGGTATTACCTCACCCGTCTTCTCTCTCTTTCCTTCTTCTGTGTGAGAGATAGGGGTGGGCAAGTAGGGAACAGCTAGACCAGGCAGACACAGATGGTAAAACTCTCTCTCCTAAAAGTTCACTGGTTAAAATACACTCAGGGCATGTCTACCCTTCAAAATTATGTCTAATTAAATCGCTTTTGCACGTCCACACTATGCTCCTTGCATAGGCGGTGTGTGTTCTCACCAGGAGCGCTTGTACCGACCGTACCACCAGTGCGGGGCACTGTGGAACAGTTTCTGAAAGCCAGTCACAGTCAACATAAGTAGTGCAGTGTCTATACTGACACTGCGTTGATCTAACTACATCAACTCCACGCCTCTCATGAAGGTGAAGTTAAGTCAGCATAGCAGGAGTGAAACTTTAGTGTAGATGCTTACATAATTAGGTCAATGTAAGCTACCCTGTTTCGACTTAGCTCTGTAGTATAGACCAAGTTTTCAGTTTTCTTCCTTTACCATTTTGCACAAAAAACTTACATCCCCAGAGCTGTTTTGTGAAGATACTCCATGCTACTCTAGCTGCCCAACAGACAGCTCTTCGTATGTAAATAAAGGTATGTGGCTGTACTTCTTGCTCTTGTTAATACTAAGTACACAATAAAGGGAGACTTGATTCCAGAAGAATGAGCCAGTAAAAATCAAACACACAAGATAGCATTAGGAGGGACTTTTTGATACTTCCTTGTTGCAAAGATGTTGCTCAATCCGGTTACAAATTTAAAAGAAAATGAAGACATGCAAAAGGTACCGTGAGGCACGTTTGTCTGCCTATTCCTTTAAGACTTCCAGTTGTTGCTATTCTACTAGGAGAACACATCCATCAATGTTGCATTCAACTGTCAAGGAAGACTTGGAAAAAACAAACATTCTATATAAAGACAAATCTGTTGGTACATCACATAAAGTATGTCTCCTTCTTACTACTGAGGGAATCTAAATGGAAACAGGATTGTATTGCTCTGGTGTTCAGATGCTCCTGTTACTTATCCTCCCTGGCAACATCACACTTCACTGTGAGTCCAGCCCTGCCATCCTTGCACACTCAAGACTCCCATGGAAATCTATAAGAGCTTTATGCATTTGGCCTGCCATGTCTGACTTGTGTTCATCACATCCCAGTTATACACACACTAGAGCACTCAAATGCTATGGGAAATACCAGGATGCTATAAAAGTGAATAAAAAAACAAATAAATACAAATGCATATCGTTATATCATCACTAGTGAACGTTTGTGACTATGTGAGGGAAATGCAATGGGAGCAGATGAATTTCTAAACAGCACAGGTCTTTAATGCAAAAAAGTGTTCAACATAACAAAAAATGAAAGAGATCAAATGAAAAAGTCAAGTGTTCCCTGAACAGAATATTTGTCAAGTATCAGAGGGGTGGCCATGTTTGTCTGGATCTGTAAAAGTGGCAGAGTCCTGTGGCACCTTATAGACTAACAGACATACTAAAGCATATTTGTGTTTATTCAGAATATGTGTGTTTCACAAGAAGCATCTTTACGGTGTGATGCTAGACAACAAGGTCACAATAAAAGTTTAAAATTAATATTTCATATACAAGTGATTTTTTCACATCATCCTGTTCTGCTAAACTAACATCACTAACTTAACATGAAAAAGAAAAACCACCGACCTGGCAAGCCTAAAATGAGCAGGTCAGCCTTAATTGAGTTTCCTTGCTTATTGTAGCTTGTGTCAATTTCAGTATTATTTTTGTAGTTTAGTTTAATTTCTTTGCTTTTTAAAGGACATACATTTAAAATAAAAAGGACCACACAAAAGTTTACGGTTTAAGACCTTATCTAAAAACAGACTGATCCACAGTGCCAGCGCATCTGCCAAACATGCAGTGTCGCATTCTAAAAATCCTAATGACATTTCTCTGTAGACGTGAATCAGCAGATTAGCAGATGTCTCATTCACACCATGTTTGAGTTTCAGTTTTACCAATGAAATTAATTTAGGACCAAATTACATCTTCAATCACACACAGACAACACTCATTGACTCCCTGGGCACCTAACACGTGTATGGGAGAACAGAATTTTGACCTTAATTTTAAATTTCATCTTCATACTAGATTGCCAATTTAGAGACAGACTGTGATGCCCCTTACTCAAGTTTATATAGTACATTACATCACATGTTGTTCCACTGAACTCCATGAGACTACTTGTGGATTAAGATACTGCTCAATGCAATTAAGGGTTTCAAATTTGGCTGTTACTTCTACAATGCCTTAATCTTAGGGCTTGTCTACACTGCTCTACAGTGAGACTACAGGGTTGTGAAATGTAGAGCTATGCTCTACATAGTGTGCTGTTGTTGCACAGTAACAACTGCCCTGGGTGGACCCTGCTAGTGCAAGCTAAAAAGGTACCCATTGTAAGGTTTGCACCAGCAGAGTTCATATGGGACAGTTCAAGTGCAACACTTCAGAGCACACTACTATTCACACCCCCATAGTCTGCATGGCAGCACCATGCAGACAAGCCCTTACAGGTATTGTTATAACAAGTGTCACTACTGTGTTATACAGTCTACATGAGTTTTTTACTGCAAGGTTCTGTAAAAGCAGTGCCCCTGGAGAGGGAGCTGGACAAGCAGCAGGAAAGTTTGCTTTCTGCCTTAGACTCTGAATTCTCAATTCTCGAGACACAGTTGCTCCATGGCAACCGTGCATTGGCACTGGGCTGAGATTCCTGAAAGAGTGACTGACTGCTCCGCATGCTGTTTTAACTATCTCTGTTTCAGGACTGGTGTATGTATGTAAATAAATTCAGAGTATACTCTGCATATCTTATTTTTTCCTCCTTTGGCAAGCTAAGCTTTGAGGCTCCTGCTATCTGCTATTGTTCAGAGGGGAGATGCTGTTGTCAGAATGGGACACTGTGTAAGAAGGGTCAACAGTATGTTAAAAATGGTGAGCAGAATTTTCAAAAGAACTCAGGTGACTCAGAAACCTAGGTCATATTGACTTTCATTGTGCTCCTAAGTGACTGGAACACTATTGGAAATCCCAATGTGTCTCCAGCCATGATCAATGCTTCATTTAAATCCCTATGGAGGTTTGTTGTTATTTAAAACAGACTTCTGACATGGGCTTAAACCTTCACTGTTTAAAAGCCATGGATCTAAACACATGAGAGGCTGGTCACTGTTCAAGAATCTTGCATCACTATTGATAAAGAGAGACTCCTTAAATAACAGGATGCAGCATAAATTGAGGAGTTTCCAACTTTAAAAATACACCTTCAGGGCAACAGGCCATAACCACCGACATGGCCAAGAATAATAAACAGTAAAAGCACAAGATCAGTGAACTGAACATTGATAGGATCTTAGTTTTCTCAGGAATAGAAGTGGCTCTATTAGAGACTGGTGACCAGATGGTATTTCTGTGCTCTTCTGGGGGCTCTGCTGTTCCTGTGCTTCCTTCCTGTCTAACGACAGCCCAATACTTACTTAAAAAGGCAACATCCATCACCTATGCTGGCAGTCTGTATGCAGTCTGGACTAAGAATTGAATACTGAAATTAGCAATGTTCAGAAAAACTCGACTCACATCAGTCAATATGGGCTGATGTGTTATTGTTATACAGGCTTCATTCAATATGGCTTCTCTGCGATGCTGACTGAGCCATGTTAACGCTCCTATTCTATAAAAATGGATGTCAGATAATACTCAGAGGTTTAATTCAGCTATGACTGACTTTATGACAGATAGTCCAAAAAGCAACAGCCTCTTGCATCTGTGGTGAGAGATCCGTTTCCACTGGAAAAGCCATTACATTTACTATTAAGATTGTGAAGATACAGTGAGTAATGCAAGGTGTTTGCCTTGATTTAGTTCTGTCATAGATTATTCCTCTAACTGTATGTTCTTTTTACCATCTCAGGGAAAGCAATCTTGAATTAATCCTGCTGCCTCTTTCCAAGATGAGAATCCATGCTTCGAAAGGTTACAGGATACCCTGTTGCAGCATGTGTTTCATGGAGAAGCAGACAGCAAACACCGTCCACCACCACCATCTGTCAGACTTCAGTTTATGGAAAATTCTGCTGCCAGTATTCTTAAATATACCCCTATTTTTTAACCTATTTCTCCTGTTTTACATTCGCTACACTGGCTTTCCCATTCTGTTTCTTACTACATTCTGAATTGCTGCATTCATATCTAAAGCTCTCTGTCGGTTCCAATGCATTTCAGTTCCCAGTCAGAGACCCAAGGTCCAGCAATACAGGTTGTTCAGTAACTCCTGGGCATTAGATCAAGACTTTAGGGTTTGAAAATGCACCACTCTTTTGCTAGGTCCATCATACCATTGCAGAGAAGAAGTCGGGTTGGTATTTGCATTACAGTTTCAAATATGAACAAACTTTGCTCAAATTAAAAAAAAATCCTAACACAAACAAAGGGAGAATTAAGAGCAAAATTCATAGAATCATAGAATCATAGAATATCAGGGTTGGAAGGGACCCCAGAAGGTCATCTAGTCCAACCCCCTGCTCAAAGCAGGACCAAGTCCCAGTTAAATCATCCCAGCCAGGGCTTTGTCAAGCCTGACCTTAAAAACCTCTAAGGAAGGAGATTCTACCACCTCCCTAGGTAACGCATTCCAGTGTTTCACCACCCTCTTAGTGAAAAAGTTTTTCCTAATATCCAATCTAAACCTCCCCCATTGCAACTTGAGACCATTACTCCTCGTTCTGTCATCTGCTACCATTGAGAACAGTCTAGAGCCATCCTCTTTGAAACCCCCTTTCAGGTAGTTGAAAGCAGCTATCAAATCCCCCCTCATTCTTCTCTTCTGCAGACTAAACAATCCCAGCTCCCTCAGCCTCTCCTCATAAGTCATGTGCTCTAGACCCCTAATCATTTTCGTTGCCCTTCGTTGTACTCTTTCCAATTTATCCACATCCTTCCTGTAGTGTGGGGCCCAAAACTGGACACAGTACTCCAGATGAGGCCTCACCAGTGTCGAATAGAGGGGAACGATCACGTCCCTCGATCTGCTCGCTATGCCCCTACTTATACATCCCAAAATGCCATTGGCCTTCTTGGCAACAAGGGCACACTGCTGACTCATATCCAGCTTCTCGTCCACTGTCACCCCTAGGTCCTTTTCCGCAGAACTGCTGCCGAGCCATTCGGTCCCTAGTCTGTAGCGGTGCATTGGATTCTTCCATCCTAAGTGCAGGACCCTGCACTTATCCTTATTGAACCTCATTAGATTTCTTTTGGCCCAATCCTCCAATTTGTCTAGGTCCTTCTGTATCCTATCCCTCCCCTCCAGCGTATCTACCACTCCTCCCAGTTTAGTATCATCCGCAAATTTGCTGAGAGTGCAATCCACACCATCCTCCAGATCATTTATGAAGATATTGAACAAAACGGGCCCCAGGACCGACCCCTGGGGCACTCCACTTGACACCGGCTGCCAACTAGACATGGAGCCATTGATCACTACCCGTTGAGCCCGACAATCTAGCCAGCTTTCTACCCACCTTATAGTGCATTCATCCAGCCCATACTTCCTTAACTTGCTGACAAGAATGCTGTGGGAGACCGTGTCAAAAGCTTTGCTAAAGTCAAGAAACAATACATCCACTGCTTTCCCTTCATCCACAGAACCAGTAATCTCATCATAAAAGGCGATTAGATTAGTCAGGCATGACCTTCCCTTGGTGAATCCATGCTGACTGTTCCTGATCACTTTCCTCTCCTCTAAGTGCTTCAGGATTGATTCTTTGAGGACCTGCTCCATGATTTTTCCAGGGACTGAGGTGAGGCTGACTGGCCTGTAGTTCCCAGGATCCTCCTTCTTCCCTTTTTTAAAGATGGGCACTACATTAGCCTTTTTCCAGTCATCCGGGACTTCCCCCGTTCGCCACGAGTTTTCAAAGATAATGGCCAAGGGCTCTGCAATCACAGCCGCCAATTCCTTCAGCACTCTCGGATGCAATTCGTCCGGCCCCATGGACTTGTGCACGTCCAGCTTTTCTAAATAGTCCCTAACCACCTCTATCTCTACAGAGGGCTGGCCATCTCTTCCCCATTTTGTGTTACCCAGCACAGCAGTCTGGGAGCTGACCTTGTTAGTGAAAACAGAGGCAAAAAAAGCATTGAGTACATTAGCTTTTTCCACATCCTCTGTCACTAGCTTGCCTCCCTCATTCAGTAAGGGGCCCACACTTTCCTTGGCTTTCTTCTTGTTCCTTCAGTTGCGCAAACTCGATTAAACCCATGTTGTCCAGTTGTGAGATTGACAGTGCTAAGCTAGCCAGAAAGTTTTGATGAGTAGGATGGAGACATTGAACATAAATGTGATTTTATGCCAGCAATTGCAAAGCCTCTCCTGGGGCCATACACACACTGCATTATTTTACTGCAGAGTGCAACCGTAAGTGTATATAAATATTAGTTAAGAATTTCATCCATGTTTTGATAATTGCACAATAACCCATTTAAGTATTTTAATAATTGATGCCTGAACCCCTTTAAAGCCAGCGAAAAATGTTTCCACTTGTTAAGCATTATAGGAGAAGTGAAGTATGAAGTTTAGAGGTTAATCAGCTTCAGAGACATGACAAGCCAAACAAAGCATTAGGGAAAAAATTTAAAAGATTCATCTCTCCTAAATGAAATTCCTTGGGTGATCTCCCTCAAACTTTCAACAACATTGAACCTAAAATGAAATGAGACATGCAGAATTTGTGATAGATTCTGGTTTGATCAATTTATGCTGGGGGGGAGGAAGAAGGGGGAGAAAAAGACTGGGTATGTAGCAGAAAACTGGCTTCAGCTTTAATTATGGAAGGATTAGCATCCCCCTCCAGAATTTGATTCTGTACAAAGTTGTAAAGAAATATCTAAAGCTGTTGTACGTTCACTGGGCACAAAACACAGCTGAGTGACAGACATCTGTGGTATACGAAGGCTCTTTTTTGTGTTATGCAACACTTAGCAATGAATGATCTCTCATTTATTTTAAACTTCTATTTAATTAAATGTATAAATGAATAAATGTGCTAGGTTGGGGATTTAAACTAGTTCAATACACCTGTATTTTTAAAAGATGGTGTAAGAGCCTTTGATATGTTTTCATCTTCATGGAGATATAGAAGATAAGATAACAAGATAGTTGTTTTACGAATTTGACTCCCATTTGAAGAGAAAAAACAAACAATTGAGAGAGATTACTTTCAGTATTTCTTGTCATGTAAAATGGATGTGACTGGCCACCTTATTAATTAGCCATGTGCCAATGCTAAATGTTAAGGGGGGAAAATAATTCTGCTGAGAACATGTCTGAACCTTAAAACCAATGTAATGTTAAATAAGCATATGAACAATTTCAAAATATGCCTTTGCATGGAGTTCAAATACTCCATTGTTCTCTGAAGTCATTTAAACCCCTACTTTCATAACAGAAGGTGTGTTCCATGTCATATACCTGGAGGAGTCTATATATAGGATCACCTTATTTAAATTAAATGAAGAGTTTCAGCAACTCAAAGAGAGACCTGCTTTTCCAATGGCTGAGGATCAAAGCTAATATAAACATCTGATTTAACTGGGATATAGACGTTACTCCAAGGATGCCACATGGAATTTAAGGAAAGTATATTTGGGGGCCTGAAGAAACTGACCATAGTCCTTTCAATTAATAGTGTGAAATTCTGGCCCCACCGAATCAATACGAATTTTCCCACTGACTTCAATAGGACCAATTTTGCATCCATTGATTTCGATGCCAAAAAGAGACCATTATGCTCATCTATTCATGTAGACCTCTTCCATAACACAGGCCCTATAACATCACCCAGTGATTCTGACATCAAGCCCATATCTGGTGGTTGAGTTAGAGCACATTTTTCCCCCTCACAGCAGTGGTGAACAAAAGGGAATACCAGCAGTAGAGCACAAGATTTATCATGTCTTGGATTGTATATAATGGATTTTAATTCATTGCCATCATTTGATTAGCCACCACTTTCACTCGATAGTTGAAACTGGTGGAATAAAACAACTAGCAAAAGTGGAAGCTCTAAGATGTCATCTCTGGTCATTTAACGTTTATTTCTACCATTCAGCACCTCTCTCCTTCCTTGCGACTTAGCTACCCAGATCCACCATGCATCCTGCCTCTATTTTCTGGGCTTTTCATGTCCCAGTCTCTACAAAACACAGGGTAAACGCTGGACAGCATTAGCTGGGTCAGATGTGACAGAACTGTGCGTCATCAACATCCTGACAACAATGCAACACATGCCTCCTCACAAGCCCTCCTAAGAGCCCCCAATACACACTGAACAACCAAGAGGTAGTAACAATTCTGCGAACTATATGTGACATTCCTTGTCCAAAGTCACTCTCTAGATTACCACAGGAATAGGGTAGCATCCCTTCAGGTAGTTTGTGAGGCATCTAGTGGTGCTCACTGCATTTTACGTTGTAGAAGCTGCCGAAAGCTACTCAGAACAGCAAGATGTTGACAGCTAGACTTCACCTGTTCATGTAAACACTTATTTAGGACCCACATGTGCCAGCATGGGTTCTTCATATTGTTTTTTGTTGTGTAAAGAGCAAGAGACTCATTACAAAGGTGGAATGTCAGGCAGAATGTTTCCACAAGCCACTGATGAGGTGGAACATGCCTCCACTTCATATACCATCTAATGTGGGACCTAACTGTAGAAGACTGAAAAGTCTCTAGTCTTGTAAGTGTTAAGGGGCAGAGTGTCACATTTTATGTGATGTTCCATGAACAGTTATGACATCATGTAAACCTTTAAACGTGTCTAATAAAAATTTAGTATTCATTTGTATCTTGGTGTTTCGTCATGTAATTGACAAAGACTTAACTTTCTGTTAATAAATCATGATTTATAATACCTTGCTGCCAAATGTACTTTGATTAACCAGACTTGAAAGGAGCTATTAATAAAACAACCAAAGGTAAGTTTCTATTAACCTCAGCACGGGAATAAGAACGGTTTTTAAACTTTTTTCTTGAAAGTACAGAGATTCAAAGTCATAAATATGCATTCAAAACTAGGCCAATTTAAATTTAATATGCACCAAATAAATATTCCATCAATTCTATACTTAAGTAAAAAGCTTTATGTTATGGCTTATAGCAATTCGAGATAAAGAGTTTGGGTGGTGGAGTGAATCCAGCTAATAAAGGATTGCCAGAGTGCAAGGTATTTTTAGCACAAGATAACACACACATCTTGAAAATACTTCAGAAGATAATTCATGATTTTACTTTTGAGATCTCACTAAGTTTCAAGTAAAACACCAATATCCAAAGACAAAAAGGGATAAAACCATTTAAGGATCCTCTCGATACTTTTTTAAAAAACAGTATAGATTCTGATCTGGCAAAAATACACCTTTTTTTCCTTTTGTAAAACCATGATTAGTAAAAGAAATCTCATCTTTACTCACAATGTCCTGTCAACCAAAAGCCTGATGAGAGTAAAGGTGGCCTATTGCAGAGAGAGGATGCTTTCCATTATTACTACTTTCATTCTTACCTGTCAGTTTGACTGAAATGAGTATCTGACCTACTAACTAATCAAGCAGTATTGTTGCTTATACTCAGGGACATGCACAAAGGGGAGCAACCAGGGACGTGGGTCCCCCAATAATCATCTCTGCCACCGCCCCCAGCTTCTGCCCTGACACCCAAGGATTCCCTCCCCCCGAGCCCATCTTCCCCCCTTTCTGCCAGGGTAGGTGTTGGGCTGAGCGAAGCTGCAGGGACATGCCTGGGAAAGGCACTGCAGCTAGCGCTCCCAGTGAGCCCCACGAGACGGCGCCTGGCACAGGGACGCCAGACTGACAGCACAGCGCTGCCAGAGGGGGTGCTGGGAAGTTCGAGTCCTTGCCCGCAGCCTCCCGTAAGTGTTTGGAGCCCACCTGGGGTGCAGAGAAGGGAGCTCTGGACAACGGGGGAGGGGTAAGGCAGTGGGGCCTGGGGTCCCAGTGGGGGGATGGGTGGAGAGCCCGAGGAGGCAGCAGGGGCCTGGTGGGGGGGGAGGCAGTGGGCGCAGGCAGTGGGGCCTAGGGGCACCGGGTAGGGAGCCGGTGTTTAAAGTGCCCCTCCAAAAAATAGTCACATTTAAATCCCTGCGCATGCTGCTGCTTATACTGTAGAATATGGTTTTATTAAAGCCACCCCAAAATTTAAAAATATGGCCATTACTTACCTACTTCACAGAGGCAGTATTCGGAGTAGAACATTTGTAAAGTATTTACATAGTTTCTTTTCTTAAATTAATCGCTGTTCTTCCTGTAATATTTTTCCAAGTTCATCGTTAATTTTGTTTCCACACATAACATCATGAAATGCTGTTTTCTGATGCTGGGCTTGGGCACTTTCACTAGAGCTGTTAAAGTGAAAGGACAAGTGGACTGGACATTGCTTTAGACTAGGAGCTGTGATGACAGACAGGAGATGAATGTCAGGCAATGCTTTTCAGTTTCTTTACAGCCCTTTGTTCTACAGGATCACTGGCTTATTAGCTTCATTCAATAAATTCAGCTTCGTCTCGTTTACCCTTAAATGATTTAAAATTCATCTTATAAATAAAGTGTAGTCTGCTTTGATTCAGAGCTGCAAGCCTGCTTCTAGGACACTAAGAAAGGTGTGACACAAAGGTCACACTGATCCTACTTGCATAATGACAGCTTTCAGAGTAGCAGCCGTGTTAGTCTGTATTTGCAAAAAGAAAAGGAGTACTTGTGGCACCTTAGAGACTAACAAATTTGTTAGTCTCTAAGGTGCCACAAGTACTCCTTTTCTTTTTACTGATCCTACTCACAGCTTTACTTTTTGTAAATTATTTACCATCTGTTCACAGTACTGTCTGTTTAGAGGAAGGTGATTTGGCTATCCATACCAGGAGTTACAAGTGGAGAAGCTGTACCACAAAGTCAGACTGATTCACACTCAGAGTATTATTGTTTAGTGGGAGTCACTGCAAAATACATGCTAAGCACTTTCCAAAACGTAAAGGGGCTCAGAATTTAAAAATAGACCATCAGAGAGAGGTCGGGGAAGAGGAACAACAGGCAATTTGTATACAAATCAACTCAGTTCACTAGGCAGCATGGCACACGTGGGTTTACACATCGACAGGAAGCTATCAGAGAGGTTGTGTCACGCACAGGGAGCTGTACAGAAGGCGGCACAGAAATGATTGTGATAGAAACTGACAAACAAGTGGAACAGAATGCAACATAGGTGAAGTGGAAGTGATATTGGGCTACACAAAGTTTGACGAAGGACAGTAAGTGACGGGGGAAGGGAGCATCAGAGTTATATAGAGCTGTCAAAGTGAGGACTAGAAGCCTTAATCATATACAATCCAGGATGAGAAGCCTATTGAGGGATTCAAGGAGGGGAATTCCATGTACAAGGAAAAGGAGATAAGTGGTAGCATTTTGTATAGACTGAGGGGAAAAATAGGGTTGTTTGGGAAGCCAAAGAGGACGATGTTATGATAATCAAGGCGGAATACAACAAGGGCCCGAACAAGAGAGTTGACTATAGTGAGAGAAAAGCACATGACTATGAGAGAAAAGCATGTATCATGGAGATTTTGAGGGGGAAGAAACAGCAAGATTTGGGGGAAGGTGGGGGAGACAAGAGAAAGGCAAAAATCAAAAATAATCCCCAGGTTGTAGCCCGGAGTGACATCACAAATAAAGGCTTTGGCTATGTTCAGTTTATGCTGACAACAAGACATCCAAATGGAGACACCATAGAGACAAGATGAGATGCAGGATTGGACAGGAGGAGATAATTTAGTGGAAGAGAGAGAGATTTTTGCAAGTCACCCAGATGGAGACTGATGAGACTATCAGTCAAACCATGTGACTAATACGACCATCTAAAGAAAGGGTGTAACTAGAGAAGAGCAAAGGGACAAGGATGGAACCCAGAAGAATGCAACCCCAGACTGTCGGAGAGGAGAGGACCCACAGGGAGGCGGGGGGTCAGATAGGAGAACCAGGAGAGGACAGTATCTCAAAAGGCCAATGAGGGTAAGATGTCCAGGAGAGGATTGGCTAAGCATCTCTGCATGCAAACTGAGAGGTTACTAACACACTGTGAATTGCTGGGCAACATTAAATGACCTGGCACCTAACATAGTTATTTGAGCATAAGCTTTTGTGAGCTACAGCTCACTTCATCAGATGCATCCGTGAGCTGTAGCTCACGAAAGCTTATGCTCAAATAAATTTGTTAGTCTCTAAGGTGCCACAAGTACTCCTTTTCTTTTTGCGAATACAGACTAACACGGCTGCTACTCTGAAACCTGTCATTAAATGACCTGTTACGCAGGAAGTCAGATTAACTCATCCAACAGTCCCTTCTGGCCTTCAAATCTATGAAAACCCAAGACACTGGTAGTAGTTCCCACCTGACCTTTAACAAAATCCAGATACACTTCTAGAAGATGTATCTCTGCTCCCTTTGCATGGCTGTCGTATATGTTGCCCCCAACACTAGCCCCACAGCAATGGTTCATCAACCCCAGAACTGAGGCTGACTGGTAGCAGATATGTATCCCTTCATACACAGTGTAGATTTCTGGAGGGATTTCAGTTTATTAAGGTGTCATGAAGCTAACTGGGATATGGCTACATCTGCTATTTATTGTACATTTGATTTCTGCGTTGACATGAAACTTAAAATTAATACACACATTTCTAAAAAAACTTTGTGACAGACAGGACAAATCCCTTGAATATCTTTGAAAACTACTACTGAATTAAGTGTAAGTATCTTTGGAGTCCATAAGCACTACAAAGCGTATATGTTATTATGGGATTGTGTGTAACTTCTTCAGTGGGGAAATGTGCCCAATGTAAGCCTCAGGAAGTGTTATGTGCTTCAGAAGACTTGTTTAAACAATGTGCCAGACAAGAAGGAACTTTTGGGACAAAGTTGAGTGTATTTCCTAGGAAATATCTGGGGGGAAGGGAATTTACACTTCCACTTCTGGCCCCAACCTTTTGAAGCTACACCTTGAAGATCAAAGGTCCAAGCTGTACGAAGAAGAGACTGACTTATTCATGGGGGTCTTGTTCTGAGCTGAAGCTTTTGTGATGTGTGAAGGTGAGTATCCTATCAGAGCTGCTGCTGAATTTGGTGGGGGTTGAGTTCTGGTATGCTTATTAGCATGTAAGCAGGGTTTTTTTTATTATTACACTGGACCCTCACTAGGTACTGTGTTATAGCAGGGACCATGTTAAAATGAACTGCAATTAAAGTAATTAAATTTGGGATCCATGGCAATGGCCGCGTTATATGCGAGTTCGCGCTATATAGACGCGCATTCTAGCTAGAGTCCAGTGTATTACATTTTCTCTGTAAAGCTTTCAATGTAAAAATAAATATACTTTCTTAGAAAGCACTTCTAACTATGCACTATTAGAGCCTGTGAACAGTGTCTGAGGACAAAAACAAAGCACAGACAGGCCTGTGTAGGCCATGTGTCTTGCTAAGGATCTCACAGTGTAGGCAGGGAGCTCCACAGCTTAGAAAAACCCCCGTCAGGGGTGATGGCTGAGGAGCCAAAAGCCTTGAATGAGTGCCCGTGCTGGACCACAGAGAGAGGAATTCAGGTGCAGTTCCCCTGAACTGTGACATACATCATAAAATGTAAGAATGGTCAGTAGTCCATCTAGCCCAAGATCCTGTCTTCCAACAGAGGCCAGTACCAGATGCTACAGAGGGAATGAGCTGAATAGGGAAATTTATTGAGCAATCCAGTCCCAGTTTCAAGCAGTCAGCAGTTTAGGGACACCCAGAGCATTGGGATGTGTCTGACCATCTTGGATAGGTTTCAGAGTAGCAGCCGTGTTAGTCTGTATTCGCAAAAAGAAAAGGAGAACTTGTGGCACTTTAGAGACTAACAAATTTATTTGAGCATAAGCTTTCATGAGCTACAGCTCACTTCGTCGGATGCATGGCTAATAGCCATGGATGGACCTATCCACCAGGAACTTATCCAATTCATTTTTGAACCCAGTTGTGCTTTTGGCCTTCACAACATCCCCTGGCAAGAAGTTCCACAGGCTGACTGTGTTGTGTGAAGTAGTACTTCCTTATGTTTGTTTTAAATCTGCTACCTATTAATTTCATTGGGTGACCTCTCATTCACTGTCTCCACTCTCTTCATGATTTTATCCCCCCCTCAGTAGTCACTTTTCCAAGCTGAACAGTCCCACTTCTGTTTCTCTCTCCTCATATGGAAGCTGTTCCATACCCCAATCAATTTTGTTGCCCTTCTCTGCACCTTTTCCGATTCAAATATATCTTTTTTGAGATGGGGCGAACAAAACTGCACTCAGTATTCCAGATGTGGGCGTACCAGGGATTTCTATAGTGGCATTATGATATTTACTGTCTTATGTCTCCCTCTCCTAATGGCTCCTGATATTCTGTTATCTTTTCTGATTTCTGCCGCACATTGAGCAGATGTTTTCAGAGAGCTATCCACAATGACTCCAAGATCTCTCTCTTGAGTGAGAGCAGCTAATTTAGACCCATCATTCTGAACATATAATTAGGATGATGTTTTCCAAAGTGCATTACTTTACACTTATCAACATTGAATGTCATCTGCCATTTTCTTGCCCAGTCACCCAGTGTTGTGAGATCCCTTTGTAACTCTTCACAGTCAGCTTTGCACTTAACTATCTGTGTAATTTTGTATTATCTGCCAACTTTGCCACCTAACTGTTCAACCCTTTTTCCAGATCATTTATGAATATGTTGAACAGCACTGGTCGCAGTATTCAGCCTTGGAGAACCATGCTATTTGTCTCTCTCCATTGTGATAACTGACCATTTATTCTTACCTTTTGTTTCCTATCCATTAACTAGTAACTGACCATAAGAGGACCTTCCTCTTATCCCATGACACCTTACTTTGCTTAAGGGAGGTGAGGGACCTTGCCAAAAGACTTTCTGAAAGTCCAGTATCCACTGGATAACCCTTGTCCACATATTTGTTGACCTCACAGAATGCTAGTGGACTGGAGAGGCATGATTTCCTTTACAAAAGCTGTGTTGACTCTTCCCCAACATATTGTGTTCATCTATGTGTCTGATAATTCTGTTCTTTACTATAGTTGCAACCAAATTTGCCTGATGCTCAAGTTAGGTTCCAGAGGCAATCCTGGCAATTACAGGACAGTAAGCCTTTTTTTAAAATCAGCATCACATTAGCGATCCTCCAGTCATCCAGTACAGAGGCTGATTTAAGCAATAGGTCACATAACACAGTTGAAAGAAAAGGAGTACTTATGGAACCTTAGAGACTAACAAATTTATCTGAGCATAAGCTTTCGTGAGCTACAGCTCACTTCATTGGATGCATTTGGTGGAAAATACAGTGGGGAGATTTATATACACACACAGAGAACATGAAACAATGGGTTTTATCATACACACTGTAAGGAAAGTGATCACTTAAGATGAGCTATTACCAGCAGACCAGATGGTATTCACCCAAGAGTTCTGAAGGAACTCAAGAATGAAATTGCAGAACTAACAACTGTGGTATGTTTCAAAATAGCAGCCGTGTTAGTCTGTATTCGCAAAAAGAAAAGGAGTAATTGGTAACCCTCAGTGGGATCAGAGGGTAATGGCTTGTAGAAAGTGGTGTTGGAGAGCTGCCTAGTAGCCTCTTGTTCATATTCCAACCTATTCATGATGACGACAGCACCTTCTTTGTCAGCCTTTTTGATTATGATGTCAAGAGTTGTTTCTGAGGCTGTGGATGGCATTGTGTTCTGCACGGCTGAGGTTATGGGGCAAATGATGCTGCTTTTCCACAATTTCAGCCCGTGCACGTTGGCGGAAGCACTCTATGTAGAAGTCCAGTCTGTTGTTTCGACCTTCAGGAGGAGTCCACCCAGAATCCTTCTTTTTCTCTGTGAGTTAGTATGTTGTTCAGAGGTGTGTTGGAGAACTGGATACAATTAACTTAGGCTTGAATAGAGACTGGGAGTGGATGGGTCATTACACAAAGTAAAACTATTTCCCCATGTTATTTCTCCCCCCATCCCCCACTGTTCCTCAGACTTTCTTGTCAACTGCTGGAAATGGCCCACCCTGATTATCACCACAAAAGGTTTTCTTCCGTCCCCCCACCTCCTTCCTGCTGGTAATAGCCCATCTTAAGTGATCACTCTCCTTACAGTGTGTATGATAAAACCCATTGTTTCATGTTCTGTGTGTGTGTATATGAATCTCCCCTCTGTATTTTCCACTGAATGCATCCAATGAAATGAGCTGTAGCTCACGAAAGCTTATACTCAAATAAATTTGTTAGTCTCTAAGGTGCCACAAGTACTCTTTTTCTTTTTGCGAATACAGACTAACACGGCTGCTATTCTGAAACATACCACAGTTGTTAGTTCTGCAACTTCATTCTTGAGTTCCTTCAGAACTCTTGGGTGAATACCATCTGGTCTGGTGACTTATTACTGTGTAATCAATCAATTTGTTCCAAAACCTCCTCTGCTGGACAGTTGCTCACATCTGTCACCTAAAAAGAATGGCTCAGGTGTGGGAATCTCCCTCTCATACTCTGCAGTGAAGACTGACATAAATAGTTCATTTAGCTTCTCCATAATGGCCTGGTCTTCCTCAAGTGCTCTTTTAGCACCTCCATCTTCCAGAGCCCCACTGATTATTTGGCAGGCTTCCAACTGCTTATATACTTTAATATTTACTGTAGTTTGTGTCTTTTGCTAGTTGCTCTTTAGATTCTTTTTTGACCTACCTAATTACATTTTTACATTTGACTTTCCAGAGTTTATGCTCCTATTTTCCTCAGGAGGATTTGACTTCCAATTTTTAAAGGATGCTTTTTTGTCTCTGATCACCTCTTACTCTGTTGTTTACCCATAGTGACATTTTTTTGATCCTTTTACTTTTTTTATTTGGGGAATATACTTTTTTTTATTTGGGCTAGTTATCTTAGGTGCCTGTAAATGAACGGAAGAAGCCTGGGAAACAAGAGGGACGCATTAGAAGTCCTGGCACAGTAAAGGAACTATGTTGTGATTGGAATAACAGAGACTTGGTGGGGTAAACTCACATGACTGGAGCACTGTCATGGATGGATATAAACTGTTCAGGAAGGACAGGCAGGGGAGGAAGATGGAGGAGTTGCACTGTATGTAAGGGAGCAGTATGACTGCTCAGAGCTCCAGTATGAAACTGCAGAAAAACCTGAGAGTCTCTGGGTTAAGTTTAGAGATAAGAGCCGCAAGGGTGATGTCGTGGTGGGCGTGTGCTATACAGCACCAGACCAGAGGAGGAGGTAGACGAGGCTTTCTTCGGACAACTCACAGAAGTTTCCAGATCACAGGCCCTGGTTCTCACGGGGGACTTCAATCACCCTGATATCTGCTGGGACAGCAATACAGCAGTGCACAGAAAATCAAGGAAGTTTTTGGAGAATGTTGGGGACAACTTCCTGGTGCAAGTGCTGGAGGAACCAACTCAGGGCCATGCTCCCCTTGACCTGCTGCTCACAAACAGGGAAGAATTGGTAGGGGAAGTAGAAGTGGGTGGCAACCTGGGCAGCAGTGCCCATTAGATGGTCAAGTCCAGGATCCTGACTAAAGGAAGAAAGGAGAGCAGCAGAATACGGACCCTGGTTTTCGGAAAAGAAGACTGACTCCCTCAGGGAACTAATGGGCAGGATCCCCTGGGAGGCTAATATGAGGGGGAAAGGAGTCGAGGAGAGCTGGCTGTATTTCAAAGAATCCTTATTGAGGGCGTAGGAACAAACCATCCCGATGTGCAGAAAGAATAGCAAATATGGCAGGCGACCTGCTTGGCTTAACAGAGAAATCTTCCATGAGCTTAAACACAAAAAAGAAGTTTACAAGAAATGGAAACTTGGACAGATGACTAGGGAGGAGTATAAAAATATTGCTCGAGCATGCAGGGGTCTAATAAGGAAGGCCAAAACACAACTGGAGTTGCAGCTAGTAAGGGATGTGAAGGGTAACAAAAAGGGTTTCTACAGGTACGTTAGCAACAAAAAAAAAAGTCAGGGAAAGTGTGGGACCCTTACTAAATGGGGGAGGCAACCTAGTGACAGAAGATGTGGAAAAAGCTGCAGTAATCAATGGTTTTTTTGCCCCAGTCTTCACAGACAAGGTCAGCTCCCTGACTGCTGCACTGGGCAGCACAGCATGGGGAGGAGATGAGCAGCCCTCAGGGGTGAAAGGACAGGTTAAGGACTATTTAGAAAAGCTGGACCTGCACAAGTCCATGAGTCCAGATCTAATGCATCCAAGGGTGCTGAGGGAGTTGGCTGATGTGATTGCAGAGCCATTGGCCATTATCTTTGAAAACTCGTGGCAATCGGGGAAGGTCCCGGACGATTGAAAAAAAGGCAAATATAGTACCCATCTTTTAAAACAGGGAAGAAGAAGAATCCGGGGAACTACAGACTGGTCAGCCTCACCTCTGTCCCTGGAAAAATCATAAGCAGTTCCTCAAGAAATCCATTTTGAAGCACTCAGAAGAGAGGAAGGTGATCAGGACAGTCGACATCGATTCACCAAGGGCAAGTAATGCCTGACCAACCTGATTGCCTTCTATGATGAGATAGCTGGCTCTGTGGATATGGGGAAAGCAGTGGACATGATATATCTTGACTTTAGCAAAGCTTTTGATACGGTCTCCCACAGTATTCTTGCCAGCAAGTTAAAGAAGTACGGATTGGATGAATGGACTATAAGGTAAACAGAAAGCTGGCTAGATCATCCGGCTCAACGGGTAGTGTTCAATGGCTTCATGTCTAGTTAACAGCCGGTATCAAGCAGAGTGCCCCAAGGGTCGGTCCTGGAGCTGGTTTTGTTCAACATCTTCGTTAATGATCTGGAGGATGGGGTGAATTGCACGCTCAGTAAGTTTGCAGAGGACACTAAGATGGGGGGAGAGGTAGATATGGTGATGGGGAGGGATAGGGTCCAGGGTGACCTAGATAAATTGGAGGATTCGGCTAAAAGAAATCTGATGAGGTTCAACAAAGACAAGTGCAGAGTCCTGCATTTAGGATGGAAGAATCCCAGGCACCGCTACAGACTAGGGACCAACTGGCTAAGCATCAGTTCTGCAGAAAAGGACCTGGGGATTACAGTGGACGAGAAGATGGATACGAGTCAGCAGTGTGCCCTTGTTGCCAAGGTGGCTAACCGCATATTGGGCTGCATTAGTAGGAGCATTGCCAGCAAATGGAGGGAAGTGATTATTCCCCTCTATTCGGCACTGGTGAGGCCACATCTGGAGTATTGCATCCAGTTTTGGGTCCCCCACTACAGAAAGGATGTGGACAAATTGGAGAGAGTCCAGCGGAGGGCAATGAAAATGATTAGGGGGCTGAGGATGTTTAAATTTAATTATATGATTGTCGCTAGTACCAAGCAGTTCATAGATTCATAGATACTAAGGTCAGAAGGGACCACTCTGATCATCTAGTCCGACCTCCTGCAGAGCGCAGGCCACAGAATCTCACCCACCCACTCCTATGAAAAACCTCACCCATGTCTGAGCTATTGAAGTCCTTAAATCATGGTTCAAAGACTTCAAGGAGCAGAGAAGCCTCCCTCAAGTCAACCATGCCCCATACTACAGAGGAAGGCGAAAAACCTCCAGGGCCTCTCCAATCTGCCCTGGAGGAAAATTCCTTCCCGACCCCAAATATGGCAATCAGCTAAACCCTGAGCATATGGGCAAGATTCACCAGCCAGATACCCAGGAAAGAATTTTCTATAGTAACTCAGATCCCATCCATCTAATATCCCATCTCAGGGGATTTGGCCTATTTACCCTGAATATTTAAAGATCAATTACTTACCAAAATCCCATTATCCCATCATACCATCTCCTCCATAAACTTATCGAGTAGAATCTTAAAGCCAGATAGATCTTTTGCCCCACTGCTTCCCTTGGAAGGCTATTCCAAAACTTCACTCCTCTGATGGTTAAAAACCTTCGTCTGATTTCAAGTCTAAACTTCCTGGTGGCCAGTTTATACCCATTTGTTCTTGTGTCCACATTGGTGCTGAGCTGAAATAATTCCCCTCCCTCTCCTGTATTTATCCCTCTGATATATTTATAGAGAGCAATCATATCTCCCCTCAACCTTCTTTTAGTTAGGCTAAACAAGCCAAGCTCCTTAAGTCTCCTTTCATAAGACAAGTTTTCCATTCCTCGGATCATCCTAGTAGCCCTTCTCTGTACCTGCTCCAGTTTGAATTCATCCTTTTTAAACATGGGAGACCAGAACTGCACACAGTATTCTAGGTGAGGTCTCACAAGTGCCTTGTATAATGGTACTAAAACCTCCTTATCCCTACTGGAAATGCCTCTCCTGATGCATCCCAAAACCGCATTAGCTTTTTTCACAGCCATATCACATTGGCAGCTCATAGTCATCCTATGATCAACCAATACTCCAAGGTCCTTCTCCTCTTCCGTTACTTCTAATTGATGCGTCCCCAACTTATAGCTAAAATTCTTGTTATTAATCCCTAAATGCATAACCTTACACTTCTCACTATTAAATTTCATCCTATTACTATTAGTCCAGTTTACAAGGTAATCCAGATCCTCCTGTATAATATCCCGATCCTTCTCCGAATTGGCAATACTTCCCAGCTTTTTTTTTTCCATGTACATTCTCCTCTTGGACCAGGTCCTGTATGCCACTGAGGCCTAAATCAAGAATTCCCCCCCAACTCCCAATGGGTTCCAGAAATAGCTGCTCCAAGTAGTCATTAATAGTGTTTAAATTTTCTCTGCATCCCATCCTGAAGTGACACATAAGTGACCCAGTCCATATGGGTATAGCTGAAATCCCCCATTATTGGGTTTTCTGTTTTTGTACACTTTCTAATCTAAGCATGCCTGAACATTTCATAATCACTGTCACCATCCTGGTCAGATGATCAGTAATATATTCCTACTGCTATATTCTTATTACTCCAACATGAAACTTCTATCCATAGAGATTCTATGATGCAGTTTGATTCATTTAAGCTTTTTACCATATTTGACTCTATGCTTTCTTTCACCTATAGTGCCATTTCCCCACCAGTGCTACCTACTCTGTCATTTCTATACATTTTTTACCTTGAAATTACCATGTCCCATTGATTAGTTGATCTTTAAATATTCAGGGTAAATAGGCCAAATCCCCTGAGATGGGATATTAGATGGATGGGATCTGATTTACTATAGAAAACTCTTTCCTGGGTATCTGGCTGGTGAATCTTGCCCATGTGCTCAGGGTTTGGCTGATTGCCATGTTTGGGGTCGGGAGGGAGTTTTCCTCCAGGGCAGATTGGAGAGGCCCTGGAGGTTTTTTTGCCTTCCTCTGTAGCATGGGGCATGGTTGACTGGAGGGAGGCTTCTCTGCTCCTTGAAGTCTTTGAACCATGATTTAAGGACTTCAATAGCTCAGACATGGGTGAGGTTTTTCATAGGAGTGGGTGGGTGACATTCTGTGGCCTGCGCTGTGCAGGAGGTCAGACTAGATGATCAGAGTGGTCCCTTCTGACCTTAGTATCTATGAATCTATGAATCTATGATTATCGTTGTTCCACCAAGTTCAGCGATACCTATATCAATATCCTCATTTAATACCAGGCACTCAAGTTTACCCATCTTAGTATTTAGATTTCTCACATTTGTATACAAGCACTTATAAAATTTGTCAGTATTTAGTTGTCTGCCTTCATGTGATGTAACTGAATGGAACTCTTTTGTTTGACTGTTTCCCTTCAGTTCCTAGCTATACTTTATCAACTTCTATCTTCTCCTCTGTGCTACGATATAGACTATCCCCTTTAATAAATCCTCCCCTAAGGGACATGTCTTTCCAAACCATGCTCCTCTGCAACTGCTGGCCTTCCACCAGCCCTTATTTTAAAGGTTCCTCTACAACTTTTTTTAATTTTACAGCAATCTGGTTCCATTTTGGTTTAAGTGAAGCCCATCCTTCCTGTATAGGCTCCTACTCCTTTCCCAAAAAGTTCTCCTCAGTTCCTCAAACTGAAATCCCTCTTCAAAACCCCGCAATCTCATCCATGCATTGAGATCCCATTCTGCCTGTCTTAACAGCCCTGAGTGTGAAACCAGAAGCATTTCAGAAAATCCTAGCATGGAGGACCTGGACTTTAATCTTTTACCTAACCAGCCTAAATTTGGCCTCCAGGACCTCTTTACTACCTTTCCCTTTGTCACTGGTACCTACCAGTACCACAACCTTGTGCTCCTCCCAAGCACTGCACATAAGTTTATCTAGATATCTTGAGAAGTTGGCAAGCTTTTCACCCAGCAGGCATTCACCATGTGGTTCTTCCCTAGGCATCAAACTCAACTGTCTATATTTCTAATAATTGAATCCCCAATTACTATTACCTTTCTCTTCCTAATAGCAGGGGACCCCTGCTCCAGAGAGGTATCCTTCAGTGCGAGGATACCATTACACCATCTAGAAGGAGGGTCCCAATTATGATCCTTTCCCTCTGCTCTAGCTTGATGTTCTCCTTGTGGAAGATTTTCCTTCTCTTCAACAGCACAGAGTCCTACAGAATTTTTTACTTGAATTAGGAGACCAAGTTGAGCGACTGAGCATTTCGAAGCAAGAAGCTTTATCAAATTCATGCATTATGGATGTCATGGAGTTGTCACCAGCATCCCAGGTGCTCAGGATATCGGCAGACATGAAGTCTAACTAATGCAAGGAATCATGCCCACACCAGACACAAAAAGCAGACAGAAGCCTCCACAAATCAAACACGGAAAGACTCATACCAAGTGACTGCTGTCACACACACACACACTCTTAAAATACCAATACAAATGTATCTATGAATCTAGACACACACACACACACACACACACAAAGGACAAGTTGCAGTTGCACAGAAAAATGGAACATGACAAACTTCTGCATAGTTTAAATGCCTCAGGGACACTGAACAACTGAGTAAAGATATATGTAAAAACATCCAAGAAACTGGCATGCAGGAATGAAGACCATATCCACAAGAGGTTAAATATTCTCCAGCCCCAGCCTCTATTAATAACCACTGCCTGCAAATAATAAGCTTTTCCCCACATGATTAAAAGCTCTTAAGAGAATACACAGATACACAAGAAAAGTCTCAGAATTATTGGCCAAGTAAGAGCAGAAATCAAATGAAAAAGGGGAAAACAAGAAAGGTCAGCAGGAAGATGGGCAAATGATGTGTGTGTGTTTGGGGGTGGGGGGTGGGTTAGCAGCCGCACGACAAAGAACCAAGTTGGGGTTTCTACCAAAATGACTTCTGTGGACTGCCTAGGAGTCCATGGTTCTTTGTCACTTGCACCCTACAACAACCACCATTACCAGGTATGAACAGAGAAGTTAGTCAAAGGACATCAATAGCAGAGAGAAAAGGCGGAGCTTAGATGAGTGAGGTGCCATGCTCATTTATGCTAGAAGTGCTAAAATCTGCACCGAGCTGATCAAAATTGGTTAGATCGGTGACTCATTAAGTAGTACCCAAAATGGGCTGGGCTCTTTCTAAACACAGATGGAGACATTCCCTACCTCGAACAGCACAGGGTCTAGAAATCAGGCATGTTCGGTATAGGATGAGAAGCACAGAAACCACGTGCTGGATAAATAGGATACCTGCTATAAAGAGTTTGAGACTGCAATTTTCAAAAGAGACGGAAGGCAGTTAGGCATTAGCGTCCTGCTGAAATTCAATAGGAGCTGGCTGCCTAAAGCCTACCCTATCTCAGCTAGATCAGCTAACAGTTTGCCGTGTGAAGACCTTATTGCCATCATCATGTGCTTTTGTCACTTCAAGACTAGATTCCAACAATGCGGACTACATGGGGCCACACCTTAGATCCATTTGGAGACTGAAGAAGGTGCAGAATATAGAAGTTCGATCATCATGCAGTCTCTCTCCCCCCTACCCCCACCCCCAACAGCAGGAGACCAGTACTCCAGGATCTTACTGAAAACTTCATGGCTGGGATGATTTAGTATTCAATTCAATTATTTCCTGCTTTGGAGGGTGTGGAGTATTTGCTGGGCCATGTTTTTTACTTGTTTCTCTCTTTTTTTTTTTTTTTTTTAAACTAGGACTATATTTAGTTGATAGGCAAAGCACCACAAACCTCGGATAGTAAACTTTGCTTATTATAAATAGAAACATTATTAATTTCTTTTATTGAAGCACCTAGGAATCCTAACAAGGATGAGATCTCCAAGGTGTGGTACAGACAATGAAAGATCATAGTTCCTTCACCATCTACATGTCAGACAGGACACAGTGGGCAGCACTGGCAGGATGAGGAAAGTAAGGCAAACAGAGTTGAACAGAAGAATAAATACCAGCAAGGAAGAGTCATAGTAACATCAGTCTTCCAGCCTATTTCTGATCTGAAATGATGACAAATGTTCTCACGGGAAATAGCAGTTCCTGCCACCACACCCACTATATTATGTTAAAGATTTTTTTGACTGTTCAAAGAAAGTTTGTTTTAAAGAGACAGCTAGCTAGAAATCCAGTCAAATTCATCAGTTATATTCCAGTGCTTCTCTTGCCTCTCCATTCCCCAGCCAGTTTGTGGTTTTATAATTTACCTCTCCTAAGTGTAAAAGAGTTTCTCCCCACACTGTGGCTGTGTGAAAGACAAATAGGGCTAGCAGGCGCACTATGTTGGTGAACGAGTGAACCTCAATGTACAGAGTGATGTCAAATGTATAGATGTCAACCTGTAACTATAGTGAAAGTCTTCTAATCCCATTCAAGGAGAGTAGCTTTAAGGTGTTGCTTTTAAAATACTAGTAGATAAAAACAAACAGTCTCAGAAAGCAGCACCATAGTTCAAGTTGACGGTGCCCTTTGGTAGCAAGTCATGGAGAGCCAGGAGTTCAGTTCAGTCCATCAACTTTACTTTGCTTGCTATATAACCAGACTGTAATCAGTTGTACCATGAATTGCTCTGGCAGCCTGGACTATTTTCCACTTCACTGGAAGCTAGATGCTTCCCATTCTCACACTCCATGTCAGTCCACCAACAACCAAGGCCTACATTAAAGCAAACTAGTGCTTTTGGGTGTCTACTAAAAAAAGACCTCAAATTTCAGGTGTCAAGCATACAAACTCTGAAAAGGAGACCCTTTTAAAAAAAACAATCCCTAAACCAGGCACCCAAAAATCAATGCACTCCGAAATCTCTTCCCAACAGAATTTGGTCCAATAAAAGATATTACCTCACCCATCTGGTCTCTCTAAAATCACTAGTCACTTTGGAAAATGCATGTCTATTTAGATTGTAAAGTCTTCCAGTCTTTTTGTTCTGTATTTGTACAGCACCTAGCACCGTGGTGTTTTGGTCTCCGACTGGGTTTCCTATGCACTACGATAATACAATTCAGAAAAAAGTTAATAGTTAAAGCTCAAGAGACAAATTTGGCAGTGTGGTATAAGTAGCTCTTTACTACTGTCAGGACCTAATACTTACCAATGTCCATTGCTGCGGTGAGAAGTTTGCTTAAGCCAGGACTTCAAAACATTTATCTAGGAGCAGACCATATCTTAGTGCAGAAATGGTCTCCTGGCCCGCCAGTTCGTGTTTATAACACATCCATGGGCAATTGCAATCAATCACTTACACAGCAAAGGAATTAGGAAAATATTCATGTTTCCTTTAGCTCTTTTTATTGCAATGGGTTTTGCCATTTTTGAAAGGGGTCAGTCAGTCACCCTGCCCGTCATATTCAAAGCTGAGCAACAGTTTCTTTAGTCTTCTGGAATAGTCCAAAGATCTCATGCTGCTGACAGCTGGACTGAGCCTGGGTAGGGCAGAGGCCCTGTCTTTGTGCCAAGTACCACTGCCGGTTACCCATCTGCAGTAACAGAGTATGTCACCTCTCTTAGGGCTGCATTACAGGAGTGCTCTATATGTGGGTATCTGTCAATCGTTAATAGGTAAAGTGCCAGTAGATGGTGTGGCAGGCCATGTATTATCTAGGATTACTGAGCTGTAATAACTGTATAAATATTGACAGGTTTCAGAGTAGCAGCCGTGTTAGTCTGTATTCGCAAAAAGAAAAGGAGTACTTGTGGCACCTTAGAGACCTGGTCAGTCAGCTAAAGTTGCTGTATAATGGGGGTGGAACTATTAGATTTCCCTATATCAATGTATTGATCTACTTCACAGGCGCTGTAGGAAGAGCAAAGAGGAAAGCATCACAATAGGTCTAGAGAAACAGCCTCAAGCACACTGCTGGAAGACAATGGGGGCAAGCTGATCGCTTCTAGGGGGCAATAGTAAACCTGGCTTTGCCAGAACTGTGAGCTTGAAGATCAACAGAACCTGCAGAGATGAAGAGCTGATCTCAGGAAAAGAAGGAGGGTTCTCTTGTCAGGAGCTGCCTAGAAAGACAGGCTGATCTCCCCATCTCCCGCAGAGGGAGTCTACATCAGCTCGGCCTTCCCAGATCCAGGGAATGATAAGTCTTAGGGCACAATATAAGAACGGCCATACTGGATCAGACCAAAGGTCCATCCAGCCCAGTATCCTGTCTGCCGACAGTGGCCAATGCCAGGTGCCCCAGAGGGAGGGAACCTAACAGGAAATGACCAAGTGATCTCTCTCCTGCCATCCATCTCCACCCTCTGACAAACAGAGGCTAGGGACACCATTCTTTACCCATCTTGGCTAATAGCCATTAATGGACTTAATCTCCATGAATTTATCTAGTTCTCTTTTAAACCCTGTTATAGTCCTAGCCTTCACAACCTCCTCGGGCAAGGAGTTCCACAGGTTGACTGTGCACTGTATGAAGAAGAACTTCTATTTATTTGTTTTAAACCTGCTGCCCATTAATTTCATTTGGTGCCCCTAGTTCTTATATTATGGGAACAAGTAAATAACTTTTCCTTATTTACTTTCTCCACACCACTCATGATTTTATAGACCTCTATCATATCCCCCGTTAGTCTCCTCTTTTCTAACCTGAAAAGTCCTAGCCTTGTTAATCTCCCCTCATATGAGACCCGTTCCAAACCCCTAATCATTTTAGTTGCCCTTCTCTGAACCTTTTCTAATGCCAGTATATCTTTTTTGAGATGAGGAGACCACATCTGTACACAGTATTCAACAGCATGCATATAGGCTGTCTATTGTTTTTAAAATGTTTTCTCTGAAATGCTTTTGTTCTACTCAATATTTGGCGTGAATAAAGCCATTTGGTCACTGCTAACCAGTGTCTTTGCTCCTGGAAAAGGGACTAGGGCTGCAGGGTCTGAGCCCAAGTCAGACATGTTGAGGCAAACCTGGTTAGTACCAGGAAACTGCCCCCCAGAACCCACTGGTGTTGGGGGCTCATCCCACCCCCTTGCTCATCCTTTTGAGTCTGGCATCAGGAAGCATGGCCCCAGGTTGCATTCACACCTACTTGCTTTTTCAAATTAAACCTGCTGGAGGAGAAAGACAAGGAAAGACACTGCTTACTGAAGGACAAGGCTCTGGCTTTGCTCAGCTCTTGACCAGCAAGGTGCATGACTGGCATGCTACTCCAGCACAGCTACAGCCGAGACAACCGCAGGAAAAGAGCCTGGAACTAATACAGATATTGTAGCAGCTGGGGAAGAAAATCACTACCTTAAGATGAAGGAATTCACTTCTATTCCTTCCAAATGTTTTGGCAGTTCAGACAGACAGTTGGCACTAACGATCAGCTTGGTAGCTTTAAATGAAGAGCCCAAACCCCTTAACTAGAATCTGCTCCAGATAAAAGATGATGCTGAGATATTACGAAGTGTTAAAACCCAAACTTTTCTATGATGCATCAGCCAGAAGGTACCCTGCAGAATCCTATGTATGCGAGAATAGTGCTTATTGTGGTTTTAGCTTTATTTCAGAATATGCAAAAAGAAAAGGAGTACTTGTGGCACCTTAGAGACTAACAAATTTATTAGAGCATAAGCTTTCGTGAGCTACAGCTCACTTCATCGGATGCATTTGGTGGAAAAAACAGAGGAGAGATTTATATACACACACACACAGAGAACAGAATATGTAAAGTAATGATGCAAACAGTAAATGTTCTTGTTCCCAGTTCTTATCAATTTGCTGTTGTCTGAAGGAATCAAGTAAAATTTCAGTATGGTGTATCTGAGCTGAAATCCAGTTTGAAGAGGAAAACCACCCATGCATCACACAGGGGGAAAAAATGCAGCCCTTTTTGAAAAGTATTCAAACAATATGACAGGGGTCGGCAACCTTTAGCACGCAGCCCATCAGGGTAATCCACTGGCAGGCCGTGAGACACTTGGTTTACAATGACTCTCTGCAGGCACAGTCCCCTGCAGCTCCCAGTGGCCGGGGTTCGCCGTTCCTGGCCAATGGGACCTTTTAAAACTATTTTGAATTTTTTAAAATAAAATTAAAGACATTTTGAAAAGAGAAGTCGTTTAGAAACAAACAATTCAAAAAGTTCTGACTTTTTCCAAACTATTTTGTTTTCCAAATGAACAATTCAAGGAAACCAGTAGGAATTAGCTAAATGCTTCAGTGTCACTGAATCTGCATTTTTCGCTAGAAAAAAGTTCTAATACAAAATTTTGCCAAGCTCTAGTCCTAAGCACTTCTGAAAAAAAAAAAAAAAAAAAATCTTGCCCTACATTTTTCCACATAAATTTTCTTATTTACATTGAAACACTTTGCAATATTTTCTGCATCTAACTTTTCCCCCCAAAATAAAATACATATTGCAAACAACGGATTCATGGAAAGGGTAGCACACTTTCCATGTACTTGTGATCCATTTGATTCTGTAGTCAGCCAAACCCAATCACTATATCAGATGGGCTGAGCATTTGGAGATTTTTTTTTTAAGTCTTATTTTAGTATTACAGTATTATGAGTATAACACGCTCATCCAGTGGCATACACAAGTTGTAAAGAAATCAAAATAAACCCGAGTACTTGAGGTCAATGAATAGGGTGCAAAAATTGTGCACAATAGGGAATATAAAGGCTTACCCCCAAACAAGTGAGCATAGTTTCTCCACATCATTAAAGTCAGTGTTTCCACAGAGAAATTACCACTGTACTGTTCACAAAAAGGGGTGGCTTTAGAGTGCTGAATCATTGTTCTAGTGCAATGGAGCTTTTATACATTTGTGTTCTTTTAAGATGGCTTTCACAGATTCATAGATATTAAGGTACTCTGACCTCCTGCACAAGGCTTACAACAAAGTTTACAAGTACACACACACACACACACACACACACACACACACACACACAGAGAATTGCTACTTTGTGTTAATGTAGTAAAATGTACAAGTTCCAGATGCATAAGCCAGCCAAATCTTGGGGCTGATACTCTTTGCACCTTGGGTAGTCATTTATACCAGTGCAGAGTGCGTAGAATACTACCACTCTCATTCGGAAGCATGGCACGCACTCTGCCAAAGTCTCAGAGGCTCCACAGGAAGGTGATGGAGGATCAAACCCTATGTGTCCAGCCAATGTGCATGAACTGACTTGAATGGGAAATTAAATCCGAAACTTTTGTAGTTTATTTTATAACCTAACAGGTGTTTACAAATGACAGTCAGTCCAACACCCATCCCAGCTATACATAATAGGTCTGAGTCTATAAAGAGAATTAGAAATTAATTAATGAATAATCACAAAAGGGACGAGATTGTCAACCAGGAATCGATCCTGCTCCACTGAAGACATTGAGTTTTCTCATCAGCTTCAATGGGCTCAGAAGCTGGCCCCAAGCATCTCTTGAAGATCACTCAGGAAAACTACAATTTTATCCCCAATAGCTTGTACCCTGGCAAATCAGCATATATTACAGGCATATACAGTTCTAGGATAGGCCACCTTGTTTACCAGCTTCTAATGAGTTTTATGCTAAAACTTTGCAATTTTCTTAGCAAATGAACACTCCATCCTCCCACCGGTATCCTGGGTGTTCCACCCTCCCTTGTATGCGTGTTTAGCTGATTTTGAGGCTCTGTCTTCTTGACTATTTATGATGTTGATTGGACCATATACTGCCCTTGATTTGTGCACAGAAGCCTCATGGGCCATCAATATGACTAGCTCCTATAAACAGGGCCTTTAACTTCCAACCTACATTAAGCTCTGTTTCACTTCCTTATCAGAATTTTTTTTTAATTGGTAAGAGGAGCATTTCTATTCTTCATTTCAGCTATGTTTATACCAGCCGCACTACCATTCAGAGAACAGTATAAAAGAAAAAAAAAACCTAAGGAGTCTATCTGCTCTGCTCTTTAAAAAAACAACAACTAAAAACAACAGGCCTGATTCTCCTCTAAGTTAACACTGATTTTGCACCAACTAATTACACTGACGTTATTGCTGGGTTACACCGGTGTCAGCAACATGGAACTCAGGCCACAAAATCTCTAGAGGAGCAGTTACTGAGCTTGCTCTTTCAGAGGTTTCTCTGGGCCCAAGTTGACCATCAAGGCCTAGGACTGCTGCACTTAGCACATTCCCTCAGCGGCTACCCAGAACAGGTATACTTTTCTCTTTTTCTTGAACAATTTATTGCCTTCTGTGCTTTTTATCCATAAGAGTAGGAACAAAGGTATACAGGGTAAATTCCTGGCCCTGATGAAGTCAACAGGAGTTTTGCTATTGACTTCACTATAGCTAGGATTTGAGCCACTGCCTGTCTATTAGTAGAGAAGAACTAATGAGTACACATTTACCCAAAAGGACATCTCTTTCTAACCCTTAGGGCATGGCTATGCTGGAAACTTCACAGCGCTCCCACGGCAGCGCTTTGAAGTACGACTGTGGTCGCGAGCAAGTGCTGGGAGAGAGCTCTCCCAATGCTCCTGGTATTCCACCTCCACAAGGGGATTAGCTCCAAGTGCTGGGAGCCTGTCTACACTAGCGCTTTAAAGCGCTCAGACTTGCTGCACTGAGGGGGGTGATGAGCCAGCAAGTTAGAGCACTATAAAATGTAAGTGTAGCCAAGCCCCTAGAAAGCTGGTATTTCCTAGATTGCCAGCTGGATGTGCTTCTGCAGGATTAGAGCCAGTCTATGCAGCACACATGCAAACACCAGCATTTACAGCAAGCTATATTGTTTGCCTGGAATGGAAAACTTTTGTCTTACGAAAATGGCAATTTGCTTTGTTTGAGGCGGTGTAGGGCAGGAATACACAAGAGCTGCAGGCTGAGACAGTAAGGAGTAGTCTCGTTCATTTCCACTTGCCATTTTGACACAGTAAAGTGAAAAACAAAATCCTGGTCCTGCTGAAGTCAAACGCCAAATTCCCATTGATTTCATTAGATGCCATCCTTTGCATTTAAAAAATAATTTTGGCTTTGAAAGCAATGTACATTTCCTAGGACTGCTACAATTAGAAGATAACCAAATAGTTCAGTAAGTGGAGAGGACTGGAAGAGTGAAAGGAGCCATGCCCCAAATCAGAAGGACTCAGTTTTAAATTTTAACTAGACTCTCGTTTCCTATTAACTCTCAGTCTGAGATAGGACTTCGCCTATCAGGCCTGCTCGCTCCTCCATCTTACTTGCCCCGCCCTTCTCTCCCCACAAATATCTCATTAGACAGATAAGTCCTTTATAGGCCAAAGTTTGCTAACAGATTTTCTTTGCATCCCTTGTCAAAGACAACAGGTTTCAGAGTAGCAGCCGTGTTAGTCTGTATTCGCAAAAAAAAGAAAAGGAGGACTTGTGGCACCTTAGAGACTAACAAATTTATTTGAGCATAAGCTTTCATGAGCTACAGCTCACTTCATCGGATGCATTCGATGGAAAATACAGTGGGGAGATTTATATACACACACAGAGAACATGAAACAATCATATACACTATAAGGAGAGTGATCACTTAAGATGAGCTATTACCAGCAGGAAGGAGCGGGGGAGGAAGGAAAACCTTTTGTGGTGATAATCAAGGTGGGCCATTTCCAGCAGTTAACAAGAACGTCTGAGGAACAGTGGGGGGTGGGGTGCGGGGAGAAATAACATGGGGAAATAGTTTTACTTTGTGTAATGACTCATCCATTCCCATTCTCTATTCAAGCCTAAGTTAATTGTATCCAGTTTGCAAATTAACTCCAATTCAGCAGTCTCTCGTTGGAGTCTGTTTTTGAAGTTTTTTTGTTGAAGGATAGCCACTCTCAGGTCTGTAATCGAGTGACCAGAGAGACTGAAGTGTTCTCCGACTGGTTTTTGAATGTTATAATTCTTGACATCTGATTTGTGTCCATTTATTCTTTTACATAGAGACTGTCCAGTTTGACCAATGTACATGGCAGAGGGGCATTGCTGGCACATGATGGCATATATCACATTGGTAGATGTGCAGGTGAACGAGCCTCTGATAGGGCCTAATCACATCAGCCACACTATGATGGTGTCCCCTGAATAGATATGTGGACAGAGTTGGCAATGGGCTTTGTTGCAAGGATAGGTTCCTGGGTTAGTGGTAGAGGAATCTGTCCTGTCTCGGGGCCTCTCCTTTTGCCCCTACACCCCCACGAACATGATACAGTTCTGAGGTGACCTAGAATCCTATTTTGACATCTCCGACTCAAGGAATATTTCCAACACACCTCTAACCAACGTATTAACCCTTAGGGATTTTCCTACCAACTCTACAAAAAGAAGGATTCTGGGTGGACTCCTCCTGAAGGTCGAAACAACAGACTGGACTTGTACATAAGGTGCTTCCGCCGACGTGCACGAGCTGAAATTGTGGAAAAGCAGCATCACTTGCTCCATAACTTCAGCCTTGCAGAACAAAATGCCATCCACAGCCTCAGAAACAACTCTGACATCATAATCAAAAAGGCTGACAAAGGAGGTGCTGTCATCATCATGAATAGGTCGGAATATGAAGAAGAGGCTACCAGGCAGCTCTCCAACACCACTTTCTACAAGCCATTACCCTCTGATCCCACTGAGGGTTACCAAAAGAAACTACAGCATTTGCTCAAGAAACTCCCTGAAAAAGCACAAGAACAAATCTGCACAGACACACCCCTGGAACCCCAACCTGGGATATTCTAGGATATTCTGGACGCCCCATCATCTCAGGCATTGGCACCCTGACAGCAGGATTGTCTGGCTATGTAGACTCCCTCCTCAGGCCCTACGCTACCAGCACTCCCAGCTATCTTCGAGACACCACTGACTTCCTGAGGAAACTACAATCCATCGGTGATCTTCCTAAAAACACCATCCTGGCCACTATGGATGTAGAAGCCTCTACACCAACATTCCACACAAAGATGGACTACAAGCCGTCAGGAACAGTATCCCCGATAATGTCACAGCTAACCTGGTGGCTGAACTTTGTGACTTTGTCCTCACCCATAACTATTTCACATTTGGGGACAATGTATACCTTCAAATCAGCGGCGCTGCGATGGGTACCCACATGGCCCCACAGTGTGCCAACATTTTTATGGCTGACTTAGAACAACGCTTCCTCAGCTCTCGTCTCCTAATGCCCCTACTCTACTTGCGCTACATTGATGACATCTTCATCATCTGGACCCATGGAAAAGAAGCCCTTGAGGAATTCCACCAGGATTTCAACAATTTCCATCCCACCATCAACCTCAGCCTGGACCAGTCCACACAAGAGATCCACTTCCTGGACACTACGGTGCTAATAAGCGATGGTCACAAACACCACCCTATATCGGAAGCCTACTGACCGCTATTCCTACCTACATGCCTCTAGCTTTCATCCAGATCATACCACTCGATCCATTGTCTACAGCCAAGCGCTACGATATAACCGCATTTGCTCCAACCCCTCAGACAGAGACAAACACCTACAAGATCTCTATCATGCATTCCTACAACTACAATACCCACCTGCTGAAATGAAGAAACAGACTGACAGAGCCAGAAGAGTACCCAGAAGTCACCTACTACAGGACAGGGCCAACAAAGAAAATAACAGAACGCCACTAGCCATCACCTTCAGCCCCCAACTAAAACCTCTCCAACGCATCATCAAGGATCTACAACCTATCCTGAAGGACGACCCATCACTCTCACAGATCTTGGGAGACAGACCAGTCCTTGCTTACAGACAGCCCCCCAATCTGAAGCAAATACTCACCAGCAACCACACACCACACAACAGAACCACTAACCCAGGAACCTATCCTTGCAACAAAGCCCGTTGCCAACTCTGTCCACATATCTATTCAGGGGACACCATCATAGGGCCTAATCACATCAGCCACACTATCAGAGGCTCGTTCACCTGTGCATCTACCAATGTACATTGGCCAAACTGGACAGTCTCTACGTAAAAGAATGAATGGACACAAATCAGACGTCAAGAATTATAACATTCAAAAACCAGTTGGAGAACACTTCAATCTCTCTGGTCACTCGATTACAGACCTGAGAGTGGCTATCCTTCAACAAAAAAGCTTCAAAAACAGACTCCAAGGAGAGACTGCTGAATTGGAATTAATTTGCAAACTGGATACAATAGCTTAGGCTTGAATAGAGACTGGGAATGGATGAGTCATTACACAAAGTAAAACTATTTCCCCATGTTATTTCTCTCCCCCACCCCACCCCCCCACTGTTCCTCTGATATTCTTGTTAACTGCTGGAATTAGCCTACCTTGCTTGTCACCATGAAAGGTTTTCCTCCTTTCCCCCCCCTGCTGCTGGTGATGGCTTATCTTAAGTGATCACTCTCCTTACAGTGTGTATGATAAAACCCATTGTTTCATGTTCTCTGTGTGTGTATATATCAATCTCCCCTCTGTTTTTTTCCACCAAATGCATCCCATGAAGTGAGCTGTAGCTCACGAAAGCTTATGCTCTAATAAATTTGTTAGTCTCTAAGGTGCCACAAGTCCTCCTTTTCTTTTTGCGAATACAGACTAACACGGCTGCTACTCTGAAACCTGTCAGTATTCATACTGTAAGCTCTAAATAGTATTTAGTCACCTCTTCAACACGATTTATCTAATTTTCTGTAAACTAAGGTTTGTTAGGCAATCTGTAGCCAGATTTAATGGCCAGTTAGTGTTACAGACATGCTATATAGGTGCAAGTAGTTAATAGATAAGATGCCAGCAGATGATACTCAGTGTGTAGTATAATTCTTGACATTTGTAGAACCAATTAAACCAGCTATCCCCAACAAATGGCTGCTCTTTCGATCACCACTGAACATTTAGGCCTACTTGAGGTTACAGCAAATCTTTCTAGAATTGTCTGATCTGACAATCTGTTCTGTTAGACTTGTAACAAATTTGTAGAATCCACCACAGAGTTTGAAAATATCAGGGGGTTTAATTGTGGGACGTACATTAATAACTAAATTATTCAAAGTGGAAAATGGTTAGCTCCATAGGGTACTGAAAGTTCAAAAGTCAAGTCAATTCCCTTTTGAACCTCAGGCCAGCATATATAATAATAATTTAACAGCTCTTTTACCAGGTTGCTCCTAGTTATTCTCCTATTAGAGAGTATAAGATTCTACTGACTCTGGCTGGATTCCAGTATATTAAAGTACTTTTATATTTTACTGCTTTCATTCCAATATGGTTTGTTACCATATCTATGGGTATTTTTAAAGTGGTATCTGCAGAAAAATAAAAAAACCCACAATGCACCAACAAACAAGTAGGAAGGGAACTTGTCAAGCAACTGATCAGCTCTCTCTGCTTTTGGGAAAAAAGCCACTAGTGTAATCCACTATGACTGCTGTGTTCCTATTAAAAATGGAGCTAAAGGACTCCAACAATTAGGAGACAGACAATTAACCAGAAATTGTTCTGAATAGTGGGTGGCTGATCATTTAGCACACATGAAGAATGCCAAAGCCATGACTGATAGAGTAGTTTCCCTTTCAACTCAGAACCCAAAAGGACCCCCTCAATCATCTCTCTGATTCTGTATAATGGAGCAGCCATTTTGAATGACAGGTTTCAGAGTAGCAGCCGTGTATGCGAATACAGACTAACACGGCTGCTACTCTGAAACCTGTCATTATGCAAGGCACTGAATTTAGCCGTATAGAGTGGAAATCTGTCAACTTCATGAAAAAACTCGCACAGATACAGACAGACATCATCTTCCTCTCCAAATGCAAACAGATGGACATCATACCGATAGTCTCTAAGGTGCCACAAGTACTCCTTTTCATTTTGAATGACAAATCCACACAGAGCAGGGACTGAGCACTGAGGTGTTCCACAATATTTCCCTTCCTTAACCCCCGCGTGTGGCTAGACAGACTCCTCAACCTTGCCTTGACCTGCCACGTGATCCCTAGAAGGCATCTCTGAAAAACCACACAAAATACCCCTTGGAGCAAGCCAAGAAAGGTCCTCGTCACAAGGGCAGCAAGGGAGAGAGAATTGACAGACTGCACAAAGAGAGTAGCAGCCGTGTTAGTCTGTATTCGCAAAAAGAAAAGGAGGACTTGTGGCACCTTAGAGACTAACAAATTTATTTGAGCATAAGCTTTCGTGAGCTACAGCTCACTTCATCGATATGATGAATACTTTCACAGCAGACTTGGCACCCCATTGCCAACCCAGGGCTGACAGCTGGAGCCCCACCGCCTCCAGAAAAGGGATGGGGGGTGGAGCCTGAGTCTGGTTGGCGGGGCTCCAGCTGTCCCCTTTATCCCCACCTCCTAGTAGTGTGCACAGCCCTTCCGCTTAAGTCCCAGCCACCGGGGGCTGACAGCCAGAGCTCCCCCCCCCCTTTTTTTTAAACACAATAAAGTGCACACAGCTCGTGCCTCCCTTAACATAGTACCATGCCTCCCTTGCGAGGCCCACCTCATAGTTTGTGAACCACTGCTTTAAACCAAGGCATTGACATGTATTAGGTTTAATTTGTGCTAACAGTGCTCTCTCAACTTTAAAGTTCTATGCCCATCTGACTTCCACATAGCAGAGTTGTACCACGGCTAACTATATCAGAGAGAGAGAGAATATGAGTTTTGTAAATAGGACAGTGGAGAATTAGGGCTTTAAATCTCAACCTTCATATAATGCCATCAAGATGTTAGGAGGTCACTATTTAGATGTGCCAGGTGGCTTCCAGCCACATCCAAACCTCAACCCTTAGTCATATCCCTGCATACAAAATGGGAACTCATTCTCAAGTATGGAGCTCATCATCCAGCTAGAAACCTGCACCTCTACTGAAATGATCTGATCTAGAATGAACTAGGTCAAGTGAGCATATGAAACAAAGTTATACAAAAAGGAATCATTCTTAGATGGCAGGTAGGGTGACTTTCAACTCAAGAGATAAATCCTAGGGCTTGGGGAAACTGCCGCTTTGGGAGAGTCTGTGGTTGATAACAGGCCTGCACATTGTTTAGAAACTATTAAATAAAGTAGCAGAAGGGTAGAAAGAAATAAGATTAATAAAAATACAGAACAGGATATTAACACTGCATATATGGCACTTGCCTATGCCACCTACTGTTGATATAAATCAGATATTCCTCTTTCATGAGAAGAACCTGGTTCTTAACATTGGATCATCCTTGGGGGTACATGGGGAGGCGAGATGTTAAATTAGAGAGGAGAGATTTTCAGTTTACGAATATAGTTTTGCAAACCTGAAAGTATATAGTTCAAGAGTTTCATAACAGCTTGAACTCCATGAACTTCACCTCACCCCAGTGGAAAGGCACGTTCCTTTAATTCATACCCTTGAATACAACTAACCATGATGAGTAAGTCAAATTCCTATTAGAAATGTACCAGGATAGGTTACAAGTGAACCCTTTACAAGAGGCTCCAAGACTACCAGGTGGCAAAAGTGAAAGGTTCTTCTTGGCCTTAACTTTAATAAGATGTTTCACAGTAGGTCAGGTCCCCTGCAGTGTTCATTAGGTTCAAGTTCAAACTTCTCCAACCCGTACACATCAAATGATTAGTGCCAATTACACTGGGAGGCCTGCGGAGAACAGTAGCCTGGCAGAAAGAAACCCTTCATCTCCAAAGGAATTTCCATCACCATAATGTTATATTTTCTGTCCAATTTTGGGGCAACAAAATCCCTCCCATGAACTACAATATTACAATTATTATTTGACATCAGCACATTGTAGTAAAGCCAATACATTAAAGGGATTATAAATTTACAAACTGTAGAGTGGAATCTTTCTGGATGTCTGCCAAAAACCAGAATATCTTGCAAAAACTCTGACTCCAACTGCCCCCATCCCTACTCATTTTGACAGGTTAGTGTAATCATCTTGAATTGCATAGAATGCTATGGAATGAGCCACTGGACTTCTTTCACTTTGGAGCCTAGCCCCATTATGGAAATAGGCTATATTAGAAAATAAATAAATAAGCTTACACACACCAGCTAATTCTACTCACAACAGATTGTTGTTTATTCTGATGCTTTGTCAATTTAGTAATCCAGCAAAACCATATAGACAAATGTTATCTTGTGTGTGCAAGCAAGAGAGGTTATTAAGAGGGGAAGGAATTTAAAATGGTCTGTCAAAAACAAACCTTCAATGTTTAGGGGGAAAAAAGCCACCCAGATAATTTCAAATTGCGAGACTAATGTCAAGGTTTGCTTCTGTCTTATAAGCCCCCCCCCCCCGACCCCCCGCACTTTCACATGTTCAGAAACCATTTTTACCCCAGTCAATCATTTTAGTACTGCACAGGTTTTTTTTCAATGTTTTTTCCGGTCTATTCTTAAGTAAAGTGGACTGCTCATATGCTTCTCAAGCTGTTGAAGAAACTTCCACTCGAGGCAAGGACAGCACTGGAGTTCTGAGTAAGATGAATGTATGTCCTGATTCTCTAAGATTTTCTGCTTTTCTATACTTGCTATTTCTAACTTTTAACATTAATTTGAATGTCCATTTGCTTGGGAAAAGAAACATTAATTTTAAAATAACATTTTGGCCACACTGGGGTACAACCACACGTTCCACTAAGTCTTTCAAGCTGCGAAATTGAATAAAGAGTATTCAATTGTTTTGTGGTAGAAATTCATCTGAGAATCACTTGATATAAGAAAAGGAGGACTTGTGGCACCTTAGAGACTAACAAATTTATTTGAGCATAAGCATCCGATGAAGTGAGCTGGAGCTCACTTCATCAGATGCTTATGCTCAAATAAATTTGTTAGTCTCTAAGGTGCCACAAGTCCTCCTTTTCTTTTTGCGGACACAGACTAACACAGCTGCTACTCTAAAACCTGTCACTTGATATAGTGTCACATACTCATACCCTTCCTCCCACCTTCCATAGAATTGGGGGAGGGGGGTATATGCATATAATATTCCACTCAAAGAGTTTATTAAAAGAATATTAATGTTGTAAAGTGGGACACTCAAGATTCAGGTAATGAATGTTAAGGTTATCCAGGCAACATGAACTCCTCACCTTTGCACATTTGCATTATACTACGATCACAACTACACCTGGTCAAATAATAATTCTTCTAAAGGATCTGACACATTCAGTGCACAATTTGGATGGTGGGGAATGTCAGCGAGATTGGCCTGCAACTTGATGCCAGTCTGAAAAAATATATCCAGGGCAGAGTGCTTGAACTATTGGTCTTTAAATTGCTTATTTTGTGCTACACGGAAGACATGCAAGGAGGTTGCACCTTGATAAAGCTCAAATCTGTTTCTATGACTTAATCAATTGCATTTTGCCATTTTGGGGGTACTGGAGACAAACAGGGCCTGCTCCTGAAATAAACTACTGAGATGCCTGGAGGCAGGAATTTAAGTCCTTGCTGCTGATAGGTTTTGATGATGGCATCACTGGAAAAACGTCTCACTTTCAGGATAAAATGCAGCATTTTGCTCTCTTCAAATACTGAAAGTTTAATTCAACCACACATTTGATCCTGAGGAATCTGAAGTGATTTTCTGCTTTTTGATGTGAGCACAAATCCTTTCCAGCTTGTGACTTACAAGCTCTTGACATTATTTTCACT
Organism: Dermochelys coriacea; assembly: GCF_009764565.3. Classification (NCBI taxonomy): domain Eukaryota; kingdom Metazoa; phylum Chordata; order Testudines; family Dermochelyidae; genus Dermochelys; species Dermochelys coriacea. The sequence goes on along the minus strand of NC_050074.1, from coordinate 3,914,230 downwards.
TCAGCAACAAACAGTGACAAAGGATTTCCAGTATGACCCTGTCCAGCCATGCCTGTCTCTAATCAACACTGACTCCAAAAATCCCTGCCCTTTGAGCAGGACCAGATTAACCCAGCACTGGGCCTTAGACAAACACACACAGATGTTGCTTATAGTTAACCCTCTCCTATCCAGATTAATCCTAGACAGTTAATCTGGCTGCATGGACACTGCCCTATTAACCCCCTTATATTTGTAGCCACCCAAGTCTCCCTACAACCCTTGTCCCAGACAACCCTTGAAATTAGACGAAGGTTTCTAACCATCAGAGGAGTGAAGTTTTGGAATAGCCTTCCAAGGGAAGCAGTGGGGGAAAAGACCTATCTGGCTTCAAGATTAAACTAGATAAATTTATGGAGGAGATGATATGATGGGATAATATGATTTTGGCAATTAATTCATCCAATGGCCTGTGATGGGATGTTAGATGGGGTGGGATCCGAGTTACTACAGAGAGTTCTTTCCTGGGTATCTGGCTGGTAAGTCTTGCCCATATGCTCAGGGTTTCGCTGATCGCCATATTTGGGGTCGGGAAGGAATTTTCCTCCAGGGCAAATTGGAAGAAGCCCTGGGGGGGTTTTCACCTTCCTCTGTAGCATGGGGCACGGGTCACTTGCTGGAGGATTCTCTGCATCTTGAAGTCTTTAAACCATGATTTGAGGACTTCAATAGCTCAGAAATAGGTGAGACATTTATCGCAGGAGTGGGTGGGTGAGATTCTGTGGCCTGCATTGTGCAGGAGGTGATCATAGATGATCATAATGGTCCCTTCTGACCTTAATATCTATGAATCTATGAAAAAAAAAAAACCCCTCCCTTGTGGGCACTTACCACAGTTCCCCATCCTGGCAGCAAAGCTGCAGCTGGTTGTCTGGGCAGAAGCCAGCCCTGTGGCAGAGGTGAGGAGCAGCAGTACTGGCCACCCACTGCCCACTCAAGTTTGGCCCTTACAGGGGGGGCAGTGGGACCAAATTTGAGTGAGGAGCATTGGGGCCTAATGCACACGGATCGCAGCACCACTAAAGCTGGGCCCCCGGCACCTACCTAAATCTATCCCGGTCTTTGAGGCATCTAGACAGTTCACTCATGCTTTTATTGTTTATGCCTTTTAGGCCTAGTGGGAAACAAGTGCTTGGACTGTTTCATCTCTTCCCTTTTCACTTTAATTTGTGTGTGAATTTAAAATTTTCCTTTTTTCATAGACCTTGACGTTTCTAGTATGGAAAACTTTTCAAATACTCTGTGTTCACGTAACATGAGGAACAACAGCCGATAAAGAAAATGAAAGTCTGGGGAGGTGAGCAGGGAAAAAGCACAATAAGACTCAGTGGTTTTCCTAGGGAGGCAGTTTTTGACAGACAAAAAAGCACCACTGACAGAGGGTTCACAACTTGAAACTATCCATCCTTGCTGAGCTTTGAGTTTAACATCCCTACCTTTGAGAGGCTTGAGCTATTCATACAACAGCTTGCAAAGCTTGTTTGGAACTGCTGCAGTATGTTTTTCCTCCCTCTTGCCAAAATAGCTGTTCTCTTTTTGCTCAAACTCTCCATAACATTCTGTGGGGCTGAGCAAAAATGTTCCAAATTGTAACCAAAAAAAAAGAAATTATAAGGATCTGAAAGTGATCTTATAGAATGAAAGCTGCCCATACTGCCTTTCCTATAAGAGTCATGCTGTGCTGAGTCTAGAGTAGTACAATTATATACAAACGTGAGTGCATATTAGAAAGCAATTAGTTTATTGTTGAGTTGCAGATTGCATAAACCTTTGTTCCCCTATAGCCACTGAACTTCCCAGATTTTTGGCATGAAGTAATATTAGTTGGTTAAAGTTGACAAGACATTAAATTGCTACTAAATCGGCTTTAACATCTTCCGTCAATAATGCAATCAGTGTTCTCTCCTTCAACAACCACCACTTGCAAATATACATTTTAGTGCATCACAGATGGGAAGACCTTTTAATTTAGACATAAAACTGCCACAGTGATCTGAAAAAACGAGACCAGATATTATTTCACATATTGTTAAACAATAAAACCTAACAGCACCCAAAAAGATAACGTAGGCCTGTTTAACAGGTGTCAACAAGCAGAACTTGAGATTTCATTGGATATTCAAAAAAGCCCATATGTGCATTTACAGGGTCTCTGTGCTCCTATGAACCTTGTCTGTTATAAATACAGGCTTTAGATATATTCTCACTTTGAGATAACTTACACAGTTGACTATTTGCAGGGCAAATGAATGCAATCAAACACTAAAGCTTCAAGGAGATTAGAGCACTGCCAAGGTCTGAACTATATCAACAGCTTGAAATCAGCTCATTCAACAAAGCTTTGACAGTATTACACTGGCAAAAACAAACACACCAATGGCATTCGCATAGACGTGGCATTCCATTCCAGTAATGCCTTTTGCTAGTTTCAGGGGCAAAAAACCCCCGTCTTGTTATGTAGCCATTTCCACAGGAAAAATTACAACCTGCCCTCATCACAACACCACACTAGAGACTTTTCAGGACAATTGCATTGGGTTGTAACTTGCCCTTGGTTACAACCCAATGGGGTCACGTGGCTTTGGGCCAGAGGACAGAATTTTACCTATAAGATCAAAAAAAAAAAAGTTGTAAGAATGAACTACTAAAAGAAGATGCTGAAGGGGGAAGAAATAAGGACGTGGCACAGACACATTTTCCTTGATGAACTTGTCTTACATAAAAAGAAAGGGAATACTTGTGGCACCTTAGAGACTAACAAATTTATTAGAGCATAAGCTTTCGTGAGCTACAGCTCACTTCATCGGATGCATTTGGTTTTCCACCAAATGCATCCGATGAAGTGAGCTGTAGCTCACGAAAGCTTATGCTCTAATAAATTTGTTAGTCTCTAAGGTGCCATAAGTACTCCTTTTCTTTTTGCGAATACAGACTAACACGGCTGCTACTCTGAAACTTGTCTTACATAAAATTTCTATACACATACCCCAATGGAGCAAACAAAAGGCCCTGTCACTCGTCTCTTGACCCTTCCTTGGGGCTTCTGAATAGGGGAGAATTCTGCTAGTCTGACTAATGTTCCCTTCCTTTAACAATGCATATTCTAGAGTCCTCCAGCATGCTACACGAATCCAACAGGGAAAATTTGCAGATTCCCTTAAGCATTTGATTCTATGTCTAACTGTTCCCTCAATTAGTTTGTTCACCAGAAGAAAAAAAAATGAATGTCGGGGGGGGGAGGGGTGTTAAAAATTAATACAATATTAATTTACCCAAAAAATATGTTGTTTCCAAAAAGTGTGTAAAACACTCTTTACTTACACAACAAACATGAAAGCCACAGGATCCAGATTGTTATACTGATTTCCATATCACTTTATATCAAGGAAAGCAGGTGTATTTCACCATTATTCACCTGCATAGGATGGGTTTTGAGAGCTCCCCAAGATAGTAAATGGTTGAAAAGTTACATGTTTTCAAGAAAATGTTTCTCCATTATTTAGATTCCTAGATTTTTCTGGCCAGAAGGGACCATTATGATCACCTCATCTGACCTCCTGCATAGACACAAGCTAGAGAACTTCACCCAGTGACTTCTGCACCAAGCCCATTGCTACTCAGGGACAGTATCTCCTCTAGAAAAATAGGCAATTTGGGTTTAAAGAATTCCAGGTATGGAAAAGCCACCACATCCCTAGGTAAGTTGTTAACAGTGCCGATGACTGGAACAAGTGTCTTATTGATTGTCTGAATCTGTCTAGCTTCAGCTTCCAATGCTTGGACCTCATCTTGTTATTCCCTTTTCTGCTAGATTAGAGAGCCATTTACTACCAGAATTCTCGCCCCTACATCGCTACTGTTGAACCTCACGAGTTAGAAGCACCAGTGTTACAAACTGACCAGTCAACCATGCACCTCATTTGGAACCGGAATTACACAATCAGGCAGCAGCAGAGACTCCAAAAAAAAAGTAAATACAGTACAGTACTGTGTTAAAGGTAAACTATTAAAAAAAATAAAGGGAACATTAAAAAAAAGATTTCACAAGATAAGGAAACTGTTTCTGTGCTTGTTTCATTTAAATTAAGATGGTTAAAAGCAGCATTTTTCTTCTGCATAGTAAAGTTTCAAAGCTGTATTAAGTTAATGTTCAGTTGTAATCTTTTGAAAGAACCGTAACATTTTGTTCAGAATTACGAACAACCTCCATTCCTGAGGTTCCTTCGTAACTCAGAGATTCTACTGTACTGGTATACCATGATCAAAGAAAAGATTAAGAGATGACTTAATCAGTTAAACAAACTGAGTTTCTTTAGTTAATGCCACATACAGAGGTAATACTACCTCTTTATTTCTGCTTGGTATCCTTATGAATCCAAGGACTGCATTTGTGCTCTTAACCAAGAGAAATTGAGCTTCCAGTGCAGCGTTGCAGATATCTATCATGACTCCTAAGTCCTTTTTAGGGTCACTGCATTCCTATGTATTGTATCCTCTCTTGTGTGACCTACTTTCTTTGTTCCTAGATCTATGACCTTGCATTTGGCATGCTGTTCTAGTGAGCCCACCTTACAAAGCAACCCAGCTTGGTCTGTGTAACAGACGTCCCCTTTATTTACCACTCCAACCGTGTGTCCTTTGCAAATTTTACCAACAGTTAATTTATATTTCCTTCAAGATCATTGATAAGATTGAATTGCATTCAGCCAAGAACAGGCTCTGTGGGGCCCCAGAAACACCCCACACTGGGAGATGACTCCTCATTTACAGTTGCTTTTTGTGATCTATCAGGTAACCCAATTTTAATCCATTAAATAGGGCTACACTGATTTAGTATAGTGCTAAATTTTAATTTAAATCAGATTATCCTACAGGCAGGACTCAGCCAAATGCCTTACAGAAATCTAAGTATATTATGTCAACAGTTACATTTTTCAAGAAACCTTGTAATTTCAAACAATTATCTCAAGTTTAACTCTTTCTGGCACAGTAGACTTTGTACTTGGGAGAAGGAGGAATTAAATTCCTTGTTCCTCTCTTCAGCCGCTAGCTAGTTCCCCCTCAAGATAAGCTAGTGGGTAAGCAAAACAGAGCTGCTTTCGGTAGTTACTAATAAACCCATGATATCCCATGTCAAAGGCAGGGTAAATATGCATGGTGGAAGCCAATTCAATTTACATAGTCCTGTGGGAAGCCAGTAGGACAATCTATGGCTTTCACCTGAGAAAGGTCCAGGCAAGGCCCTCTTGAATTCTAGTTTTGGTTTAGACACTGACTCCTTCCGAGACCCTGGGCAAGGCACTTCCCGTAGTGTAGCTAGTGGGGGAGCAGGGCAGCGGCCACTCCCCTACCAAGCAAAAGTGGTGCCTTTTTAATTCTTTGCCGCGTTTTAAATTTTTACTCATCCGGCGGCGCTCCGGGTCGGCAGTGGGTCAGGGGGAGCGGAGAAAAAAAAAAAAAGGCACCACCCCCTGGTATTCACCTGGCGGCACTCTGGGACTTTGGCGTTGGGTCCTTCACTTGCTCCGGACTTCGGTGGCATTGCGGTGGCGGGGAGGGGGGGGGTCCTTCAGTGCCAAAGACCGGAGCAAGTGAAGGACCCGACACCGAAGTCCCAAAGCACCGCCGGGTGAGTGCCGGGGGTGGCGCCTTTTTTATCTCCGCTCCCCCCTGTTTTTTCCACCTGGCTACACCACTGGGCACTTCACATCTCGGTACAGTTTCCCCATGATCAGTCCTTGTCCTTCCTCACAAGGATGCTGTGAGGCTTACCTCATTTGTCTGTGAAGTGCTGAGAGTGCCCTGGATGCATGTTGGTTTAGAAGTGCAAATGTATTATTAAGATGAACTATTGTGCTGACCTCCACAGTTCTGAACCTATGTCAAACCACCAGTTTGTGTAAAAATGGAACACTCCCACACAGGTGATGTAACTACTAAATCTAATAAATGGCACACATGCCAATTAAACTAGGCACAAAGCATAACCTGTAAAAACCAAATACCCTCCGCCTCATTTCGTGAAAGCCTTCCCTCCCTCCATCCTCATCTGGTATCTCCTGTAGTACATGTAACCTGTATTGTAATCGCTGACAGAGGGGCCACTTATTCATTCAGACCTACAGAGCTATCAGTCAGATTGCAAACAGTACAAATACAAAGAATGGCTTTAATACGACCCATATAGCCAGTCATTCAATCACGTTGGGGCAGTGCTTCAGCGTCCGTTATGGAAACTGACTGCCAGTTACACTGCTGGTGAAAGCGTAGACTTTAGGGGAGACATGCTCACAGACACCAACGATGAATTTAGCTTACACTCTGGATCCAAACAGAGATGATCAGCTCTGGAAAGACTGATGCAAACACAACAGGCATGGAGTAAATTCATTCCTTTTATCATGAAAGAAGAAGGCAGGCACACACTCACACTTCTCTCTCCCTGCCCCACCATCCATCCATGTTACTCATTTAAATACGTTCTACGATACACAAGGGTCTGTAACTGATGCCAGTTACACGACACCCGCTTGCAATCTAGTCGCGTTCAGACAATGAGTTTAAAAAGGACTTTGAGGTTCTACCCGCAGCAGTTGTTGTGGATTTACCATTTTCTAAACATATCAATTGACACCTATTCCTTTTGTTCCAGCCATGCCTGACACACACCTTTTAAACAACAAATTCTAATCCCTCAACCACTGTCCCAGGGTTTCTGGCCCTTTTGATGGCAGTCAGGGCACAGGCTCCCCATCAGAAAATATTTTAAAAAGGGAACAAGCCCAGCTAAGCAGTTAGCTGAATAAGGGAGCTCCTGGGCCCAATAAAAGGCCATCAGCTGAAGAGAGGTGCTGACAGAGACAGCAGCTCTCCTAAGGGAGAGAAGCACCCAGAATCTACAGACCTCAAGGAAGATGCTGTGAATCCCTCACACGACATATGCTCATAACATATGAAGCCACGGTTGGGAAAACTACAGGCCAGAGATGCCAGGATTGAAACACACAGGCCCCAAGGAGGTAGGCTGTACAACCCACTGAGCCAAGGGTAAAGACTGTCTCAAGATTATTTGTATTTAATAAATTAGAAACCTAGCAGGGAATTTTGCCACACAGTTCAAAAGGATGTGAGGAGTTCAGAAGGAGCCATGAGAGAAGGGAAACTGAGTCGGAGTACCTGAAGAGCCACACTAGGTCAGCTGGGGGCATGCCCTATGACGCACCCAGAAATAACACCTCTGAATCATTAACTACTGTTGTAGATCTTCAAGAATATTAACTTTTCTAATTAAAAAAATTAGCATTTGATGGTTCATTATCGCTTGAAAATTACTGTTCCAGAACCAGTCCAGAAATGCTTTTCAAAGCTCTCTCTGTAGCTGGGTTTTTCTGGGAAGGAGGTTCCTTGACAGTATGATATGACATGACCTGTTTGATGAAGCAGCTAAAAAGCTAAAATCATTTACGTTCACAACACTGGTTAACATCGGAAGTCTCACTGAGATCAATTTTAATCTGCCATATATTACTACTTCAAGAACTCTACATGCCTTCAAGAGAATCTACAGTAAACCCTTGCCCTTTTTATCTCCTTCATACCTGAGATCACAAAGGTAATATAAGTCACAAGCTTTAAGAAGATATTGCTTTCCTGTTGACTCAGATTGCTTCCAAGCAGTTTTGCAAACAAAGGTACAGTATCATTGCATTACATCATATAGACCTTTTCAACTTTCAGTGAGAGGCAGTGGTAATGAATACAAAACAGCTGGAGAACAGGTTTCATTTCAACAAAACATTCTGACAGCTGTCTTTAGACGGGATCCTTTGTTTTCTTGTTAATGGACTTCCACCATGAATGTTTCCTTAACTTATTGTTTTATACAGGTACTAAATAGGTGGGGGGGTAATTGACTCCATCCAGTAAAATAATTGAACCTTGAACCGTTAAATAAAAATATCCAAAACAAATGTCTGCATAGTCACACATATGGTAAAAGAAAATGTTCTATTCAATCAGTAACATTAATGACAAATCCTAGCTTACTCTTGAAAAATCGTATAAACCAACATGAGCAAATCACTGCGGCAATAGAAACGTAGAAATATACTCCTCCACTGCACTACATAAAACTGAAGGTGGTGGGAAAGGGAACAAACAAACCAAAACAAAGAACATCAGCCACACAAGTGATTGTAAAAAGAAAAGAAGTACTTGTGGCACCTTAAAGACTAACAAATTTATTAGAGCATAAGCTTTCGTGAGCTACAGCTCACTTCATAGCTCACGAAAGCTTATGCTCTAATAAATTTGTTAGTCTCTAAGGTACCACAAGTACTCCTTTTCTTTTTGCGAATACAGACTAACACGGCTGCTACTCTGAAACAAGTGATTGTATAAGCAAATTTTGTTTAAACGAAAGTTCACATTTTCCCTTCGCAGTATGTGGAAGAACATATGTTGTGTGCATGTTGCAAATTATTAAAGCAACAGATGCACATTTTGCCAAAACAGAAGGCTAAAGCCAAGTAGCACAGTCACCTATATTGCTTCAGAAGGAGTTCACATGAATTTTAACTAGAAAATAATTTACTTTTTACTGAAAGCGACATGTTTTTCCACCGCTTTGGCTCACAAGCTTAACTTTAAGCATATGCTGAAGCACTTTCCTGAATTGGAGCCTTGAAGAATAACGTTTTTTATTTGTTTGTTTAGCAGTGACCAGATGGAATGCCAGTTTGGAAGCAGAGCGTTAAGTCAGGTGCATGGCATAATAACATGACACCCTTGCGTGTGCAATTGGGAGTGGAGATACTCTAAGTTGTAGCAGACGTATTGAGTTTTGTATGTGGCCCAGCCATCACTAGAGGGGGACAGAGCGCTTATGGGTTACACGAACACAGAACCTTAGTGCAGTGGTTCTCAACCAGGGGTATGCGTGGGTGCGAGTATCCCTGGGAGTACGCAGAGGTCTTCCAGGGGGTACATCAACCCATCTAGATATTTGCCTAGTTTTATAACAGGCTACATAAAAAGCACTAGGGAAGTCGAGTACAAACTAAAATTTCATCGACAATAGTTTGTTTATACTGCTCTGTATACAATATTCTGAAATGGAAGTACAATATTTATATTGCAAGTGATTTATTTTATAATTATAGGGTGAAAAATGAGAAAGTCAGCCATTGTTCAGGAACTGTGTGCTGTGACACTTTTCCATTTTTATGTCAGAATTTGTAAGTGTTTAAGTGAGGTGAAACTTGGGGGTACACAAGACAAATCAGACTCTTGTAAGGGGTACAGTAGTCTGGAAAGGCTGAGAGCCACTGCCTCAGTGCTTTCCATCAATACCAAGAACTGAGTCTTTTCAAAACACTCAAGCATTTGTTTAGGTGATACTGAGCTGGCAGTATCATCTTTTACTAGCGATGTCTTTGGGAAACACAGCAGCTCCTACTATGCTTGAGAGTAGGCTCGGGTGAAATGGGCAATTTGCAAATACAAACTTCTCTAAAAGGAATTGTGAGCTTATTAAAAAAACAAGTTAATCCTTTTTACCATTGAACAGTGGACCTCACCCTGCTTCCCTAACTTAGCTAAAACTACACCTGTCACTTTTCAGATCACTAGCTTTTACACAACACAGTGGACTGCTATACAATCCTGCAGCTTTGTGACGAAGCTGATTTAAGAGATTCTTTGACTAGAACGCGCTATTTGCCATTAATCTGGACTTCACTGGGAGTCTTGCTTTGGTAGGAACCACAGGATTCATCCCATAGAGCAGGGGCGGGCAAACTTTCTGGCCCGAGGGCCACATCGGGTTTTCAAAATTGTATGGAGGGCTGGTTAGGGAAAGTTGTGTCTCCCCAAACAGCCAGGTGTGGCCCGTCCCTCGCCTCCTATCCGACCCCCCAGCTTCTTGCTCCCTGACATCTCCCCCGGGACTCCAGCCCCGCCCAACCCCCCCGTTCCCTGTCCCCTGATGTCCCCCACAGTCTTCTGCCCCATCCAACCCCCCCTGCTCCCTGTCCGCTGACCACCCCCGGACTCCCCACCCCTGACATCCCCCTGCCAGCCCATCCAACCCCTGCCCCTCATTCCTGACTTCCCCCCTGGGACTCCTGCCCCATCCAACCTGCTTGTTCCCTGTCCTGACTCCCCCGACCCCTAACCACACCCCTGAACTCCCCTGCCCTCTATCCAACCCTCCCAGCCCCCTTACCACACCACCCAGAGCACCAGGTCAGGCCACGGCTCTGCAACTGCTCTGCCTGGCCATCCAGAGCATGGCACCAGCAGTGCGCTGAGGCTGTGGAGGAGGGGCCGGGCAGGAGGGTCCCGCGGGCCAGCTGTGGCCCGCGGTCCGTAGTTTGCCCACCTCTGCCTTAGAGGCTAGCCTGACCACCTCTGCCCCCACAGAGTTTAAGGAAACTTACTGTTGGTCTTTAAATCAGTTTCCCTTCTTTGCTTGCCAAAAGTTCACATCTGATATTTCACACTAATCCCCTAGAACAGCAAGTCTCAGTTTCTGGTTTGCCAGCAACGTGCATGGGAGTATTACAGAAGATGGTGCGAGCTAGTTCCTATTCCTTGGTTCTGGTTTCCTGCCAAAGCCGATTTGTTCAGTCACTTTCCACTGGTCCCCTTCAGATGCCAGACGCAGCCCATAAATCATTGCATTTCCATGACATCCCTTTTGAAGGGCCGTGGGATCTGGGGACCCTTCTGAACTATCATGGAAACGGACACAAAGGATTCTGGGATGCATCTGAAGAAGACCACTTTTTAAAGACTGGACGTGGGGGTCACAGCAAGTACAAGAATGGAGAACCTTAAAGCAACCCATGGATAATGGCATGAGTGAGTTATGCCAAGATAGGAACGCTAATGCTCTCTATATGTAGAATGGAACTTAGAAGGAAATCTGGGTATTACCGCAACAACAGCAAGCACAGAGATTGTATCCTTGGGGAATTTTTGGCATAAACCTAATCACTTCAGCATCATACAGTTTTATTATAAAGTCTGGCCATGGAAGGGGTCTATTACATTGTATGGAGATTCTTCTTCTATGTCATCTCTCTTCTAACTTAAGCCACACACTTTTTTTTTTTTTAAACTCACACCTCCCTACCTAGCTATGAAATTAAGACCAATGAAACTTTGATTAATTTTTCTTTTCAAGTCCAAGGTAAATTAAGTTCCCGTAGAAAGCATTTCCACTTGATTCAGGAGGTAATGGGAGACCCTGATTCTACAGATCATTTGACACCTTCAGAGTCTTACCGCTCTGCTTTGAAGTTTGTAGATTAGTGGAGAATATACCTGTGCCTTCAATTACAAATCTAATGCCTAGTAGTGCCGTGAGGTGCGGAGCACCATCACCTCCACTGACTTTAATGGGAGTGCAGGGAGCTCAGTGCCACACAGAATCAGACCCTTAGCAAGTTTTAACTCTGGTAAAAAAAAAGTGTGAACTCACTACTCCAGGTCATTAGCAGTTCAATCCATACCGGTTTATGCAAAGCAAGTTCTCAACTCCAGGTATGTGACTTATTGAAAAAACAAAAAGAGTTACACAGCAGTTCACTCTTACAAAGGTGCAACAGGGAGGAATTGGCCATTCAGGGTCCAGTCTCATGTTATTTCCGCACGTTACTCCCATTCGGGAGTCTGCAGAATTAATGGGTCACATTAAACAGGACACAGTTAGGGTTATCTTGGTCTCATCTCCCTGACTCAGAGTATCCATGTAAACAAGCGTTGGGATGGGAGAAGTGGAAGGAATCACAGACACAGGAAAGGGACCAACTTAGACAGGTATGTCTTGTTTAAAAATTTTCCATGTTGACAGCAAACCCCCTTTTAATATGGAAGTTGTATAGGTTTCACACAATTGTAGAACTAAACAACTCTTTATACACATAATATTCTGAGTCATATTTATTCTCCTGCCTGTGACGACCACAAGCAAAACAAATCCCTAGGCATGCAGACACCTGCTGCAATACCTACTCTACAGAAAGGCAGAAACTTAAGCTTCCCACTAGCACTCCAAAATAAGTGTCCATGAATTATTGAGACCACTGGTCATGCTTTCTTCCTCAGTCTCCAACATCCTTATATTAAACTATATACACACAAGTGCTGACGGCAAATAAAGAGCAGAAAAGATTTTTCATTTCCCAGAGAGGAACTCTATTGCCCAAATAGATAAGTCATATTTTGAGAGTATTCAATGCTAAAGTTAGCTTTAGCATTCTGGCCATTTGCTAGTAGAGACGAAGTTCAGGACCCTTTCTTTCAGTGCTTGCCTTCTAACATTTGTTAAACATAGGTTGTCCTACTGTGGGTGTTACTGATGGCATGGCACGGATTTGCTCAAACCTTATGCAACTTTCACTTACTTAACCCAAATTTTTGCCTTTGCCTTCACTGCTATGCATATTGGACCATTAATGATCCTGCAAAATGGATTTTTTTAACCCCTAACAGGAGAAGGAGCCATAGGGAAGTACTTTTACCTATTACTTGTTTTGTACCGAGGGGGGTCTGTATTCAGGTTGCCAGCATGCACTCAGGTCCATATATTTCATCGTTCCTACCACTGTTACCCAGACTAGCTAGATTAAAGCTAGCACAGGTACGCTATCCATGCTACAATCACCCCTTCATCTGAGGAGCAGACATACCCTTAGAGGACGATCAAGCCCAACATGTACAGTAGCGTGAAACATGATTCTACATTCTTCTAGCCGCCAAGAACATGTCTACACTGCAGCTGGGAGGAAGCCTCAAAGCCCCAGGTAGACTCTCGGTAGTCCTACTCGTGCTAGAGCACTAAAAATAGTAGTGTCAATGCTCCAGCTTGGGGACTCAAGCCCATCCAAACCTATGGGTCTGAGCTTGGGCATCTAGCCTGAGTCTCCGCCAGAGCCACAACATCCATGCTGCTATTTTCAGCGCACTGGCTTGATCCCAGGTAGTGCTCATCTTGCTCCCAGCTGCAGTGTAGACATGACTCAAAACTCCTGGTTCAGTCAGTGACTTAAAACAAAACAGAAGACCCACTGGAATGTGTGCATCTTTGCACTAGACATCAGATTCATCTACGCTAGATTGCAACATCCCCAGGCATGCACCTTGACTATTTGGACATTCTGTGAAGTGCCTTGTATGTTTACAACACTGTATAAGCAATGAACAGCAGTGAAGAATTCTCAAGGTCCATCAACAAACCTAAACACATTCTTAAAAATGTATGCACCACAGTATATTTTACTCTCTGTGTGGCAGTTAGTTACTAATAAAAATATGTACAAACACCAACCATTTTTCCTCCCATGTAAATAAATCTCTCGGTCCCCTTCTGCATCTAATGAAGTCACTGGGAACAGGCTGTAGTCCAATGTTTGTATACCTGTTGTTTGCTATGAGCTATTAACTCCTACTCACAGAGCTAACCTATGCTTCTTTCATAGTCACCTCCATGAACATGTTTTGTCAAACCACACAGTTGGCAAAAACAATGAATGAATGACCATTACAAATCCATTTGGGCTACATCATTATCAGTTTAGACTGCAACCAAATCCCATTTTCCCTTTGCAAATTCAATTCCCATCAATAGCCCCATACATCACTGGCTGCTCCTGTTTGCTGCCTCATTTTTTATGTTAAAAAAAATTGAAAGATTACTGCCAACATAATAGGCAAACTGCATTTTCAATTCCCAACACATGTGCTTCAGGGGAAAAAACCACAAGGTAAGAGGAAGAAATGCAAATGAAGTCACTGTTATCGGCTGTATATTACCCTAGTGACATTACCCTGCTTTATACCTCTAGTCACGTACTTAGGGAGGAAAAAAATAAAAAAAATCAACTGTGCTGTCATTCAAGTAAATTCTTTTATCATCCTACTAAATATTAGTTCACTTTATTCTTAATTTTTGAGCTATTTACACACCACACAATAAAATTAAGCTGTGATCTCTCTTCCCACATATAGCTGATCTTCATTAGCAAGAACTTGCCAACACTGACTAAAGCCTAACATGGAATTATTTGTTTTAAATTACTGCTACTTAAGTTTTGCAGCAACTGAGAGGAAAGAGACCTTTCAAAAAGGAGTTTACATGGGATGCAGGATATGCATAGAGGAGAGGAAGAGAGTTCATCAGAGAATCACAGATCATTTAAATTTCCAGGAACAAAGAATTCCAACCTTCTTAGAAGAAAGCCCTATTGAATCCCTATTAAAGCTTCTGAGGCAGCTGAGCTACTCTTGACCCAGTATACTACACAAACATGCATTAAAATTTCCACACACACATTATTCTAATAACTCAACAATGCCAGTTGGCCATTGCTGGTAAATAATAGTTTATTCATAGTGTGTTGCAGCATACAGGAAGGCTGAACAGAATGATCAAAGAAATGATTCTGGATTACACTTCTACAGAGAATTAGAATGCAGTGGTAATACCTGCCAATCATTTAGAGGGTCCATTCTCCCACCAATGTACAGAAGATTTACATAGATAACTCCCATTAGCACTAATTGGAGTTCTCGCTTTAAAGCCCCTTTGGATCCCAGGGGTAATGGAGCCCTTAGCGTATTGCTCTTAGCATAAGCAGCAGCACCATCTAATTTTGCTTGCTTCAAAATATTTATTTTCCTAACACATAGGTGTATGCTTGATAATTAAGTTTGCTGCTTTCTCACATGGCTGAACAGGTGACCATTTTCTAAGAAAGCTCTGAAACAGTGGTTCCCAAACTTGTTCTGCCCTTTGTGCAGGGAAAGCCCCTGCTGGGCTGGGCCGGTTTGTTTACCTGCCACGTCCACAGGTTCAGCCGATCACGGCTCCCAGGGGCTGCGGTTCGCTGCTCGAGGCCAATGGGAGCTGCTGGAAACGGCAGCCAGTACGTCCCTCGGCCCGCGCCGCTTCCAGCTGCTCCTATTGGCCTGGAGCAGCGAACCGCAGCCCCTGGGAGCCGCGATCGGCTGAACCTGCGGACGTGGCAGGTAAACAAACCGGCCCGGCCCGCCAGGGGCTTTCCCTGCACAAGCGGTGGAACAAGTTTGGGAACCACTGCTCTAAAAACTACATATTTTCATCCCTGAATTATAATGCAGTGAGCCATCATACAACTACCTCCAGTTAAATATCTAAATGTGAGTTGTGTGTTTAGAAGCACAGTACTTGCCATATTATCAATAGAAAGCCATAAAGATGAAAACCTCATGGGACAAAAAACATTCTATCCTAATGAACATTGTATTTTAACAGCATTGAAATCTTCTAGCAATAGTATTTAAGGCCATAATGGTGGGTCAATGCTGCAAACACTTAAACACATGCATGACTAACTGTACCCATGTGAGTACACCCATTCACATCAACAGAGCAACCAGGACCTAAGTTATATACCCACCTACGTGTTTGCAGAAATGAGATCTTCGTCAATGCATGCTTACATTTATGGATTTATAAACTACCTCAGTATCACTAGTACCACAAACAAACAAACAAAAAATCAAAGCCAAGTTTTAAATTTTAAGTTAATGAAACCAGCTCCCATAAGCTCAATTTCCATCTGCAATTATAATCATTTTCAATTTAGAATATCCACCACATTTTATTCTTAATTAAAAATGACACATCCTTCTGATGTGAATTAACAATTCAAATGTTATCTATGCAAATTTGTTATGCCTTTGATTTGCCTCCCCTCCCCCTGCCATGCAAAGTCCTGTGTGCAAGGCTTTTTTTTTTTTTAAGCTTGTATAATTTTACTACATAATGTCTTTTGCTCCATTCTCTATACATAATATTTTCAACCCAAAGAGGACTGGGAAAGTAAGCAATGCAAACGGTGCAACAGAAGCCACTCATTTATGTACAGTATCATTCATTTAAGATTCAACCCATCAGTGAGCAAATGCTTTCCCCCAATGTTTTTTTTTGTTTGTTTGTTGTTTTTGAAAGCACAGTCCACACAATATATACGGTGGAATTTCCACAAATGCTCCATAGTGTCACAGTTCTGTTCCCGTTGGAATCAATGGAAGTCTTACCACCCCCTTCCTGAGCACTGGCATTATTAATGAAAATAACGAAGTCCAGCTCAAATCTTCTTCCGGGCCTAGCCACTCCCAGCATTCCAACCTCTGGACCACTCAACAGACACCTCGCTCTCTGAACCAGGATCTCTCCATCCCTTCTCCGTCAAGCCTTCCCACTTGATATTCCCTCCACAGCTAAAGGAACTTCAGTCCAGGCTCGAGGTCAGGTGATTCAGGGCAGGGCCATCTTCATTTGCCATTTCCAGGACAAGCTATTCCCCTCTTTCTGTGTGGAGTTTGAGCACCACACATTCTAGTACAGGGGTGGACAAACTTTTTGGCCCGAGGGCCACATCGGGGTGCGAAACTATATGGAGGGCCGGGTAGGGAAGACTGTGCTCCCCAAACAGCCTGGCCCCACCACCTATCTGACCCCTCCCACTTCCCGCCCCTGACTGCCCCCTCACAACCCCCGACACATCCAACCCCCCCTGCTCCTTGCCTACTGACCGCCCCCTCCCGGGACCCCCGCCCCTAACTGCCCCCAGGATTCCCCCCATCCAACCCCCCCCGAACCTCCACCCCATCCAACAGCCCCCTGCTCCCTGTCCCAACTGCCCCCACGGACCTCCTGCCCCATATCCAACCCCCTGGCCCCGGCCGCCCTGCTGAAGCCAGACACACTGCCGCGCTGCCCTGCATGAGCACACAGCCGCGGCCCACATGGTGGTGGCACTGCAGAAGAGGGGGAACAGTGGGGGAGGGGCTGGGGGCTAGCCTCCCCGGCCAGAAGCTCAGGGGCCGGGCAGGACGGTCCCGCAGGCCATAGTTTGCCCACCTCTGTTCTAGTATCAAAACTCTAGAGATCTAGGTCATGATTTGTCTGTCTGAGCTTTCTATTGATTTTGGAGATATTCTCCAGAGTAGTGTTAAAATGGTAACTACAACAGCAGATGAGCTTTTTACAAGTGTGTTTATGTAGCTCAGCATAAATTTTGTGCTGGGGAAGTTTCAAATTTATTTCACAGAATTAGCAGGGTTTTTTCATATTATATACACACACACACACACACACACAGAGCCAGGATTGACTACATTGTACTTCCCTGAATATTTGGCTCGTTTATCTGTTACATTAATCATGGCAATAGAGGTCTGGCATTCCTACAATAACAGTCCCACATTGGAGTGAGATGCAACAGTATTGTACAATATAGTGTAAAATATCCTCTAGACACCAGAGGATTTTTCCTTTCTTTTTGCTATTAGTGAACTCCCTCCTGAGGAAGTGTCCTTTAGATCTGCTATAATCTGGTTTCTTTGCTGGAGTAAGGCCTCTGGCAGCCAGAGAAAAATAGGTCTGCAGACAATAAGTCTCCTTCCAATATAAGCTTGCAAAATGAAGTCTCTCAGAAGGGCAATTAGCTGTGTATACCAAGTTAGGAAGCAAGCAAAGAAGGCCATCTGCTTCACAGATAAGATTCATCTAGTGATCATCATTACAGACCTGAAGGTGAATTTCTCAAGTTCAAGAGGGCAGCACCAGGCTTCCGGCTGAGCATATATTTATAAAGCATGTTAACTGTGTCAATAACAGGCCCAAGAAAAGAGGACAATATCTCAGGACAAGATCTGCAGCTTATCAATCATGAGTACATACCTTGAAGTTCATTTACACAAAGACTATTATCTTCCAAGGGAAAGGGCTTCAGAATAGGCAAAAAATTAAAAATCTTGCTGCATTTTGTGACTAAATCCTAGCAGCCCCACGTTTAAAGAGGTGTATTCACTGGGTATTTGAAGAACCCTCTATTCAGTGATCTTCTTTTACTGTCATATTCTACTTATCTAATTTAGACAGTGCATTCTCTTGATACATGTGTCACTTTCATTCAAGTTACTAGGACTTGCATTCTGCAGTCTGCTGTGCTACCCTGGAACAAGGAGGTAAAAGGCGATACCCCATGGCTCGTGGAATATGGGGAGAGGGTATTGTCACAGTATAAGTGTCTTCCCTTCCTCCACAGAGAGCCTGTGTAAACTCTCCTAGGAAAGGAGCTATTGGGGATCAATGGGGTAAAAGGGCTGGCTAGCAGGCACTTGCTGGGATATGCTCCTTTCCAAACCTAGTGGGATTTTTGCCAGAAAAACTGACACAAGCAAATGGCCACCCGTGGAAATTCATGCTGCCAGAAGCCTTAGCATCCTCAGTTCCAGGGGCTGATGATGAAAGAACAGCCATAGGGAGGAGGGTCACTGCAGTGCTCATAGACAGGCTCTCTCGGCAGCTGATCCGGATTGCACAGGGTTTCCACTTTGCAGGAAGGCTCTTGGGTACCAGTCTGCTCCCACTCCACAAAGCCAGACCAGCCCCTCACCACCAAGGAAGCACACAGTGGAAGCTCTGAATTGGTTAGAATCCATTGTCCCCAACTCCAACAGCAAGGGACAATTGGCAAAAATGTTTCCAAAGTGTAGTAGAGAACATCTCATTTCGTAGGCAGCTGGTTAGCCTCTGTGGCCAAGTTCAGCACTGATTTGGATTCGGGCTAGGGGAAGCCTGTGTTAAGTGAAAAATAGGGTTGAAGAAGAGACCAAAGTGTGTCCCCTCTCATGGGTTACTGTGTTTGAAGAGAAACAGCTACTGGGTGCCACTGTCAGCTGAGAGTTAGGACAGGCAGGAGCTTCTTACAAAAGGCTCCTTCCCTCTGTGAACACATGGCCGGCCCCACATGGGATGCCAAAGAAAGGGAGGTCACAAGTAGTGTTTGGACATCCACGCGTGCCTGAATGCATGTTATTAATGCTACTGGGCAACAAAATAAACCACAAGTGGAGCTGGACGGATGGCAATTCCATTCCCACCCCTCCTGCACCTCACTCCCCTAGAGCGGGCTGAAAATAGGTGGGAGCACATGACGAAGGGTGCAGCAGGAGGCATGTGCCGAATCTCTCCCCCGCTCTGATTAACTCATTTGCTCTCTACTAAATCTCATAAAAAAGCCTCTACCTGGCAATGTAATTGGAAGGGTTTTAAATAGATAATTTAACCTTGGGAGGATGTTCATTTTCACTGAGCACATCCTTCCAATCTAGAAAACAGACAATCCCTTTCACCTCAGCATGTCTCTCTTTAATTGTGACAGCAGCGAGAGATAATTCATTTCAAATCGCTGATCAAACCATGGGGAATATTAATACCTAAATATTTAACAGATCGTGAGGGCTATTTAAATGAAAACTTGGTTTACAGAAGCTGTTACTCTCTGCCTGACAGAGTACTAATATCTCCGCCCTGGAATAGTTTGCTTTGCATGGAGTAAGTGCCTTTGGAGACAGTTTATTAGGCAATAAATGAGAGATATGTTACTATGTGGGTGTCCAGTTGTTTGCATTTCAATCCCTGCGTAATACCTGAAAACTTCACAGGCACATGGTACTTTCTCAAAAAGTATCGTCAATTAGAGCAAAAAGCAGACATGATGGATGCAATGTTCAAGGTCACATTGTGCCATTAGCTCCATTATTCTGACATGATGCTAGACTTCAAATTCAGGCCTGTGAGGCTCAATGAAAGGTCTATACCCACTAAAGCCAGCACCATCCACAGCTCAAAAAGCAAAAGATAGTCTGAAGGTGGTGTAAGTCAGAGACCAGACAGGATGCTGCAGACAGCCTTGAATAACCACAGCTTGTTCTCTCCACTTATTTGGTGCAGCACTGCGGGGAAACTGGGCCAAAGGGATGGCCAGATCACCATGTGGGATTCAAGTCTCTAAGCAAGGCCAAGGAGGGCTCCCAAGTGATAAACAGACCATCCCCTCTTCAGCTGACCCCCGCAATGGAATCTGTGTTGAGCCAAATACTGGGACCTCTAAAGCTACTCTCAGTGATTACCGTCAAGTTGGCTCAGGACCTCATGGTTGTTAAGACAACCAGGGGATCTGCACAGAGCAGCATCCACGGCCCAGTCACACAGCTTCACCTCTACCACAACTACACCCACCGCTCATCCCAACAGAGATTGGCAGCCCTAGCCTCGATGCCATCAGACAGAACCAGCTGTTTGTCCATAAAAGCTCAGTTCACAGACAGAATAGCATCCAGCAGGCTGAACAAAGCATTCCTTGATGGCATGGCAGAGCACTACAGCCATCTACTTTCCGCAAGCAAAGATGCTCCGATACTGCAATGATGGGTAGGTCAAAAAGCCACCATCAAAATACTAATCCTCCGTTACTCCTCACTCCCTGTCCCCTCCCCCCGCCAGGTAGCCAAATGAAACAGGGAGTAGGATTTACTGCCATTCCAAACTCCCGACACAGCTGAACCGGATTGTGGCGCCAGAAGTTGATTCACTCCTCTGCCACAACAGTAAGGGAGACGTCTTTTAGTCTCTCCCCTCCACCGTGGATGTAGCAAGATGGCTAAGTAGTCTGGGTTGCCCAACTCCTGGCATACTACTGCTCATCCTATTGCACGGGAAGCGTTGACTGAGTTGGGGAAGAGTGTCACAGGCCCTCAGTCAGAACCAGGATGGAAGAAGACAGCAAAACCACCTGCCCTAAAGTTCCACACCCACAACAGGAAGTGTTGCAAGCACTGGGGAAATCAATGCTTCAACATGCCAAAAAAACGCACCCGGGCTTTTCTTGGCTGGTGGAAACCCATGCAGAATCTCAGTCCATTTCTGACCCCGAGCCAGTTAGCACTCCTGAGAGAAGGAAAGCTATTGGCAATCTTTACAGGATTATAATCCCTCTCTCAATTCCTATTACTGTGATATACATGCTCCACCCAAAATTGAGAAGCAGAAGAGAACACACGTTTCTTTCTGTCTTCCTCCAAGGCTTGGACTCAGCCTGATCTCACATGGCAGAGAATTCTACAGCTGGGGTCCAGCCACTGAAAATACTCCTATTTCTAGTGCCCTCTACTCTGAACCCAGGCCTATCCAACTGCAACAGTTTTCAGGATGAAAGGGAGAAGGTAAGAAGTTTTCCAAGGTATGCAGGTCTAATCCCCTTACAAATCAGGACCAAGAATTTTAAAGCAGTTCTAGAGAGAACTGGGAGCCAAGTGAGTTTGCCAGTCAGAGGTGTGATGTGATCACACTGGGCTTTTTTTTTTTTTTTAAACTAGCAAGACATGGTGTACTAGCCTTTTTACATCAGTTGCGTCCAACTCCAGATAAAGTGAGTTATGGCAGTCCAACCTGGAGGTGATGAAAATACGGGTTCTTTCCTGAGCAGTGTTGGAACATGCCATGCTAAAGTATTTTTCACCACCTTAACAGTGTCTCAAAGCTAAGCTACCTTTGATATTACAATCTCTAGCCTCCATACCTAGGGTAGATTTATGGTCATGGTGGGTGGACAGACTTGGGCCACACCCGATAGGTCTGAAAGTTTTAACTCTCTTCCAATCAGAGTTCAGCCCAGGACATAGTTAGTGAGACAACAGAATCAGACTCCCACTAACACAATCATCAGAATCCCTCAGTGGTTTTATAACTGGGACAAACATCCTATAGTCCAGTATCTTATTGCATGTAACTGCTACACTGTCTCCACTTGCAGAATTCTGAAGTGTTGCACTGAGAATTCTAGGCTCCAGAGACATTGCTGTTCAGAGCGAAAATGGCTGAAATGGGAAACCAGTGGTGAAGAAAAGCATTTGGAGTTCATTTTAGTGTATTAAGACACACTCTATAATTAAACTGCTTTTCAGTACTGATATATAAACAAAATCTGCCACCAGAATTTCTACTGCTCTTTTAGTCTTCAAAATTTTTACTTGGAGGAAAAGTGCAGGTGGTAAAATGGGAATATATAAAAGGTAAGAGAGCTGCCTGTCACTACATATATAATGGTGTTAATAGAGTTTTTCCTCCTCGAATTGGTTTGACTCATGGAATCTTTATTTTATTAAAGATTTATTAATCTTTACTTTATATTATATATTAAAGCCACAATATTTTAGAGCATGCAATTTCCACACATCCATTCAGCAACACCACACCTCCAAATCTCATGAAATATGCACCATACTAGCTTTCCAGGGAAGCAATTGTAAAGAAACACTATTGCCCTTTATCAACATATCCTGTAGTTGATCATCTTTTTCCTTGTCAACACTGCAGTAAGTCACTCACTAATCAAATTTTGCTTCACATTATACCAGACTTTAAGCAGAGGTCCCCACTAAATTCAGCAAGTTGTTTTGCCAAAACAAAAAGAGGTACCATAGGGGTCTGTAGATTTACCCTGCTATATTTAGGATGTCTTTAGAGAAGACTCCTCAGGCTAGCCTTTCCCAACTCTGTTTTGAGTCCCTTCATATAACAATTTCCCCTGCCAGTTTTCAGGTGTCACCCTCAGGTGTTTTTGACAAACTATTGCTTCAACTTTATTGCCTCAGTAACAACTGGCTCTTGCTCAGATTGTTAAAAATCCACATGTTCCTGAGTCAGAATTTCACCACCATCCAACCGAGGGCACCTTTAGGCCACGTGACCTCTCCACTGTCTACAGGGAAGTTTTCTATTTTGGAAACTTATCTTATCTAGTCCATTGGCATGACCATATTTTGTGCTCTTCCACAAACACAGCTTTAGACACAGATTACAATGCCACTACATTAAATTAGGACTGTGATTTATTAACCCAACATTTGCTAAAAGTCATCTACTTTGCATGGAGGAAACCTCTTCAATACCATCACTTAGTTTGCTTATTGTTTTGCAAAGTTGCAAAGGGGCTGCATTTCATACATAAACATTTTATAAACAATCCTTGAATGGATTTTGTTTTGTTTTATCATGAACACAGTTCATTTATAAACAGACTTTAGCATTAAGGCCCAATTCAGTAAAGCAATATCTAAGTACATGCTTAAGTCCCACTGTAGTCAGATTTAAGCACATGCATAAGTACTTTGCTGGATTGGGGCCTTAAATAGCATTTCCCCCACCACCACCACCACCCACACACATTCATTTCTTAAGCATTTTAAGGAGACTAAACATAAATGAAACATGGCATTAAGATCACAAATGAAAGGATAATGGCCACTAAAAATGCAAAAGCTTACCTAGAGCATTGTTATTACTACTGACACACAGACAGCTGCATCCATTACCTGAGTATTAAAGGAAACACTTGTGAATCCTTTACTCTTAATGGCTCAAGCCCTTCACGTCTGAGTTCTGCTCTAGGCCTGACACAAGGCTGCCATTAAATTCAATGGACTCAGTGAGCACTTCAGGTCTGGGTCCTTCATTCCACAAATACCTTTGCATATGAACTTCACTACCATGAGCAGTTCCACTGAACCAACTCCGCCCCACACACACACACAAAGAACTCCCCTACTCCAATGCAGATGCAGTTCTCTGCACTGGGGATGGGGATGGAGATGGGACGGGGATGAGGAGGAGAAAACAAGCTACATGTTTGTTAAGCATGTTGCTTAATACACAGCTGGAACGTACTCTCATCCTGCTGTCACTTAGGATGCTGTAAGACCCTATATAGAATGTCAGTGTAGCTGGGAAGGCTGCGCACCACCAAGAAAACAATTCTTAACAGAAGACAGCGCCAGACAGATAATAATAATGCCTATTTCCTCAATAGGCTCAAAGCGCTCCACAATATTTTGATGTATTTTATCCTCACAGCATCTGTGTGAGGTAGGGAAGGACTGTTATCCCCTTGCACACATGGGAAACTGAGGCACAGAGAGGCTAAGTTATGTGCTCAATGTCACACCAGAGTAGGGAATTGAACCCAGGTCTCCCGTGTCCTAACCACTGGATCATACCTCCCTGCTGCAAGAGAAAATAAGTAAAAAGGATGGACAAAAAGCCTTCTGAATCTGCAGCTAGACAGAAATCTCTGCTTCTTCAGCCAAGGTACGTACACTGAAGCATCAGTAAAAAGGTAGAAAGATTCTGCAGAGACACTTCAAGCAACATTTTAAAAATCACACTTACAGTACTGTATTACTACAGTATCATTATACAGTTCCGCTGAAGCACTCTGATTCATTTCTGTATATTCGTTCTTTACTAGATTTATAAATCCAACTATTCCTATAAGGCCCTGTGGAAGTTAAAAGAAGGAAAGAGTGAAGCAGATCCTTCGTGCCACACTCTATAAATATACATAAGGAAGGCAAGGGTTTAAAAAGCAAATCACACTGTTCTCTGCTTTATTCTTGGGTTGAGAGCTACAGCAAGCATGTGACTTTTGTTTATTCTACTTCATTCCTCCTCTGACACAAATCACTAAATAAACCCAAGGGGAAATATGAAGGAATTCATCAGTGTTCCTACTCAGATAGCCAGCTGGCTAATGGTTTCATCGATTGTTTTGCTTGACATCATATGGTACACTGGATGAACTGGTCCATATAATGAACAGGACTGGAGACAGTGTTGGCAAAATGGCCTAATTCACTTTTAGCTTAGCAGAAATACCTGGTCACTCTCAAAAAGAGAGTGTATGAGTTTCCAAATTTCTTTTACTGGATCAAACTCCCTATGTATAAAGACACCATTCCCCTTTATCCCCCCAAAATAATCTGTCTCTCCCTCGTGCACATAGCGTTCACTATTTTGTACATCTCGTTTTGAGGAAGAAAGAGTCAGGACTGCATTCTTCTGCTGGGCACTTCCATGCAGTTATCAATTCAGCAGAAAGCACAATTGATGGGCAAATTAAAAACTGAAGATTAAGACTACAGAGTTATTTAGTAAATTAACTTGGCACTAATAGAGTGCAAATGAGATAAGCTGCTGTAGTTATCCATTCATAATGTAAATCCTGTGAGTACTTACCTGGCTGTACAAATAGACTATGCACTCGACTGTCTATAAGAACGTGGAGCAAGAGGGGTTTACACCTTTTGGAATTATGGCTATGAGAGAGACTATGGTGAGAGGGGGCCCCAAAATTTAATGCATGGTAATTCAATGTACAATCACAGAAGTGGGAGATTCGCAGGCCAAAACAGTCACCAAGGCCCAGATCCTCAAAGGGACTTTCAGTGCCTAATTGTGATTGATTTCAATGGAAGTTAGGCACCTTTACATACAAGGATCTCAGCCCAGATCTCTAATTTTAGAGGAGACCAGGATTACTTGTACATGACTCCCCAAGATCCAGAAAAAAATTAGCTGAAGATGAAAATTCAATTTAACATTTTTTGAGAAAAGCCATATGGCTTGATAAGATAAAATGTACAATGGCAGAGAGCATGCAGAACTGGGCATTAACTAACTTTGCACACAGATGAACTGCTTGAGCTGGAAAACATCACTGCTTTTATTTTACTACTATCTTGGATTTGCACAAGACAGGTATGACTAAAGTATGATCAAACCCCTATTAGCTTAGATTCACAGGTGCAATGTGCATTGAGACTATTTGTATATTTTAGACACAGCTGGCCATCTGGCACCTACGTGTAAATTCCTATACGGCTCTAGGTAATTAGCTGAAAAGAAATGGTTTGCTGTTTTGATATGAGATCCGACCAGTTCACGTGCTACTCAAGTTGCCTTCCAAGCTGTATGAAATGAGCTTTTCATCAACACAAGCTAGTTATTAATTAGGTTTTGTAGCAACAGAACATTGCTTTTTTTTTTTTTTTTTTTTTTTTTTTTTACAGTTTCAAGGGAACAAAAGCTCGCTGTGATGATCACAATCACCACCGCTGCCCTCCTCCCTCAATTCATAGCCTTTCTGAATCAGTAAGGTAACTATGAGCAGAGGAAGAGATACAAAGAAGCTAAATGCAACAGAGTAGGTAGCTCACCTCCAAATACCCCTGGATGGGAAGGGTGTATGTGTGTTTGTTTTGTTTTTAAAAGCAAAATAGAAATTTACCCTTAGCCTGTTTGAGAAGTTTGGTATTCTTAATACGTTTCTAACTGAGTGAAATAGAGAGGGTGACCAGATGTCCCAATTTTATAGGGACAGTCCCAATATTTGGGGCTTTTTCTTATATAGTCTCCTATTACCCCACACCCGCTATCCCGATTTTTCACTCTTGTTGTCTGGTCACCCTAGAAATAAAGGTCAAAATCATGGCAACCCAAAGCATAGTGGAGGAAATCCTAGCCCCACTGAAATCAACTGGGTTTGTCAGTAAATTCAGAGGGGCCTGAACTTCACCAGCTGTATTTTATTTAAAAATGTGATAGACGGAACAATTGAATGGTCTTTAAAGGTGTTGGTTTGACAATACTAGTAACTGCACTTTTCTTTATCCACAGAGGAGGTATGATATTAGCAGCAGTGTAAGCACAACACACACAGTCCCACCAGTAGAAGTCTGAATCCTGTCTGGAAGGGCTGTCTTAAGTTGGAAATAGCAGTTAAAGTCTCCATCCCCAGTCAGCTCTTGACCTCTGTTGAGATTCCTAACCAGATGCAAAGATTGAGGGAGGACATTTGCTCACCGGAAAGTGAACCAAGAGCACTGAGTTCATAGATGAGACAATCATCAAGATTGTAACAATTTCCTCACTACCCTCTTGTGGAAAGAATTTGAAACAAAGACACACAGAGGACAGTTCCTGAACCCGCTTATCCAATCCCTTGAGCCATCAAGCCAGCCACATATTTGATTAATAAAGATTAATTATTATGAAGGCTTCAGAGAGTGCTACATTAAATGGCTAACCTAGTGAGGAGGGCTTTAAACTAGGTTCGATGGGGGCAGGTGAACAAAGCCCACAGATAAGTCAAGAACATGGAGACCTGGAAGAAGGTTTGGAATTTGGTGGGCAGCATGGGCTGTTATAGCAGTGAAAAAGGAGAGACAAGACAAAACTGGAGGAAGGGGAATCAAATCAGTATCTTAGAGGTCTGTATACTGATGTGAGAAGTATGGGGAATAAGCAGGAAGAACTCAAAATGCTAGTAAGTAAACACAACTTTGACATAGTTGGCATCACAGAGACCTGGTGAGATAATACACATGACTGGAATATTGGTATAGAAGGGTACAGCTTTCTCAGGAAGGACAGGTAGGAAAAAAGGGGTGGAGGTATTGCCTTATATATTAAATATGTTCACACTTGGACTGAGGCTGAGATGGAAATAGGAGACAGACTTGTTGAAAGTCTCTGGGTCAGGATAAAAGGGGTAAAAAAGCAAGGGAGATGTCATGGTTAGGGTCTACTATGAACCAGCTAACCAGGAAGAAGAGGTGAATGAGGCTTTTTTTAAACAACTAACAAAATCACCCAAAGTGCAGGACTTGGTGGTGATAGGTGATTTCAACTATTCAGACAGCTGTGGGGAAAACAACACAGCAGGGCACAGACCATCCAATACATTCCAAGAATATATTGGAGACAATTTTTTATTTCAGAAGGTGGAGAAAGCTACCAGGGGAGAGGCTGTTCTAAATTTGATTTTAACGAATAGGGAGGAACTGGTTGAGAATTTGAAAGTGGAAGGCAGCTTGGGTGAAAGTGATCATGAAATGGTCGAGTTCATGATTCTAAGGAATGGTAGGAGGGAGAAGAGCAAAATAAAGACAATGAATTTCAAGAAGGCAGACTTTAAACTCAGGGAGTTGGTAGGTAAGAACCCATGGGAAGTAAGTCTAAGGGGAAAAACAATTGAAAACAGTTGGCAGTTTTTCTAAGAGACATTATTAAGGGCAAAAGAGCAAACTATCCCACTGCACAGGAAAGATAGGAAGTATGGCCAGAGACCTCCCTGGCTTAACCAGGAGATCTTCAATGATCTAAAAACTAAAAAAGAGTGCTACAAAAATTGAAAACTAGGTCAAATTACAAAGGATGAATATGAACAAATAAGTACATAGGGACAAAATTAGAAAGGCCAAGGCACAAAACAAGATCAAACTGGAAAAAACGGGTTTGTTTAGTCTGGAGAAGACTGAGAAGGACATAACCATTTTCAAGTATATAAAAGATTGTTACAAGGAGGAAGGAGAAAAATTGTTCTTGTTAACCTCTGAGGATAGGACAAGAAGCAATGGGCTTAATTTGCAGCAAGGCCAGTTTAGATGATATGTTAAGAAAATCTTCCTAAAGGTTCCTTAATACTCTTTCTGCACTGCATGACGCCTCTGCAAGGTACAGACACCAGATATGAACCTGGGGATGATGACAGCATGGCTAACCTGTTTTGGTACTACATTAAAGCACACTTAGGAACTTCTAGTGCTCACCAGCAAAGTCCACATGGGCCAATTAGTGCCCAGCACATATGCGTGCTCTAGAAATCATGCCCCAGTGGTCCATGTAGACAACCCTCTCAATGGTTGTTTTCTACAGTTAATAGCCTAGTTCTGCTACTGTAGCTGTTACAGTTTGGGCCATTGCGGTTATAAGGGAGTAGGGACCAAAAGCCCCTCCATCTTCAGCTGGCCAAGAGATCTGTCTCCTTTCCATTATACACCTCCTTGGAATGCTGACAGCATGGATCACATTAAGGCTTGCACCCAGTTTGCTGTACCTTGCAGAAGCTTCATGTGATGTAAATATGGTTCTCTCTTGAGTAGGGCAGACTAGTAAGCATGTACAACACCTGTGCACAGTACTCAGTGTCTGACAGTTGAGCTTCAGGTGAAATGGAAAGTGCTGGGTACTCTTGGGATGTAACCCCTAGCAGTCATGGATTTTTTCTTCCAGGAAAAAACTACTGACCACAGTGCATATTGTTTTCCTCTGGAAATTTTTTTTCCTTGCAGCATTCTTTCAAACATCTGATATTGGTCATGGTTGGGGAGGGGATCATTATTAGATGGGGCATTACTCTGATCTAAGTGAGCCGTTGCCAGACTTCTGCTCTGCCCTCCTGAGACTTCACTGTTCATTCCAGAGATGATGCTTGTTGGAGCCTGAAGCAGGGTGTCATCAGTGAGCTTTTTTGCCTTTGAAGACACTTTGTTTCTGCTAGACCAGAGGTGGGCAAACTATGGCCCGTGGACCACATCCAGCCCGGCCCCTGAGCTCCTGGCCCACCCCCCATCCTTCCCCCACTGTTCCCCCTCCCACACAGCTATGCTGCCACATGGGCAGCGAGCTCCTACCACTCTGAGCAGCATCGTAAGGGGGTGGTGATGGCACGCATGCGCAGCGGTGAAGGTGTTGGGTAGGAGATCCCAGGGGGCAGTCAGGAGGCAGGGAGCAGTAAGGGGCAGAGGGTCCCAGGGGGCGGGGGTGGCTGATGGGACAGAGGTTCTGGAGCGGTCAGGGAATGGGGGGGTTAGATAGGGTGTGGGAGTCCCAGGGGGGCCTGTCAGGGGGCAGGAGTGTGGATAGGTCAAGGCAGTTAGGGAACAGGAGGTGGGATCCCAGGAGGGGGGCAGTTTGGGGTGGGGGGATTCCAGGAGGGGGGGCAGTCAGGGAACAAGGAGCGGGGGGGGGGTCAGGGGTTCTGAGGGGAACAGTCAGAAGGTGGGAAATGGGAGGCGGTGAATAGGAGGTGGGGGCCAGGCTGTTTGGGGGGCACAGCCTTCCCTACCCAGTCCTCCATACAATTTCATACCCCATGTGGCCCTTGGGCCAAAAAGTTTGCCCACCCCATGCTAGACCCATGTCCGAGCAGGGTTGGTTGCTTCTGGAGCAATGTGTAAAATTCCTCTCTCTGCTCGGACTTTTGAGAACATTGGATAGAAGCATCCTAACCTATCCAAACTTGCTCAGGTATGCCAGTGAGGGAAGCCTTGTAATGTAGTTGATCATTCACATGCACGTCTGCTGAGGGACGGCCTATAACTGGTGTCTTCTTAAAATGCGAGTCTTGTTCTACTGGAACTGGTTGACTTTTCCCCCCTCCCCCCAATCCCTTTTTTGATAATACAAAAACATTCATGAGTATTTGTTTTCATTGAACCAGTTTCATTTTTGTTGGGCAATAGATCTCTCACCAGAGAGCAGAATTTTCCCTTACCAAACTAATTTTTTTTTAAATTGTCTTGACATTTTTATCAAATTAAGAAAGTGATTTTTTTTTAAATGAACCTCCCCCCCACAAGCTTTCCACTGCGCTCATCCAATGAGTAAAAATCAAAAGGCTGACATGGAGGTAACCTACAATGACAAACATACGTGTCCAACAGGGTAGCTTATTCATGGCTTTTAATACTGCTCGCTTAAGAGAACCTACTACATCACCTCCTCAGGATTCTAGTTTAAGGGCACCGCTTAACTAGAGAGAATGTGTTCACATTACTGAATTATTACCTAAATATGTGCTAAGCACTTCCAGCTCCCATTAACTTCAGTAGCACTTAGGAACGCATAGTATCCCTCAGGATCAGGCCATTAGAATGCAGTTAACATAGTTTCCAATGGAGCTACCTTATTAATTACTGGAGCTGCAATGTTGGCTCAGTCTTTCAAGTCCAATACCTGTTGTATGTTGTACTGTCTCTCTTATTTAGTAATCTTTGTTCAAAATTACTCACAAGAATAAACTCCACATTTAAAGGAGATGGTGGTGAGCAAAAGAATAGCTGAAGCTCTTGTGACATGGCATTTCTTTCTCAGGCTATTATACTATGGCTGCAGTTTTTTGTGCCAGATGCATAGGGTTTATTTTCTGATAAGGACACTCACTAACTCTCCCTCTAAATGTACTGGCGTATTTAGTTTTGAGGGTGATGGTCTGTGTGTATGGGTTTTTAATTCCAAAAACCATGCAGCACTCTGTTCTCCACCTATCTGCTGAAGGGTCTCTAGAAATACTATCCTCGCCCTCTATGCTTCCTCAATCCATTTCCCACTTCGCTGGGTGCTGCAGAGCACAAGCAAACCCATGTTTGCAGGGATGGGACAACAGCGAAAAATATTCCCTCCCCTCCTCCCCCCGTAGGCCTCACCATCTCTGCCAGAGAGAGGGTGTGTATCTGCATACAAAACATGTAGCTTTCAAGCGCTTAAGGACAAGATTAAGGCAAACTTATGTATTGATCCATACATAGTCCTATATTTTAACTCCAGTCTAAGGTGGAGGTTGTCTCTGTTCTTGATTGCTTAAGAGTCCATCTATCTTATCACATCTTGTACTCATTTATAGTTGCTTCCATTTCTGGCATTGTCAGAGAGACAGTAGAGTTGCGCTGTAAATTAAAATCAATAAGAGGCAATTTCATTTATTTTTAACTACAAGGAAGGCCTCTTTCAGTAAAAAGCTGTATGTTCAACTAAGTCATTTAGTTCATTCTAGCAAGCTAATTGCCAAACCCCATTAATTCTTATACACACACAAGAATATTTATTTTCCAGTGCTCCTACCATGTCAAATATGATTGACAAACATGTTTGCTTGTCAAGGGGAAGTGAATGGAGTAAAGAATATTCTTTTCTTTGCACTTGCATGTGATTTTAAAATGGAAAATCAGGGAATAGTGTTCACAGAAAGGTGGCCCACACATAGCTCGATATATGAATTATCCCAAGGGTGCAAGCAGTGCAAGTTTCCCCCACTGCTATGCTTGGACAATATTCTGCATGGACCATAGCCAGTGGAAAGAGGACAATCTAGGGCTCCGTGTGCATTCAATCCTTGGTTGCTCTGCTGAGACTCTCAATCCACTTCATAGATAATATGGACCAGCTCCTCAAAGGTCTCTCCCAGCTCCCTAAAATGTCTCTCCTACCTCCCATTGATTTCAGGTACCTAAATACTTTGAGGGTCTGGTTGTATATGTCCACCTAACAAAATCCCATGTAAAAAAGCTGTCATCCCATTGTCAATCACATCTTTTTCCACAGAGTCACTAGATTGCCAGTAAGAACGAAGTGGCCTGGATCAAATTCAAATTGGTATTTAGACTGAGATCATTTTTATTTCCTGTCTGTTGCCTGGTTTAGAGTCTGGCTAATAGGTGAAATCATAGAACTAGAAGGGACCTTGAGAGGTTATCTAGGCCAGTCCCCTGCACTCATGGCAGGACTAAGTCTTATCTAGACCATCCCTGACAGGTGTTTGTCCAACCTGCTCTTAAAAATCTCCAATGATGAAGATTCCACAACATCCCTAGGCAATTTATTCCAGTGCTTAACCACCTTGACAGGAAGCTTTTCCTAATGTCCAGCCTAAACCTCCCTTGCTGCAATTTAAGCCCATTGCTTTGTGTCCTATCCTCAGGGGTTAAGAAGAACAATTCTTCTCCCTCCTCCTTATAACATCCTTTCATATCCCCTCTCAGTCTTCTTTTCCAGATTAAACAAACCCAATTTTTCCAATTTTCCCTCATAGGTCATGTTTTCTAGACCTTTAATCATTTGTTACTCTTCTCCAGACTTTCTCCAATTTGTCCAGATCTTTCCTGAAATGTGGCGCCCAGAACTGGACACAATACTCCAGCTGAGGCCTAATCAGTGCAGATAGAGTGGAAGAATTACTTCTGGGGTCTTGCTTACAACACTCCTGCTAACATATCCCAGAATAAGGTTTGGGTTTTTTGCAACAGCGTTATACTGTTGATTCATATTTAGCTTGTGGTCCACTGTGATCCCCAGATCCTTTTCCATAGTACTCCTTCCTAAGCAGTCATTTCCCATTTTGTATGTGTGCAACTGATTGTTCCTTCCTAAATGGAGAACTTTGCATTTGTCCTTATTGAATTTCATCCTATTTACTTCAGAGCATTTCTCCACTTTGTCCAGATGATTCTGAATTTTAATCACATCCTCCAAAGCACTTGCAATCCCTCCCAGCTTGGTATCGTCCACAAACTTTACAAGTGTACTGTCTATGCCATCTAACTCCTTGACAAAGATATAGAGCCAAACCAGACCCAGAACTGATCCCTGCAGGACCCCACTTGATATGCCCTTCCAGCATGACTGTGAACCACTGATAAATACTCCACAGGAATGGTTTTCCAGCTTGTTATGCACCCACCTTATAGTAGCTCTATCTAGGGTGCATTTCCCTAGTTTGTTTATGAAACTGTCAAGAGAGTCTGAAAAGCCTCACTAAAATCAAGATATACCACATCTACTGCTTCCCCTGCCCCCCACAAGGCTTGTTTCGCTGTCTAAGAAAGCGATCAGATTGGCTTGACACGATTTGTTTTTGACAAATCCATGCTGACTGTAACTGATCCCCTTATCTACACAAAGTTTTTAAAAGAAAAAAAAAAGAGTAAGACTGCGTAACAATTGTTAATAGCGAATTGGGAGATTTCGGAGATGTTAGAGGCACACAGTACGCCTTACAATGAGGAGGTAGCGTTACAATGAGAAGCGACCAAATGAAGATGTTGCTCCACATTTCACTACACCCTATAAAACAAAAACCCTCCAATAGTTAAAAGAAATTGTATATCTTTGATACAACAAGGCCAAGCCATGCAGTTGGGCTCTATTGACGGATCCTAGCTTTTTATGAAGACCCTAGATATTGGCAAACCAAAATAACGTAGACTTGATTTTTAAAAAACAAAAACAAAAACAAAGTTACTGTATTCTAATTTTATTGAAAGACATGCATCATAGTTGCTGTTATGGTCTGACCAATTAATTATTATTTGTGAGAATCGCATTTAAGAACTCACTGAAATTAACAAAATCTCTAGTTTTAATGTGCAGCATTTTTCAAGACAACCCTTTCCATTCCCACTATGAAGACAATAGAGCAGAATCTCAGCTGGTGTAATTTGTCATTGCTCCACTTGTTAAATGGAGCAATGACAATTTACATCAGCTGAGGATCTGTGCCATGTTAAGAAGAGAGACATTATATGATCAAACATCTGCACCCATGGTTTCCAAAGATAACAATGGCTTTATTCACATTAAACACAAGAGGAACACTTTACTATGCATCAACAATGTAGTAAGAAAAAAAAAAATCAGTTTCTGAAACTGCTGTCACTGAGCCCAAACAGTTAACACTTACTTAAATAGCTAAAAATTCACGAAGGTGTTGCTTTGAAATACAAACAGTTATACAGAAGCCACAATCTGATGCAAAACCCTCGGGCACAGAAGAAAGGAAAAACAAACAACTAATTTTAGATCTTGAGTACTCATTAGTGATTCTCACCAATTAGAATATGATGCAACTGCTGTCAACAGGCAAATTTTAGATATATTTTAAACAAGTGTTTGGAATATTTATGCCTAAATTATTTTACTGTAAAAAGAATATTGAACATAATTGGTGAGCAATATAGAGACTCTGACCTGTTGAACTAGTGCTCCGGCTCTCGCATTTCACTGGTTAAATGGATGCTGTGCTTGAAAGGTATTCCTGCACCGTGAATCCCCAGTTTATAGGTTTTACTGTTATCCTTTTAGTTTGCCTCTGTAGTAGATCCAGGATAAAATTTTCAGAAGCACCTGGAGTGACTTAGGAACCTAATCCCACAGAAAGTCAGTGGGACTCAGGAACTTTTGACATTTCTACCTCTAGTTTTTCAGGTCAATTTTGACCTGCACCTAAGTTTCCAAAAGCAGCAAGCAAGTTTTCAGGTGGAGAAAACTTAAAGGGATCTGATTATCAGAATGTCAGAGCTCAGCATTTGCTGGGGGGGGGGAAATCAGCCTCCATTATGGAGTCTCGAGTTGGACCCCAAAAAATTGAGGCAAGCAACAAAACAAAAAGAGCCACTAGTCACTTTTGGAAGCTCTTGGCCATCTGAGACCATTTCTTTCTGATGTCTCTATTTTGGAACTCCCTATTAATGGTTATAATACCTCTTAGGAGTCGAAAGGGCCATGTTTAAGTCCAAGGAGCAGAAGCTAGCAAGAGTCTCTCTCCAATTGTACAGGGCTGCGATTAGAACACTGTGCAGAATAGAGCACACCAAGCAGCAGTCTTTGGTGGCACTAAATGAGCATCCTTGCTGAAGGCTCTGAGAACATTCAATGGGTCCAGTTCACCACTGCCTTGTACCATGCACAATCACTACCCTGTGCAAGGCATAATCACTAGTGCCAAGCAAGTAACACTGCAAAAATCAGAACAGCAGTGTTTTATACAAGCTTTGCAGTGGTACAGAAGACTACTCAATGTGAATCTGACCTCTTTTTTGGACAGCAGTGGTGGGGGGGAGGGAAGTTCATGAGTTGTGTGCCTTCTTCAGTTTAAGTCCTTCTCCATTCTTTTTTAGCCTCTTCTCTTCAAACTGAGACTAGTGCCTTTTTTTTTTTTTTTTAAATAGGTGGCACAGACTGGGAGCAGAAATGCCTGGTTGACTTGAGGGAGGCTTCTCTGCTCCTTGAAGTCTTTAAACCATGATTTGAGGACTTCAATAGCTCAGACAGAGGTGAGGTTTTTCATAGGAGTGGGTGGGTGAGATTCTGTGGCCTGCGCTGTGCAGGAGGTTGGACTAGATGATCAGAATGGTCCCTTCTGACCTTAGTATCTATGAATCTATGCCAGTTTTAAGGCTTGAGAATGATGAAGGGAAATCTTTTTCTGTGGGCACACTCTGAAGCACTGTTTTGATTAAAACACTGGGGCATTTTATCAGTCCCTCTTCCCCACCAAAATGGAAAAAAAATCCTGTACTACTGTATATTTTGGTGAGCAAAAGATCAGATAGCTTTCTTCTTTTTTCACTAGAATAAGCTGGCTGTCAGAAGAAGAGCTTTAAAAGCATTCCATCAAAAAGACAGGCATGCTCTTTAAATCAGAAAAAAAAACAGCTGCCACATGACCAAATAATGGCCAATATTTTGCTCCCAACTACCAGTGCAGCTCCTCCTGGCTTCAGGTTTCATTCATCAAGTATTCGTGAGCACAGAAAAGGATATTTAAAGCAGCTTTGTTAAGCCAAGTCTCAAAATCTAGATTTTCCTTACATAGGTTTCCATGCTATGAATGCAAAATCCCTCAAAGCAGCAGCTGGCAGAAAGTGCATGTACTTGGGCATCACAGCAACATGTATGTACTGAAGAGCTGCAGCATCCCATATGAAGTGAGATTTCACCTGTCACTGCTGCTGGCAAGTGCACGCTGCAGCCAGGAGTTCGCTAGAATGATCCAGCACTATCCAGATTACTTGATTCAGAATTCTAATACTCCAGTTCCCAAACATATCTAAATACTGTATGTACAATGGCATGACAAAACCACCCATTACCTGATTTTACTGTGAGCTTCCCGATAAACAGTGGCTAATTTAAATTGCTGCAAGGTGAATCTGGTCAGTAAAAATAAATCCTATGCTCAGTGGAATGAAGTCATGCATCATGGCAATATGTATCCTCTCCCTTTCCCCACACACATTGCTATTTACTCACTTCCTGCCATTCCCCTCATGCCCATAAGAAAAAAAAAAATGGAAAAAAGAGATAAAGGAATAGCAGCAGCAGCCATCTCATCCCTCACCTTGATTGCTCTGTTTGAATGCTCTTTCTCCCTCCTTTCACCTGTTAGCTTCTGGGGGGAAGGAAGAGAAAAGGGTCATTATTTAGACTAAGTTCATCAGGGAAGGATCTGTGTCTGCCTGTGTGCAGCAGCACCCAGCCCAATCTGACCACATTACAAACACCCGTACCAGCTACCTCCATGCTTTTTTCTCCCCCTCTCTTTCACTGAAGAAATATCAGCCTACAAATGGAGAAACTAGGGCTTCCAACCAGAACAGCTGGTCTTCAATTGACCTTACCAGGTGGGCAATGTAACAGGCTCCCCTCATTAGTACAGAAATGCAGTCTGAACAGGACATACACAATAATTTATATTTTCCTCCTATCCTTGGCCTCCCAAACATTCCCAGAGAGATGCAGATGTCAATGTTAACTGAGAGCCACTCCACCTAAGTCAATGGAGTTACACCTGGGTCAGCGTTATGTAAAAATACAGCCTGCAGATTTACTCAGACAAAAAGTGAACAGCAGTTTGCTTCAGTTAAAAATATGGCCCTTACCTTTTAAGCCTGAGCTCCTGAAGACTACGGGCTACTGGGATTTTAGGCACTTTTGAAAAAAAAAAAAAAAAATCCCACTAGGAGCCTAAATACTTTTTAAAAAATGGCCCTAAGGGTTCAGGATTTGGCTCTGCGATAGCAGAATAAATTTGTTGAAATATTTAAAAGCACTGTATAATTAAGCCTTAAGAATGACTGCTTGCTGCCATGCGAGAGTATAAAGAATCACAATTCAGTTAGAGCACAACAGCAACTATGATGTATGTTTTGTAATAAAATTAAACGACAGTAACTTAAAAGCAAACAGAAATTAGTTTCTTTCTCTCATAATTCCTCATATTAAGGTTATATACTGGATAAAGTGCAATTTTATTACTATACCCGTAGGCTCCTGAACACATCATGCCACATGTTCGGCTGGCTGCTAAAAAGCAGCCGCCAAGAGATTAGCATTTGTTCCAAAGATAGTTGAGATTAATAGTTTGAAACTTTTTTTTTTAATTTACCCATAAAACTCAACATTTAAATTAGAGCCAACTTTAACAATGCTTTCTTTCCAAAAGCTACCAGCATGTTAGTCCTTAAAAGCTGATCAGAACAGGGACAGGGTCTTCATCATACTTTCTATAATTGAATAGACAATGAAAACTATTCATGTTACATAATTTAAGTATACAAGGAAAGAAACACCCCAGGTGAAACCCTAGCCCTATTAAGAGGGTCATTGACTCGTTATCAGTCAATGAATCCAGGTTTTCACCCCCCTGCTGCTCACAGAAAGTGGACACTCCTAACAGAAGCCACATCACATTCCTGGACAGTGAGATTTTTTAGGAGATATTGAACTGCACTGCTCCTCAACCTTTTCTAGGAGGATGGAATGGAGAGTAGGACTTCACAACTCAGCCAAGACCTACTTGTCCAACAGCAGATCTCAGTAAGACAATCAGAAGCTATTGTACACACTAGCTAATGAACATCAAGTCTCTATGCTAGCTTATGCAAATCCTTCATTAGTTCTGAGTAAAGGCTCCTCTTTTCCCAAAGTGCGATAGAAAACTGGTGCAAATAGCTTTCTATATCATATTGAAGTGGATCTCTCAAGGGAAAGGTGGGCGGGGGGGAAGAAGAGAGCAAGCACACACAACACAACCTCACTTCTTCACCCTTAAAAAAAACAGAAGACCCAGAATAGGGCCTGACCCCACAGAGTTGAGAACAATGGCTTTATAGAACCTATAAATCTCACGCAAAACAGAAAGTTGTGGCACCACCACTATGTTTCTCTGATATCCAGATTCTATTCTATCCTCTGATAATGGATTACTCTCCGCCTCCCCCTTTGCATTGACTGAATTCCCCTTTCCCCCAAATCACATTTGCTGTAGCTGTTAGTATACTCAGCTTCCAGCATCACTTAAAGATTTTACAAAGCTCTGTCCTGGCACTGTTTGATGTGAATCAGTTCTATAAGCCTGCTAACAATATTAAAGCTCTTCCTTAGTTTTCTCTTCAGAAGCATACCAGCAAGCTCAGCTCCCAGTGCACAAAAACCACACACAAAAACACACACACACACACGAGAAGAGGGGAGTATTTGACATTTTTATCAGCAAGCCACTTCCTGGAACATAAAGCATATTTAAAAAGGCATTGAAAATAAGAATAATTAAATTGTAAGACATGTCATCTTCGTAAAAGCCATAGGACTAAATAAAAAGTCTTGGAGAGCCCTCTCCTGTACATTCCATATTTATCTATGAAAGGGAAGTGCAGGAGTGCACACCTTGCTCTAGAAAATCTTGGATAAACAAGACCAGTCTTATTCAGCACCTTTGAAGATTTTGAAAGTGGCATTTGATTAGCTCAAAGGCACAAGCTCCTAGGAAACAGACAAAACACAATACTAAAGACTTCTCCCCCTGCCCCCACCCCCCCCCCAAAAAAACCCAACTAAAAGAAGTTTAGTCTTCATACTTGCTGAGCGAAAACACTAAAAGCTACCATCATCATGCCTTTAAAAAAGTTGGAGGTGGATATATGTTCGGTCAACTAAGTTGGTTAACTAATTAGGTCATGTCAATTTTTTTTTTTTTTAAATCCACCTTTTTACACATTTCTCCTAGGAAAACAGAAACAAGCTTATCGCTCCATAGATGCCAGGTACTATAACTAGTCACTAGTCACGAAATGCATAACAGAACACAAACATTCCTTACCTCAGTGAAGCAGATTATTAAGAATGCTATTGTATTGTTAATATTTAGGCCTTTTCTTATTCATTGACACAATGAATTTAGCGGCATGAGTGAGCAGACCCCTTAGCAACCCTTAGTTGTTTTTACTTTCATCTTAGTTTGATTTTTAACTATTGCAATTACCAGGGACAAGTTCACAGTTAAATGTACTATATGAGCACTGCAGGAAGAGCAAACGCTTCCAATAGATTTTCCTCATGGTTACTGCTGGAGTAGAGAACAAGACACTTATACAAAAGTAAAAATCCATTACAATTCTGTTAGAGGACTGCTAAGGTGAAGTGTTATTTTCTATATGACCTCATACTTTATTTTACAATGTTAAATTGTCTTTTTTTATGTTGCTTCACTAATGAAAGTGATTGGGGAAGGAGAGGGGGAGAGACAAAGTAACGATCTTATCTCTTGTTTAAAGGCAGCTGGAAATAAAGTTTGTCCCACATGAAATAAACATCTGCATTCCCTAAGCGTCTGAACTCAGGTTTAAAAACAAAAAGAAACAAAAACAAAACAAAAAAAACGAAGTATATTTTGTTTCAGATACTAAACAGTTAATTTTTGGCAGGGATTCCCCACTACCAATTTTGACAATTTGCCATTTGGTGTCGTCAACACTGATGTCCTGTTTTAGTTCCCTGAGGAGCTCACTGCAGCCTTCCTGCCTCTGGCACTTCTCATGTACCAGGTCACAGTAGAGAAGGCTACAGTGTCCTTATTTGTCTTAATGTCCTAACTTGCCCAACCCACAAGTGTGATCACTGTTTGGAAGAAAACCTACAATAATGAAATCAGCGAGGCCTAACATGGTAGCAGTGTCAAGAACTACAGCCACAAAAGCCTTAATAAGAAAATACTTTGTTTTCCAAGCAAAGCCTCGTGTTGAATAGCATCTGTAAATATTATATAGCTATTTCACAGTTACGAACATTGTTAAATCATTTAGCTATACACGGTACATGAACATGGATATGCAAACACAGAGCATACATCTCCCCGTCAACCTATAATGCAAATATCTAGTTTGCATTCCAAATCAGTTATTCTTACAATATTGTCATATTAAACCAACATCAGAGCTTGTTTTCCCGAATTGTTCTTAGAGCCTGCTTTCTAGATGTAATTACTGTATACTATACATCAGAACCAGAGAGAAAGGCCCCACTCTCAGGGCTGAAATAGAGAAGAAATCAATACAAAGAAGATAAATGTATTTTTCCTCAAGAGCTGCAGAATTTCAAACAGATGGAGGTTTTAACTCTCCCTCTGGCTTATTTTATTTTTGCTTGAAATCATTTTATCGTCTGATAAGTTCCTGGGGGTGATTGGGGTATACAGACCATTTGCTTGCGTCCTTGGGGGTATTTTAAAAGAGAATTGAAAGTTACTAGAAAGCTTCCAGAAAATGATTTTACTCTTCTCATGTATCCTGTAAGTGGTCCACAGTACAAATTGCATCAGAAGGTCAGTGTCACAGCTCTTCATCTTTAATAGCTATGAACATAGGCTTACATAAAAAACACTAATAAAATGAACAGAAAAGCAAGCAGCAAGGGCCTTCAAAATATTCAATTTGCTCACTTTTCTGGAATAAGAGATACCAAAGTATGTTTTTAATATATACTCACACTTAACCAAGTCCAAAAAGATAACACTACTTAAATAAAAAGTCACACCTGGCTAAAAATTTCATAGCTACTAAAGTGACTAGTAAGTAACACTAAGCAAAAGAAGTTTAAAAAAAAATAGTTCTGCTCTACATCCCCCCCCCACACACACACACACACCAGCCTGTGCATTTACAGCACGTTGTGCTCAGCCAATTTCATTGTCTCCACCAGCCAGCTACTTCCCTGCAACAAAGATTCTCATAAGACAGGAAAGGGGAAAGAGGAAAAACCTGAGATATTTTTAAAGGAATGTACAGAGAAAGGTAGAGGTGTGCGAGACATCCTGGAGGGTGCTGGAAACTGGAGTCACATATGTACAGTTGACAAGGCCCCTTCAAAACTGAAGGGTGAACAAATAAATTCGGGCAGAAAGGGGTTTTGTAATTGTCGATCTCCCCAGCTGCGTTATTGCGCGGCTGCTGAAAGCCAGCAGTTGTGCAGACAAGGGGATTTTCATCTCACCCATTCTAGCTGGAGAGAAACTCGAGTAACTCAGCAATGGGGCCACGTCCATCCCGGAGCGTGCGTATTTGGGGGGCTGCCGGGGGGGGCCTGTGACAGACAGAAGCTCAGCAGCGCCTCTGTGGGTGCATCTGCCTTGCTGCAGCTTTGGGAAATGGAATAGCAGACCCCTCCAAAGCCGCTCTGACATTTTAACTTTCCTTAGCCATTACACACACACACACTACACAACACACACACAGCAAGCTTCCTCCTCTCCGCAGCCTCCTGGAGGCTTTTGCTGTTGACCTGGGCGCACTATGCTTGAGAGGACGTGTTAAGGCAACCTTGGGGTGCGATCCACCCCTGAGCCTGGCACAGTGATGCGGGGAGCCCCCTGAGGATTGAGACTGCGGCCAGAGCCCCGCCGGGGCAAGGTCCCGCATCAGGCTCCGCCGCCCCCCTCCTTGCCCGGGTTGGGGGCAGAGGAACCAGAGCAGCAGCCAGGGCGTGTTGCGCTCAGCTCGCCCCAGGCACGGGCAGGCTCCGACCTTTGTCCCTCTGCCCCCCCACCCCACCCCCGACCATATCCCCGGCCCCCAAGGTCAAGGGGACGGCGGCGGACCGCAGCCAAGCAGGGGCAGCAGAGGGGCGCAGGACACAACTAAGTTGGGGGGCGGGAGAAGAGGATCGGGGTGCGGGGGCGCCTCAGCCCGCCTAGCGGGAGCCTTCCCCGGGCGCCCGGTGCCATCAGCGCCCCCGGAGCCGGCTGCCGCCCGGGGCTCCGCCGCGGGAAGCGCTGCGCCAAAGCCAGGGAGCCGGCGCCCCGGGGAGCCCATCCCTGGCCACGGGCGCGCCGCGGGGCAGGGGGCTGCCGGGGGGCCGGAGTCTCTCGCCCCCCTTCCCCGTTGCCCTGGGGCACGCGGCTGCCGAGCGGGCAGAGCCCAGGAGGGGCGGCTGGGGGCAGCCAGATGCGAGCCGGGATGGGGGTGAGGGCCCCCCCCCCCGGGCAGCCACGATCCCGCACCCGGGGCCTCTCCCGCGGCCGGCCCCGCTCCGAGCAGGGGAGAAGTTGGGCAGAGCGGGGCTGGGAACCGTCCCCAGCCCGCCTCTCTGCCCCAGACAAAGCCCGCCCCGGAGCGTGGCACGGGCCGGGCAGAGACCGGGCCCCCCCCCAGCCTGGGTCTCGCACGCCCGTGGCGAGGGGTGCGCTGGTCGAACAGCAACACCCCCCTCCGGTCCCCCGGGGAGAAGCAGCAGCCACCCCGGGCCACGCACCCTTGGGACCCCCCCGGGCCAGGCAGCGCAGCCGAGCGCGCAAAGCGGGAGACCCGGGTTTCCAAACACCCCCCCCCCAGCACCTCCCCGCTCGCCCCCAGGCCGCGCCACTCACCGGGGAAGCACACCACATACTGGAGCACGGCGCTGGCGATTTTCACGAAGAAGATCCACCAACACGGTTGCAGTAGCCTCCGCATGTCCAAAGGCGCGCATCGAAAGGGGGCGAGGGGCTGGAACTTGTTGCAAAGAAGTTGGCGCTTTGCCCCCACCCCCGCCCCGGCCGCCCGCCAAACGCACACCCCCCCCCCTCCCCCCAGCCGAGCGGGGAGCGGAGACCCCGGGGAACCCACACCCGCCGGAGCGCAAAGCCCCGCACGCAGCAAGCGCCGGGCCTGGAGCAGCAGCGCCGAGGCTGCGGGAGGGGGGGGGCGCGGGAGGGAGCCTAGAACTTCAGTCCCCCCTTTGCAGCCGCCGGAGGAGAAGCGGGGCCGGGGGCCGGGGGCTCTCCCTGGCTCTTCAGGCGGGCAGCAGCCAGGGCCAAGCCATGGCAGGAACCGGCGGGCTGGCGCAGGCTTTCAGTCCGTGCCCCGGGAAGTTGGGGCTGGGCAGCGGCGGTCAGGCAGCAGCTGGGCGCGCTCCATTCTTCCATGCAGGAAGCACCATGTGAGCCCGGAGCCTGGCTCAGACTTTAAAGCAGAGAGAGGGAGAGAGGAGGCGGGGGCGCGCGGGGAAAAGGGGGGGGGCGGGTTTTTGCGCGCACCCGGGGCTCTTAAAGGGGCAGCGTGCACGCATTCCCTCCCCCCTCAACCTCCTCCTCCTCCCCCCCGCTTTCTTTCGCCGCCAGGTCTGCCCGTCACAAATCCAGGAGGCGTTTGCATGTGAAAAGATGTGCGAGTGGGAGAGACTCCGTTCGGTGTGTGTGTGTGTGTGTGTGTGTTGCACACAGGCTCTCACGTCCCGTGCATATTGTTCCTCACGCCACACTCGCCGGCCAGCCCTGCTGGATACAGGCACACACTCGCAGCCTCT
Organism: Dermochelys coriacea; assembly: GCF_009764565.3. Classification (NCBI taxonomy): domain Eukaryota; kingdom Metazoa; phylum Chordata; order Testudines; family Dermochelyidae; genus Dermochelys; species Dermochelys coriacea. The sequence continues at coordinate 3,870,561 of NC_050074.1, read as the reverse complement.
CCCCCGGCGGGGTAAAGCAGCGCCTTCCTTTCAGCCTTTTGCAAATCAGGCCTGCTGCTGCTGCTGCATACTTTTTCAATTTCCTGACAGCAGGGGGGTTTAAAGCAATATCGATCTATTTGGCAGGAGCCTGGCTAACTACCGAGATACAATAGCAGACACCAGGTCGGTTGTTCTGCATTTTAATCTCATACATAATAGTAATAATAATAATTAATACGAAGAACGGCCAGAGAATTTTGCTGCTGATGTTTAATATTTTGAGGATCCCAGGATCCTGATCTCCGGATCAGAGTTGAGGTTCAAGGGAGCCCATGGCAATGATCTGCGCCTAGAGGCTAGGCTGATTACTGGCAGATACTTGAAAGCGATTTCCTTTTTAGTCCTTGCGTTTAAATAAAAAGCAATCCGAGGGAAATGGGAGCGCTGCTTATCTGTAACGAGCTTTGTCCCTTCCTTTAGACTAAGATCTTATCACGTTTTAGTTATAAGCACAGTATTTTGCCTTTATACTGCTTCTAACTACTGCAGGGTCGTTTTTGATTAAATGTGTAATTGAGTCAAGATAATTTCCCATTTGTAATTTAAAATTTCTCACTCTTATCTAAATTGTATCTGTTTGAAGTTATTTATGTTATTACACTGCCCTCAATATACACTCTATCATCCTACTAGCTTTTTGAGTAATGTCCATCATACTTCTGGTTATGGCCAGAGACCCCACACAGAATAATATACTAGCACGGGTTTTTTAAACAGGTACCTTTAAAAACTACTTTCAATTGAGGCTTGACACTTAGCCTAGCAATAGACAGGGGATTCCAAGTGAATGATAACTTTACATTGCATGGGAAACAGACAATGCAGTGGTGGTGGAACAATTTTTATAATGGGGGTGCTGGAATGGTCGCTGCTGGTTTTGTTGTTTGCTGGCATTGTCTTACCTTTATTTACATGCCGTGTCTTTCATCTATGAGTTCTTTTCAAACCATAGCTTTAAAAAGGGGGATGGAGGGGAAGAAAGAACAAATCCAAGGAAGTCAGCAGAATATTATTTACCCAAGCAATTGGAATGGCTATGTCAGTCCCTTGGGACACAAACACAAACCCTGCTGTCACTATGGTATTAGCAGGGGGATCACAATAACCACAAAGCTGGCTTGCAATCTGCAACAGTTCAGTGAGTTTTCTTCTGTCTTCAGGCTAGAGACTCTAGATCCCAGTTCACTACCAGGGCAAATCCTACCCTTGTCCCTGTTGCTACAAAAGGGCCTGGAATGCAGTGAAAGCTGTGTGGGGAGGGACCTCTTCTCCCATTCCTCCCCACTGCGCACAGTGAAAAAACCCTGTACTCCAGGGTACAGGAATTTGAACCCAGAGTCACTACCAGCCATCATGCCCATGTGCAGCAGGTAGAATGCAGCATGGGCTGTACTGCAGCCTAAGTGCCTCAAATTCAGGAGACACAAAGGTATCTTAGGTCCACCTTTGCTCTTGCTCCCTCCACTCCAGGTTGTGCCTGCTATGAATTAAGGGCTGATCCTGCATTCCTTGCACTCTCAAAACAGCTGTCGAGGTCATGCGTGTTTTGGGTTCACAAGTAATGCAGATTCAAGGCCCCTGCATAAAGACTAAACAACAACCAAAACAAAACACCCAGAGGCCTGAAGAAATGGACAAATACCATAGTCTATCAAAGTAGGTGTTTTTTGTCGGTCTGATTTAGTTACAAATAGCTTGAAAGTAAAGAAGGTAAAACTAAAAAAATTGCATCCATTTTCTCTTCCTATGCAAATAGGGAGGGGGGGGGGACCACACCTGTTTTGACCTTAAGGGTTATGCAATGACACAGATGTTCAACTAGTCCGCTCACATTGGTTTGCTCCAGAAAACCTGAGCAATGTTCTCTCTTCAGCACTCCAAGCCTGACATCTCTGACCTAACCACAGCAACATGCACGCCTATTTTAACAAGGGTTATCTCTCTAAAATTATGGCAGGCTGGTATGCAAAACTGGGAGTGTAAACGGAAGTTCAACAGGTGACACTATTTGAAAAAAGCAATTAAAAAGCAATTGCATTCTCATAAGGGCAGAACAAAGTAACAGTGGGGTTTTTTTAAATGCAATTTGCATTAATTATTCTCACTGATGCAAAATCATTAATGAAAGTTACTTGGACCACAGTGTTTTATTTTAAAAAATGGATCATTTTACATTAGCCTATGTCTTTCTAGACTAGTAAGTTAAAATTCTGAAACTAAATCCACATCAAGGAATCCAGTGGCACCTTAAAGACTAACAGATTTATTTGGACATAAGCTTTAGTGGGTAAGAAACCCACTTCTTCAGATGCATGGAGTAAAAATTACAAATACAAGCATAAATATTCTGGCACATGAAGAGAAGGGATCATGTGTGCCAGTATATATATGCGTGAATCTGTAATTTTCACTCCTGTATCTGAAGAAGTGGGTTTTTTACACACAAAAGCTTATGCCTAAATAAATCTGTTAGTCTTTAAGCTGCCACCGGACTCCTTGTTGTTTTTGTGGATACAGACTAACACGGCTACCCCTCTGACTTAACTCCACATCTTGAACCTGGAATTTTGACTTATACATTTCCATCTTTAGAACAAACACACATAACTGAGAAACAAGTATGTAAGCATTTGGTATTAGTGCCTGAATTCAGACAGCAAATTACCTCATATGTCTTTGTAAGGCATATTTTGTAAACAGCTGTGCCCCATTAAAAGAAATGGAGGAGGTCAGACTAGAGGATCCTAATGGTTCCTTCAGGGTCTTAACAGCTATGAAATATTGAGAGAGAAAGAGAGAAAGGAAGCAGAGGAGCAGAACTCTTGGTTCAGCATGCCAAAGGTACAGTATGTATAACCCAGTTTCTGTACAGCTGCAGATCAATCATTACATCATCATCTATCAAATAAAGACTTGTAGCGAGGGAAGTAGCCTTCTTTCTACATTAGCAATTTGGATGGGTAGGAGAATGGTAAAGATGTATGACAGGGGGCTGGAGAATGGGATGCAACACAGTTAAATGAAAAAAGAAAAAGGAATACTTGTGGCACCTTAGAGAGTAACGAATTTATCTGAGCATAAGCTTTCATGAGCTACAGCCGATGAAGGGAACTGTATCTCACGAAAGCTTATGCTCAAATAAATTTGTTAGTCTCTAAGGTGCCACAAGTATTCCTTTTCTTTTTGCGAATACAGATTAACACTGCTGCTACTCTGAAACAGTTAAATGAGAATCCATTTCCTGCATTATCTCTTTGCCTATGGCACACTGTCTAACAACAATAGCTAGGTAAGAAACATTCTGAAGATTTCCCTTGATTGTCCAAATAGAGAAAAGTGCCTTGACAGCATGAAGCCCGGGAACACTGGTGCCATGTGGCTGGGAGGAGTGTGCATTAGAGAGGACAATGGATTCTTTCCTATTGTTTAAAGTAACTACTGCCATTGTGTGTGATTAAAGTAACTGCTACTGTGTGAAGAGATGAGAATGGACTGTAAAGGGAAATTATAATATAGTGCAAGGAAGACCCGACTGATGTGAATTCTGCAAATCTTGCTATATTTACCATTACACATGGTGGGCACTGTCAAGGTGAAAGGAGTAGGATCAGCATCTCTGTTTGGTTTGCATGGAAGAGTGAATAATGTATGATAACTTTTATCTTCTTCTGTTTGAACAGGTAATATTTTTACCCTGCCTTCTTCAACATATGGGCATCACTCCTGGGAAAGGAATGACAGTCTGTTAATTTATTTGATCAGACAAGGGAAATAATAGAAAACTGAAACCAAGGCTCACATTTGTCATATGTTTGAATTAGTGGAAAGCTGAAGAAAGCAGAAAAATATTGCACGTAGTTCAAATATGAGAAGGATTATTGAATTAGAAGAATATTAATAACATTCATCATTTCCAAACCAGGCTTGTTAATATGTATAATGACTGTCTAAAGAACTGATAAAAAAAAGCGGGGGGAGGGAGGGAGGATAAAAAAAAGGGGGGGAAGGAAAATCCACACGAAGCAACTTACATTTTGTAACATTTTAAAACAGAAGGTTACATCCTCAGCTGGTGTAAAGCAGCACATCTCCATTAGAATCATTGACTTCAATGGAGTGACACCAATTTACTGAGAGAGAGAGCGAGAGAGCGCATCATCATGAAGTACCTCAGAGACTACAATTCAGATCACAAGAAGTCATGTGTGTTATAAGATACCAGATTAATTCGGCAGCCTTTATTTCTGTCTAGCATTGCAAAGGAAGGAATGGAGGAGTGCTGAATTTGGAGTTTCATGGATTATTTTATCGGAAGAGCTACTTTCCCGTAGCCTCAGGACAGATTCATTCCTCTTTAAGAGTGTTGTGAGGCATTAAAAGTCTTGCATGGCATCTGAGAACCTGCTGAGAAACAGACGTGGAGGGCAAGCAAAGTAGCTAGAAGAAAAAAGGGCCTTTATTTCAATGTAATCATAGCAACATGCTGTGTTGTTTGATTTATGAAGAGATAAAAAACAGATTAATGCAGAAAGATCCGTGAAGCAAAATGGAATGAAGAGTGTTGATAGGTGATGTGATCTCTAAGTAAAGACATGTTGTACTGGAGGTCATAGATTACTACAAATATTGTTTATTAGCCAGCACATCTGCTACCTACCAGTGGTAGATGGATAATGACTTCAGAACATTTATTTGTATGATACCCAAAAACATCTTGATTGGCCAATCTCCCCTAATGTTTGCAATGGTTTGGGAGACCAATAAGCTTCCTTCCTCACGTTCTATAAAGAGACTCCCCTCCACAGGCTGCCCTTAGGATAACATCTTCAGAGCAGACAGCTGTTCGTATGCTGAGATATCCAGATGAAAGCCTCATGCTGGTCTTGAAGTCACATAGAGCTTTTTTTAAAAGAGTCCCCAAAATGGCTTTGTTTTATAAAAGTTTGTCGGCAACTGGCATAGTGGCAGGGCAGATTGATCTATTATGAGTTTAGTTCATTCAAAAGGACCTCTAATTTAGTGTACTGTGGTGACCCATAGACAAGACACTCAGTAAGATTTGGGGGGGGGCGGGGCGGGAGATCAAGAGATGCACAAATTCCCTCTTGTTATAAAAAAAAAGGTTATGCCCGATGCAATGGTGAGCTGAGCAAGCATGTTAGGCTTGTGTACACTGCCACTTACTTCAGTATAACTTACATTGCTCAGGGGTGTGAATAATCCACATCCCTGAGCGACGTAAGTTATATTGACCTAAGCGCTGGTGTAGACAGCTTCTTCCACCGACACAGCTACCACCGCTCATGGAGGTTGAGTAATTAAGTCTCTCCCACCGGCTTAGAGCACTTTCACCAGATGCGCTACAGAGGCACAGATGTGCTGCTGTACAGCTTCTAGTGTAGACTAGCCCTTAGTGAAAAGAGCTGAGCCCAAGGAATGGGGGGGGCCTGATTCATTGTTGCACTGCACCTTGTGCATAGTCATTTGAACCAGGGCAAGATGAATGGATGTAAAGTGGGTGCCCAAGGCTATCAAATCAGAATGGCAACAGATCATGGGAAATATTAGTTCAGCGAAATATTCTCAAATGCTGAAGAAGGCTGAAGGCTTACATATTACAGCAGGCAAGAGGAAGTGACCTACTAAAAACCAAGAAGTTTGGCTGATTTCCTAATGCAAAAGTGCTCATTCTGAAGTGGGTGGTTGGTTGTGAATTTCAGAAATGACCTAAGAGAGTTTATATGGCTAAATTCATGAAGTGAGCTGTAGCTCATGAAAGCTTATGCTCAAATAAATTTGTTAGTCTCTAAGGTGCCACAAGTACTCCTTTTCTATATGGCTAAGATAATCATAATATATAATAATTACATTTATTAGGTACTTATCCATCAAGTGATGCCCTAGGCACCCTATACAATAAAAATACAAAAGACATCGAAGTAGGAAAACATAAAAACAAATCAATGTGCTATGCTGAAGGCCTCTGAAATAAAAAGGGTTTAAAACTCATAAGAAGGGCTCTCCTTGAAGTAATTTTAAGGTTGAAAGAGCAAACCCCATACTCCAGCGCTCCTTTGCCCCCAGAGATTGGGACAGCACATAAGAAACCAGAAGAATGGGGAGATGTCCCACCTTATAAAGATTGAAAATGTTACAACCAAAGCATTCAAGTAAGTCTTTGCCCACACAGGCAGCCAGTGAAAGGAACATAAGAGATGGGCAACGTCTCTGCTGCCCATGCCCAACCAACATCCCCCTGCTGCACACTGCTCTCCCATGAGCACAATGCATTGCAGCAATCGGACCATGATGTCATAAAGACATGCATCATGCACATGAAAGATAGGGACACAGGTCTGCAATATTTTCAAAGTAGCAAAACGCTGCCAAGGACACGACTGAGGCCTGAACTCCCATAAATCCATGATAAGAAATGCCCAGGCTCCAGTCCACACGCATCCCCTTCAGTGATTCCACAAAGATGATTGGTCAGACTATGAAAAGCCTTTTCTTAGATGACCCACTGAGAGCCAATTAAGAAGTTTTGTATGTTGCAGATGCCCAGGGTCAGTCTCTAACTGATTTTAAGGGGTGGAATATCACTGGCACTTAAAATGTTCTTCATTTCATCCTGTGTATGGAGAGAAGGGTTTGGTTGGTCAAAACCACACACTTTTGGAGACACATTTGTCCCAATGAAGGTATAAGATGTGATTCTGGCTTGCCTTACCCCTTGTGGGCAAATTGGCCCACTTGAAGGCAAAGGAAGTTTTATCATTGGCTTCAATGGGCCAGGATTTCACCCCCAGTTTGCAATATGCTAATACTATACTGGTCCAATGAGTGAAGGGAGATGCTTTCCTTCAGGTTTAAGCCATAGAGACATGGTGTTTAAGTATATGTGACTGGAAATTTTCTCTGGGGTACAGATATTCTGATTCTGAGACAATGGTTAATGGGCAAAGCTTAAGAGTGGCTAGAAAAGCTGTTATCTGGATCACTGATCCACGTTAGTCCAGTGTGTGAGAAATGATTTATATGATAATGTACCAAGAAATCTATTTAAAACAAAAAAAGACAAAACTGACTTTCCGGTGGGGCTGATTTTAATCTAGTTTATCTGAACTGTAAATGAGCTATCAAAGATAGCTCCCCATTAGTGGGAATTACTGCAATAGGCTAACCCTATACTTCACTGGATATCTTCTCGACAATCTCCTGATCTCTACAAATTGTTGGTAAGTGCTGCATTAAACCAGCTATTATCCATCTTGGCTGTTACTACAGTAATTCAAACAGATGTCATTGCAACAATGGTGAGAAGATAGTAGCCTTGGTTTTAACTGAAGACTGTACCAAATTGTGACAATAATATAAAAGTGAAAACATATTGACTAGAAATGATTGATATTTTTTGTTTGAAACTTCTTAAATGACCTTTTATCTAAAATGAAGACTTTCACAAAAAAATTTTCTGGTTTTGATTATAAAAAATCTTTTCTTTTATCTTGAATTCTTGAATTACCTTTGTTTTTCTACCTTTTTCCATCTGTTTTCATTTTTTATTCTTTTCTGCCATTAAATGCAATAGAATAAATGATGGTTAGAGTTGATTTGCTTTTTCACATTTTCCTCTGTTTTTCCCCCCATTTTTCTTGTTGCTACTCTGTAACTTTTCAAAACTTCCCTCAACTCTGGAAAAGTTACAGATTGGCAAAAGGCAGAATGACACTCTGTCACTGTACTAAAGTTAGCATAAGAAAAGGTCAAATTAAAAGACAACCACCACCATACATGTTATTACATTCAGTTGGGAAGAGCAGAGGGGGAGGGGAGGAAGGCGAAACTGGGATAAATGGAGGAAAAATCAAAATTACAAATATAAAAAAAATACAAAAAAATCAGAAAAAATTCAAACAATGAAAAATTATTCTATTTCAAATCCTGTGAACAGGAAACAACATAATGTTTTTCAAATAGTCTCTTCCATTTTTCCTCCAACTCTAGTATTGACATATGGCCCTTTCTTTATGGCTTCCAAAAGCTGTATATGCCAATTTGTGGTTGGCTTAAACTTTCACAAATTACAAACCTGGTCACTATTCTTCCTTTCCTTCCAGATGACCCACTGTCACACTTCCTTCTCTGAAACTCGGGGGAGATTACTTTGGCTATGATTCAGATGGCTAGGGTACTGTAATCCTCAGGACCCTCAGATGTTACACCAGTAAACTTTTTAGTTCTTTTTCTTTATAACAACTTGTCTATTAACAGCTCATTCAATGGAGAAGGAGGAAGAAGCTAGAGAGAGCTCTTTGGTATTGTTCAATAATAACCCTAGTTTTTTTGGAGTGGCAACCAATACTCACTCGACATTGTTTGTCAGTACATGTTGTTTTGCTGGATAATAGCTTTGGTCTACACTAATGCCTTGTAACAATGGACTGGGGAAATGAGTCTTCCCAGTGACATAGCAAAGACAGAAAAAATGGTTTACCAAATGCATGAGTACATAGATGTGAGTATCTTCTGACCTGGTGTAAACCAAATCAAAGACACTCACGAGCTTGAAAGAAGCAGAGCAAGAGGAACTTCTCCCTGCTATACAGAACAGTTCAAAATCGGCAATTTAAACTACTATGGGCGTTGGTGCTAGTGTGAATGCCGGAGACCAGAGAATTTTGGAATCACTGAAGTCTGTGATGTAATTTCCCCACTACCCATGTATTGTAGTCCAAGACTAGCCTACCTACTAAAGAGAATGCCCTTGTTAACCCCAAGGAGAAATATACCAAGGCTAGTTACAACCTCCCACCACCATCAGAGGCTGCCCACATTTACGGAAACTGGACAAATGATCTCCCCACCGTATTTTCCACTGAATGCATCCGATGTAGTGAGCTGTAGCTCATGAAAGCTTATGCTCAAATAAATTTGTTAGTCTCTAAGGTGCCACAAGTACTCCTTTTCTTTTTGCGAATACAGACTAACACGACTGCTACTCTGAAACGTTAATCAGGCTGAAGGATAATTGAGAATATAGTAGATGGTATCCCTGCAGTTGACAATGTGCAATGACAAAAGCCTGCTCAGACAAGGTTTGTTTTGCTATGCTAATGTGGGCGAGTGACATGCCAGGAAGCTGCCACACCCTGACGGTTTCTAAATTATATTCTAAATCTCAAGCATTTTCTTAACTCGGGGCTGTTTCCCTCATTTGTCTTACCCTTCCTCAAGGAGCTGTCCAGGAGGCCAGCAAGTCCACTAGAGCTTAACCTTGTCTGATACACAAATCTCCCCTCCCAAAACCCCAGCTCGCCCCCTTACTTTAAACTGGATCCATTCACAAAAGAATAGTTTGGTTTAGAATGCTGGATATTTCCCCACCCGTTGTCCCCAAAGCTGCGTTATCTCACAGACAAACTGCAACAGCTGCATGTTACAGAGCAATCAAGTTACAAAGAGACGGATTTATGAAATAGAAAAACTCCTTCATTTAAGCAGAGAGACTCCCCCTTGTGGTAAGTACGCTGTGGTAGATACTAGTGGTCTCAACTACCTAGAATGCCTATAGTGGGCAGGCTGGCAAGTAAGCAGCTAGCCTACCTAAGAATGGGCCTAGAACTTACCCAGGTTCAGAAGTAGCCCACATTTTAAAATTAGTTTGGCCCACATGAGAACAATGGTTTTAAATTTTATTTTATTCAGTAAAGAAAAAAATGTAACCTTTTCCTGTAGAATGACAGGTTTCAGAGTAGCAGCCGGGTTAGTCTGTATTCGCAAAAAGAACAGGAGGACTTGTGGCACCTTAGAGACTAACACATTTATTTGAGCATAAGCTTTCGTGAGCTACAGCTCACTTCATTGGATGCATTCAATGCTTATGCTCAAATAAATGTGTTAGTCTCTAAGGTGCCACAAGTACTCTTTTTCTTTTCCTGTAGGTATATTTTAGAAGAATTATGGGGTCTCATATTGTCATTTGAATTAATTAATCCTACAACGTAACTTTCAGCTTCCCATTTTTAAAGTTTCCTACTTTGAAAGCTGACACCTTTAACAGATGATAAAGTAATTCTATGTGCATGGATTTCACTTGCTGTTTTAAGACCTGGATATGCAAAAGTCACTTGGAATAACAGGACAGTGGGAGGTTCTGCCCACATTTATGTTATATCTCCCTTTCAGGTATTTGTATTAAATATTTCCTCTTGGAAGCCTAGTTATCAGCCCCAATTAAAGTATTTTGTCCTTAATATTTACCCAGCATCTATTAAACATTTCTTTAGCTATCTATCCTATACTGTAAATAATTTTTGTTAAGATTTGGGGGAGGAGGGGCGAAAGACCTTTTTTGTTTTAAAGTCAAATGGCAAAATTCTGCAGTTAGTGACAATAGTAAGAATTTAATTTGGGTGAAGTTATTTCAGATTGACACCAGTACAAGAGCAGATTTGGCCCCAAAAATGTTATTGTTTTGTGTGATTTAAACCTCCCCTCTGCCCCCCTCCCATCCATCAAAATAAAACAGATGTTAATATTTTTAAGTTGGTTGGTGCTCAGGATGATCACTACATTTTTGTGATATTTGGTCACATCCCTATTTGATTCAGTGACGTTCAAGACCAAATTCAGACCCAGTGTAAGTGGTGTACCTCCGCTGAAATTAATGTTGAGTCATTTAGGTTACTGGAGCTGGGGCCATGTGCAGTAGGGTTGTATTTGGCCTTTCATTACAAATGCAAATGAAAAGCTGAATGAAAATCAATTTGGTTGCATTAGGGAGGTATGTTGACAGGAATTGGGAGTACCGTCTGCTTTCCTTCTGGGGCAGCATCTTGTCACTCTCAAGTAACCTTCTTTATACCAGGTGTGGAGTGACATTGATGGACTCCAGCCAAAATGGTACACAGTCCTTTTCAGGGAAGATCATCCCCATGACACTGATCTTTGACAGTAAAACTGGGGGAAATAAAAGCATAAAATTAGGGAATTCAGAGGACTCTTAATGCTGAACTGTCAAATCATAATAGCCTAAATGTGCATTTGTTACTTATCTAGTCTATTGATGCCTATGGGGATGTATCAACTATGGAACTGAACTGATGTCGGTGTGCATACTTTAAGTAACCCATTTGATTCCTTTCCTTTTAGGGCTTGTTAGCTAGCAACTCTCATTCACTTAATGGGGTACTAGTGGTGGAATCCCTTTCCCTTTTAATGGGGTCTTGTTAGCTAATGTACTGTATGTCACGAGGATCTATTTCAACAGCAATTTCTAAACACACAAACCTAGAGAAATTCACATAAAACTACATCTAAGTCACTGATAGTTTTCAGAGTAATCCCAGGTGCAGGGAAATTCACAGAGAAGGCAGAGAAGGCTCAGTCACAATTGGGCTGAACTCTGCCACCTTCATTTCTCGACTGCAGCACTGAGAGCTAAATCCCCCAGCCAGATCCACAGGCCAAATGCCAGATGAGTGCTTATCATGGCGGCAATACAGAAATGTTGTTTCTCCCAAGGTGTGCTGCAGTGAAGGACTTACAGCATCTGCCCAACATGTGCCTGATTCACCTTTGCTATGCAATCATTTGCACATTGCAAAATGGTGCAGGATTACTACTGGCCCAGAAAAGTACATCAGACCACGAGCATAACTTTCTCAGCTGTGGAACGCTCCTGAGGTCTGCCAGAGCCCTCTTTTAAGCAGCGCATAAGGGCCATTTATTTCACCAGCCTTATCAGTGACCATTTTGGGGAGCCCCTCTTTTGTTTTAATCTTTTATGTAAATGTGACGGTGCCTTTTCTTCCCTGTTTTGGTGGGGCAAATCCTGACATCCCATCTCAGTCTTCACAGAAACAAATTCCCCCTCAAAGACTTCAGTTGAGTCATGACTTCAAGGGCACCTTGGTTCAGTACAGACTGAATATAAACTAAAGACAGAATTGGGCCCCACATAACCTGTGAATTGTCCCTGTTTTGTTCTGGTGGGTTGGTTTGCTTGAGAGCTATTGTGTTTGCCCTGGTACCAAACCCTTCGGTTCTGGTTGGCAGCCTATTTGGCTTGGTGGAGCTTTATTTCTGATTCTAATGCACTGTATTGATTTTATCAGACTGCACTTAGGTGATGTCCAGCAGGCACCTTATTACTGTAAATAAAATGAGATAAATAACTTGGCTTTATTTCTGCTTTTAAAGTGTCTGGCAGCAGCCACCTCCACACTTAACCAAGGATCAGATGCTATTACTGCCAGTCTCCCACAGGGCAGCTGTCCAAATCTAACTGGCTTGTGCATCTGTGACCAAATGTGATCTGTCAGAACGTGGTGCTCCCATCCTGCCCATGCACACTGCACATAACCCCAATTTACATCCTTCCTGGGCTTTCGCTTTAGTGGTAACTCAAATGGGATATAATCCCAGCCCTGATTTTTCTCCCCAAATTTGACTGTTCCTCTACTGGCAATGCTCTGTCATTGCTTCTTGCTCCCCTTGATTCTGAAAGATATTCAGCCTGCTTGGAGTTTACAAGAGGCATCTGCTAGAGTGACTCAGAAATCACTACCCAGCCTCTTTATGCAGGAAGGGGTCCCTATAGCTATCCTGCATCCCTAGGCAGGGTGCTAAGGTTGCCGACTCTGTTATAGAGTAGTTGAAGTCACCTGTGTATCTGGAGCTTATTACAGGATTGAGGCAGGTGACAGGACCTTCACTGGGTGGTGTTATAGGGCATCAGACTGGATCTCACCCCCCTTATATCAATCTCATTCCATCTCTTAATTTAAAAAAAGCATCTTAAAGCCTTTTATTCCCAAGGTGGGGGCTTTTCAGGCTGATTGCTATTGGCCCTGTAGGCTAGGGGTGAAGGTCAAATGAGGGCTAGGGTTCAAATCAACAGCACCAAAATCTCATCGCTCAAAGAAGTCGAAAATTCACAATATCAGTTCATATCAGGAAATTCCCACTATCTCAGGCTGTGATTTCCTGCCATGACACGCAAGATTCTAGCCACCTCTGAACTAGAAAATAGACCTCATTCCAATGATTGATCCAATACAGGCCCAAAGTTAGAGGCATGGGTTCAGAAGCAGGTATTCAGATACAACCCTCCACCCCTAACTCTACCCCAGCACCCCAAAATTTGAAGGTGTTCAGATTTGGAGGTACTGTGCTGGGCCCATCTTTGCTTTAAGATATATGAATGTAATAAAAATTACATTTAAAAAAATTGTTATTGCAAAAATAAACGAATACATTTTAATTAGGTAATCCAAACTCTGTTAAACAGAGTTGTGAATATTACTGTAAATATGTTATGAAAACAAGTAATTAAAAATAGCCAAAATAATGAGTAAAAATAATATGCCAAAAAGCACGTAAAGAGTAATCAAGCAGAGTGAAACTGAATTAGATTAGTTTAAGTCAGAAGCTCATATACAGAATATTGTATTTTTTGTGTTTGGAAGAGTAATGCATGTTGTGAAAGGGTGTGATTTGAACTTAATTAAAGAATAATCTATGTACACAACAGTCATACTGTGCAAATAAATGTATTGAAGCAAAATAAACATGTTTTGAGAAATGAATGATGATCAGTAGTTTATTAATTAATTAGAACAAAGTGAGAAGTCTAAATAGGCAACTCAAATAAACGAATAAGGAAAGGCAAAACTTGCCTTAACATCTACTGCTCTCTCTCATTCTACTCTTTGTTAATTCTTCTGCTCACAGCTTTTGATATCTTGTAGCACTGTTGCTTACTCTCATGATTTTATCTCAGCTCTTGTCATGTCTGGTGTTTTCCATGAGACCCAGCTTGGGGAGTCCTGTAATTGCGGGAGAATCTTGGCTTTCATTAAAAAAAAATACAAAACAGAAGTAGTTCCCAGCCCACATAACTGTGGAGAGAAGCTTGAAAAATGTGAGCCCAGTAGGGTCAAATGCCAGAAGGCAAGTAAAGGAAAATCAGAATGTAATATTGGCTTCCAAAGTGTCTGATGCATGATTTTTGGGGGGCTAGCAATACTGTTGTGGTATGTGTGTATGTAACATCAACAGACTCTGTTCGTTGGCCGGCAGGATTGAACCTGGGACCTCGGCAGCTAAAGGCACTAGCTTCTCCTGCATGAGCTAAAAGCCAACTCACGGCCTTTTAGCTAAGGCTGTAGCAGACTCATTAATCTCTCAGTGGTCTTGGTGACACTAGAGCGGGAGAGAGCACCACACCCAGGAGGTGTGTGGGTTACCTGGAATGTAGATTCCAGTAATAGAATCTCCTCACTGGCAGGGAGAAAAGTCCACCCTTCACAGCTACACAGCATGCCCTGGAGCAGTGACTCTCTGGATCTTTACCATCCAGCACGTAATGAAAGTAATGAAAATAAATAAGAAGAAAACTAAGAAGGAAGAAGTGGGGCCGCTTAACACTGAGGATGGAGTGGAGGTTAAAGATAATCTAGGCATGGCCCAATATCTAAACAAATACTTTGCCTCAGTCTTTAATAAGGCTAAAGAGGATCTTGGGGATAATGGTAGCATGACAAATGGGAAGGAGGATATAGAGGTAGATATTACCATATCAGAGGTAGAAGCGAAACTGAAACAGCTTAATGGGACTAAATCGGGGGGCCCAGATAATCTTCATCCAAGAATATTAAAGGAATTGGCACCTGAAATTGCAAGACCATTAGCAAGAATTTTTAATGCATCTGTAAACTCAGGAATAGTACCGAATGATTGGAGAATTGCTAATATAGTTCCTATTTTTAAGAAAGGAAAAAAAAGTGATCCGGGTAACTACAGGCCAGTTAGTTTGACATCTGTAGTATGCAAGGTCCTGGAAAAAATTTTGAAGGAGAAATTAGTGAAGGACATTGAAGTCAATGGTAAATGGGACAAAATACAACATGGTTTTACAAAAGGTAGATCGTGCCAAACCAACCTAATCTCCTTTTTTGAAAAAGTAACAGATTTTTTAGATAAAGGAAATGCAGTGGATCTAATTTACCTAGATTTCAGTAAGGCATTTGATACCGTGCCACATGGGGAATTATTAGTTAAATTGGAGAAGATGGGGATCAATATGAACATCAAAAGGTGGATAAGGAATTGGTTAAAGGGGAGACTGCAACGAGTCCTACTGAAAGGCGAACTGTCAGGTTGGAGGGAGGTTACCAGTGGAGTTCCTCAGGGATCGGTTTTGGGACCAATCTTATTTAATCTTTTTATTACTGACCTTGGCACAAAAAGTGGGAGTGTGCTAATAAAGTTTGCAGATGATACAAAGCTGGGAGGTATTTCCAATTCGGAGAAGGATCGGGATATTATACAGGAGGATCTGGATGACCTTGTAAACTGGACTAATAGTAATAGGATGAAATTTAATAGTGAGAAGTGTAAGGTTATGCATTTAGGGATTAATAACAAGAATTTTAGCTATAAGTTGGGGATGCATCAATTAGAAGTAACGGAAGAGGAGAAGGACCTTGGAGTATTGGTTGATCATAGGATGACTATGAGCTGCCAATGTGGTATGGCTGTGAAAAAAGCTAATGCGGTTTTGGGATGCATCAGGAGAGGCATTTCCAGTAGGGATAAGGAGGTTTTAGTACCGTTATACAAGGCACTGGTGAGACCTCACCTAGAATACTGTGTGCAGTTCTGGTCTCCCATGTTTAAAAAGGATGAATTCAAACTGGAGCAGGTACAGAGAAGGGCTACTAGGATGATCCGAGGAATGGAAAACTTGTCTTATGAAAGGAGACTTAAGGAGCTTGGCTTGTTTAGCCTAACTAAAAGAAGGTTGAGGGGAGATATGATTGCTCTCTATAAATATATCAGAGGGATAAATACAGGAGAGGGAGAGGAATTATTTCAGCTCAGCACCAATGTGGACACAAGAACAAATGGGTATAAACTGGCCACCAGGAAGTTTAGACTTGAAATCAGACGAAGGTTTTTAACCATCAGAGGAGTGAAGTTTTGGAATAGCCTTCCAAGGGAAGCAGTGGGGGCAAAAGATCTATCTGGCTTTAAGATTCTACTCGATAAGTTTATGGAGGAGATGGTATGATGGGATAATGGGATTTTGGTAAGTAATTGATCTTTAAATATTCAGGGTAAATAGGCCAAATCCCCTGAGATGGGATATTAGATGGATGGGATCTGAGTTACTATAGAAAATTCTTTCCTGGGTATCTGGCTGGTGAATCTTGCCCATATGCTCAGGGTTTAGCTGATTGCCATATTTGGGGTCGGGAAGGAATTTTCCTCCAGGGCAGATTGGAGAGGCCCTGGAGGTTTTTCGCCTTCCTCTGTAGTATGGGGCATGGTTGACTTGAGGGAGGCTTCTCTGCTCCTTGAAGTCTTTGAACCATGATTTAAGGACTTCAATAGCTCAGACATGGGTGAGGTTTTTCATAGGAGTGGATGGGTGAGATTCTGTGGCCTGCGCTGTGCAGGAGGTCGGACTAGATGATCAGAATGGTCCCTTCTGACCTTAGTATCTATGAATCTATGAAAGCAAATGAGTTCAGGCCCCCACCTTCCCATGTGGTAGAGGCAATATCCCTCTTTATCAGCTACTAACCACATACTAGGACCCCAAGGTCTCAAACATTGTAACAGCCTTTGCTGGGACACCCTCCAGTGGGAGGGAGGAGCTGGTTTCTGTGCACAGGGCTTATGCCGCTGTGGGAAGACAGACCCAAAAGGAAGATGGAGAGTGACCTGTGAGTCCCTCCAGGGACATAGGAGCTACAAGGAAGAATGGCTGGAGGGACAGGGAATCTGGAGGAATCCCTAATTCCCCCCCACATGCATCTGTTTCCTCTTATGTCCCTGTCTCCCTCCCCTCCCTGATGGCAAGACCATGATGCCCTTACTTCCTCCACCTCCCCACCAGCTCCTGGTGGGCTGGGAACCCCTGGGTGCTGATGGAGAATAGACTTGGTTTTCCTGCCCTCAGTTTTGGCCTCACAGTAGAAATTTGCATGTTCTTGTAAATAAGAAACAGACAAACAATTGAGGCCCCAGCCATGCACTGCCCAAGCCCCAGCGCTGAAGCCAGAGCCCATAGTTGCCCTAAATGATCCTCCATTAAAGGGTATGAGAGCAGGCAGCGCAAAGACAGTTTGGGAGATGCACTACTGAGTAGCCCCTTTTCCCGCCTCAGAGGGCACCTTCCCAGCACCTAGCACTGCTGGTGGCAGAGCTCTTGCTCAATTTCCAGGATGCAGTATGCTTTTCTTTGCAGACAGGACCAGCCAAAGTACACATCTCCGTTTGCCATAAAATGGTAAGTGCACCTGCATCCCTGCCACATGCAACTGATGAGGGGTGGGGTGATGGGGCGCAGGCGGGGGGTGGGGGGAGGGTTTGCAACTGGTTGGTCCAAAGATGAATGGCTCCCGATTGGACCTAACTCATTAATGATTGCTAGAAATGGTTGATATGGTGGTACTCCCCATAGGGAGATTTGCAGGGTCAAAGTTGAAAGATGCAGCAGATTTGGGGTTAGTTTTGTATGGCTAGGACTATCTGCATGTACCATATTTCTATATAATCATTTATGCTGTGGCTTTATTGACTGAGAAATCATGTCTCTCCCTTTCATTTGCACATGGAGGGGTGCCATTGTTGAGTTGCTAAATTTCAGGAATCCATTTATCAAAACAAGTGAGAATCTCTTTGGTCTTGGCATCCTCTGGCATCCAAATTACCACCACGTTCCTTGCAGAACACTTAGAAGTGCCCAACACTTAGTTTATAATCCATAGCCCTCTGTCCTTTTTCAAATAACTTGTACTGCCTATCTACACGCAGACTATCCAGTCTTCCAGAAGCTTTATATTTGTGCCTGTCTATATGGGTTGTGTCTCCCCAGCATACATATTTCTTCTTAAGTTCTTATATGGTGACCATCACCATGGTACCTGGCAATGACCTATTGCTTAGAATTCATATGTCTACAGTGAGAGTTTGTCCTGTTTAGATTCTGGGATCACTGCTGTGGTCTTCAGCATCTGTTTTTGAATTAATAGCCTCCAGCAACCTTCCGAACCTCCAGCCAGTGCACACTGAGCCCTGGCAGCTGATTATTATTAACTTAACTTTTTGTAACCCTGACTTATGTCATGTGACTGGGGTCAGACACAATAAAAAGTAGTCACAAAAAGAAAAGGAGTACTTGTGGCACCTTAGAGACTAACAAATTTATTAGAGCATAAGCTTTCGTGAGCTACAGCTCACTTCATCGGATGCATTTGGTGGAAAAAACAGAGGAGAGATTTATATACACACACACACAGAGAACATGAAACAATGGGTTTATCATACACACTGTAAGGAGAGTGATCACTTAAGATAAGCCATCACCAACAGCAGGGGGGGGGAGGAGGAAAACCTTTCATGGTGACAAGCAGGTAGGCTAATTCCAGCAGTTAACAAGAATATCAGAGGAACAGTGGGGGGTGGGGTGGGAGGGAGAAATACCATGGGGAAATAGTTTTACTTTGTGTAATGACTCATCCATTCCCAGTCTCTATTCAAGCCTAAGTTAATTGTATCCAGTTTGCAAATTAATTCCAATTCAGCAGTCTCTCGTTGGAGTCTGTTTTTGAAGCTTTTTTGTTGAAGTATAGCCACTCTTAGGTCTGTGATCGAGTGACCAGAGAGATTGAAGTGTTCTCCAACTGGTTTTTGAATGTTATAATTCTTGACGTCTGATTTGTGTCCATTCATTCTTTTACGTAGAGACTGTCCAGTTTGGCCAATGTACATGGCAGAGGGGCATTGCTGGCACATGATGGCATATATCACATTGGTAGATGCGCAGGTGAACGAGCCTCTGATAGTGTGGCTGATGTGATTAGGCCCTATGATGGTATCCCCTGAATAGATATGTGGACAGAGTTGGCAACGGGCTTTGTTGCAAGGATAGGTTCCTGGGTTAGTGGTTCTGTTGTGTGGTGTGTGGTTGCTGGTGAGTATTTGCTTCAGATTGGGGGGCTGTCTGTAAGCAAGGACTGGTCTGTCTCCCAAGATCTGAGAGAGCGATGGCTCGTCCTTCAGGATAGGTTGTAGATCCTTGATGATCCGTTGGAGGGGTTTTAGTTGGGGGCTGAAGGTGATGGCTAGTGGCGTTCTGTTGTTTTCTTTGTTGGGCCTGTCCTGTAGTAGGTGACTTCTGGGTACTCTTCTGGCTCTGTCAATCTGTTTCTTCACTTCAGCAGGTGGGTACTGTAGTTGTAGGAATGCATGATAGAGATCTTGTAGGTGTTTGTCTCTGTCTGAGGGGTTGGAGCAAATGCGGTTATATCGTAGCGCTTAGCTGCAGACAATGGATCGTGTAGTATGATCTGGATGAAAGCTAGAAGCATGTAGGTAGGAATAGCGGTCAGTAGGCTTCCGATATAGGGTGGTGTTTATGTGACCATCGCTTATTAGCACCGTAGTGTCCAGGAAGTGGATCTCTTGTGTGGACTGGTCCAGGCTGAGGTTGATGGTGGGATGGAAATTGTTGAAATCATGGTGGAATTCCTCAAGAGCTTCTTTTCCATGGGTCCAGATGATGAAGATGTCATCAATGTAGCGCAAGTAGAGTAGGGGCATTAGGGGACGAGAGCTGAGGAAGCGTTGTTCTAAGTCAGCCATAAAAATGTTGGCATACTGTGGGGCCATGCGGGTACCCATCGCAGTGCCGCTGATTTGAAGGTATACATTGTCCCCAAATGTGAAATAGTTATGGGTGAGGACAAAGTCACAAAGTTCAGCCACCAGGTTAGCCGTGACAGTATCGGGGATACTGTTCCTGACGGCTTGTAGTCCATCTTTGTGTGGAATGTTGGTGTAGAGGCTTCTACATCCATAGTGGCCAGGATGGTGTTTTTAGGAAGATCACCAATGGACTGTAGTTTCCTCAGGAAATCGGTGGTGTCTCGAAGATAGCTGGGAGTGCTGGTAACGAAGGGCCTGAGGAGGGAGTCTACATAGCCAGACAATCCTGCTGTCAGGGTGCCAATGCCTGAGATGATGGGGCGTCCAGGATTTCCAGGTTTATGGATCTTGGGTAGCAGATAGAATACCCCAGGTCCTGGCTCCAGGGGTGTGTCTGTGCGGATTTGTTCTTGTGCTTTTTCAGGGAGTTTCTTGAGCAAATGCTGTAGTTTCTTTTGGTAACTTTCAGTGGGATCAGAGGGTAATGGCTTGTAGAAAGTGGTGTTGGAGAGCTGCCTAGTAGCCTCTTGTTCATACTCCGACCTATTCATGATGACGACAGCACCTCCTTTGTCAGCCTTTTTGATTATGATGTCAGAGTTGTTTCTGAGGCTGTGGATGGCACTGTGTTCTGCATGGCTGAGGTTATGGGGTAAGCGATGCTGCTTTTCCACAATTTCAGCTCGTGCACGTCGGCGGAAGCAGTCTATGTAGAAATCCAGGCTGCTGTTTCGACCTTCAGGAGGAGTCCACCCAGAATATCTCGGGGCCTCTCCTTTTGCTCCTCCACCCCCACGAACATGATACAGTTCTGTGGTGACCTAGAATCCTATTTTCGACGTCTCAGACTCAAGGAATATTTCCAACACACCTCTGACCAACATATTAACCCACAGAGACCTTCCGCTTGTTCGCTGGCAACACTTCAATCTCTCTGGTCACTCGATCACAGACCTAAGAGTGGCTATACTTCAACAAAAAAGCTTCAAAAACAGACTCCAACGAGAGACTGCTGAATTGGAATTAATTTGCAAACTGGATACAATTAACTTAGGCTTGAATAGAGACTGGGAATGGATGAGTCATTACACAAAGTAAAACTATTTCCCCATGGTATTTCTCCCTCCCACCCCACCCCCCACTGTTCCTCTGATATTCTTGTTAACTGCTGGAATTAGCCTACCTGCTTGTCACCATGAAAGGTTTTCCTCCTTCCCCCCCCTGCTGTTGGTGATGGCTTATCTTAAGTGATCACTCTCCTTACAGTGTGTATGATAAACCCATTGTTTCATGTTCTCTGTGTGTGTGTGTATATAAATCTCTCCTCTGTTTTTTCCACCAAATGCATCCGATGAAGTGAGCTGTAGCTCACGAAAGCTTATGCTCTAATAAATTTGTTAGTCTCTAAGGTGCCACAAGTACTCCTTTTCTTTTTGCGAATACAGACTAACACGGCTGCTACTCTGAAAACTAAAGAGTAGTCAGTCTCTTCAGCACTCCAGTGTGTGTCCCCCCCCTTTATTATAATCCCCACCCCTCCGCTCTCCCACGCCACCGCCTCCATCCTAGTTCTTTGCTAATGCTGGACTAACTTCCCAGCATGCCCCAAGACAGGTGCGACACAGCAGAAGAACAGGGTGAGGATGGATGTGGATTGAAAGGGGGCAGTTTAGGCACAAAGATATTTGCTCCTCCTGGAATCCATCACCTGGTCATGCACCCTGGGGTCTGAAACATGCTCTCCTTTCCCGCACAGCACCTGCTGATGGCTTTGCTTACACCCTAACATAATGACAAGTCCCTAACCCTAAGGTACACCTCAGTTTCCTAAGGGGCATAAAATAAGACATCTGGCTTGTATATATGTATGTGTTCACAAGGCATAACCCAGAGAGAGCATCTAGTCCTCAAATAAGTATGTTGTTTCTTTAGTATTAAATAGCCTACATTGCCTTTCACTTTCATTTGGAATTGAATTCTATACATAGTTGATATTACTTCAGAATCAGGTTTTAAGGATATTCAAATGAATTGGGACTGGTGAATTAACTAAAAAGGAGTTTAACACAGATTCAATAATCCTTCCTTTCTGCCATTTCCCCAATTTTAATGTTAAATGTACCTCCTCCCCTGCTGTCATGGCATAATCAATTGCTAACTTATCTCAGCTGGAAGGTAATTTTACTGTTAACATTTACTTTTAACATTTGAATAGTTGTATTTTTTCAGATGATTCTGTAATAGGTGGAGTTTCTTGTAATTGTTTCAGAGCTGCATATGCCAGGGCTAACTGGACTCCCTCCTCGGAATCAGATGGTCAGTCATAAAAGGTCTGAATTTTCAGGGAGGACTATTTAGAGGACGCAATTTTGTCTTGTTAAATGTGATCTTTTAGGGTGGGATTCAGAAGTGGCTAAGGGTACCTGAATACCTTTGAGAATCTGCGTTTAAACAATTTAGAAGAAGTCCCTTCGCTTTTCTATGGGATTTCAGCTCCTAAATCACTTGGCACTTTTCAAAAATCCATCCTTCATAACAAAAGCCCCATTCTGTGCTGGGAGCTGTGTGCACAGACCTCTGGTGTTCACTGGATTCTGTGTGAGCAGCACCATGCACCCCGCAGCAGGTGAAGGCAGGAGTCCACTCCCATGGTTCCAGTGCAGGATCAGGGCCTTACTCACTGAATTTTTGTTGACATGTCTGGTTTTCACACATTCATGGCCAAGCTAGTCTTTTTTCCAACCATGCTTTTCCTTCTCTCTCTCTGTCCTCTCTTTTTTTTAAACAGGTGAAACACTCAGGATTAGAGCTTTAATTTTCACTTTAGGAAAGCACTGTGCACTAATGATAATTTTATGATCACTTTGGTGGGAAAATAGGACAAAGGTTTAACTTAACCCCTTCACTCCTGCATGAGCATCCTAGTGAATAATCAGGAACCTTGTTGCTCTCAGGTATTGATGGTTTGGGTACAGGTAGGCCTGTGCTGGATAAGATGCCAAACTGAGTAAGTGGTTTAGGCCCTGTCTGCCCACACAACTCAATGCAGTATCATGGCCTTAAGTATTATCCAGTCTAATTGACTTAAGGCATAGGAAGAAGCATCCCTATACTACACCTCATTAAACCAATGCTAGTCCAGGATTGTGAGAGGAAAAGTCAGTACAGTATTTTTGGACTAGTTTAAAATATAGCCTAGGTGGTATTTTGACAAGTGTTTTATGATTAGGTCTCTGAGGCTCAGTGGAAATTTAAATTGTTTAGCAAAGATATAGAAACAGAAACTTTTTAAATGCTTCAGAGAGTCCCATACTCATTATCTGATATACCAAAGGGCTGTCCAGACTTTCATCCTGCTTTGTAATACTGTGTAATTAATTTGCAGTGGTGTTTGATTTTTATATAGCGTTTAAAATGCATTTGGGACTGGTGAAAGGTGCAGGATTGGCGGTGATAGAGAAAGAAGTTACCTGCAGAGCCGGTCCAGCGCAGACTACCAGGGCAAGTTTTCCTACATTGTCCTGCCACTGTGCAACCTTCCTTGATGAGGAGAAGCGTTAACCTCTCAGGGATGGTAGATAGTTGAGTCTACAAATGGTCTATCATGATGGTGGCTTTTCTGAGGTGGGTACTTGTCTCCTAGATCAATCTCACACAGATTACTATACAGCTTGATACAGCAAAATACATAGACATGTGCTTGGGTAACATTGATTTCAATAGGACCATCGACATTACTGAAGTCAAGCATGTGCTGAGGTGGTGTGCTGAATCAAGACCTCAGCTGGTCACATCTAGCAGCCCATATCTACTTGCCCCCTGAGAGCCTGAAAATCTGCAGGCATATTGTTTTATCTTTAGTAGAGAGGTGAGGACCAGAAAGACGACTAATGCATTATAGATTGCAGACCAGGAGGTGGGTCTTTGTTATCAGGGAAACCAATTTCACCTTTGTATTAGAAAGATGCAGTGCTGCAGCCATTAGGCAACCTTGGGCAAGTCAATTCACCGCTCCACTTCAACATCTGTAAAATGGGAATAATAATACGTACACGTCTGTTGTTGTGTCCCTGTTAATGGGAGAGTTACTTAGGTGAGTAACAATAACACCTAGCTCTTATAGAGGGCTCTTCCTCAGTAGATCTCAAACCACTATACAAAGAAGGTCAAAATCATCAGCCTCATTATACAGATGGGGAAAGTAAGGCACAGAGTTGAAGTTGACTTGCCTAAGGTCACCATCCAGGCCCATGAGAGAACCAGGAATAGAACCCATGTCTCCTGAGTCCTAGGTCTGTGTGCTAGCTACGGAGGTAGGATGACTGATTTTTGTTCAGGACACAGGCTGCCCCTGCTCTTTTCTTCTGGGGGAGGTGGGAGAAGAAAGGAGCCAAATTCTCTCTGAGCTGATGGACTATGTCTAGCCGTATGCCCCAAAGGTTACAATCAGAAAACTGGTTTCAGAGTAGCAGCCGTGTTAGTCTGTATTCGCAAAAAGAAAAGGAGTACTTGTGGCACCTTAGAGACTAACAAATTTATTAGAGCATAAGCTTTCGTGAGCTACAGCTCACTTCATCGGATGCATTTGGACCAAATGCATCCGATGAAGTGAGCTGTAAATCAGAAAACTGGCTGTGCTTTCCCATTTTGACTCTAACTAAGTCCTGTTTTATGGTTAAAGGACCTAGGGCTGTAGTCACTGCATGAAGAGACCTATAATGAGCTTTCTTGAACCCACATTTAATAATCATTTAAAAAATAGCATGTCTACCAGGTCCCATTCAAGCAGCAGACCTGCTAATTGCATACATAAAGCATTTGCAAACATTAGCCTTATCTCCTCAACTGCCAACAGCAAACTTGCTGGGAGTTACAGAACTAGTGCTTGCTGAGCAAAAGATGTTAGAGGGATGGGTGAAGATCATCATCATTTAGAGCATAAACATTGAAACGGTGTTTTATGAACAGAATTCATTCTCATAGGCCCTGATCTTGCAAACACTTATGCATGAACTTAACTTTACTACCATGAGTAGTCTACTCATGATAGTAAAATTTAAATACATGCTTAAGTGTTTGCAGGATTGCAGCCTTAAACAGAGTAAAACAAGGGTGAACATCATCATCATCAGATTCTGTCCCTAAATTAACATGCCTGTCAAGATAGCTGTTCTTGTTTTATTAGTATCCCCTATGTGGCCCAAATATTTGGCCAACCCCATCTTTTTTTTTTAATTTGTCAACCTCTCGGAATGTTAAAAGTGATTCCTTCCAGGGAGTTAGTTGGTTTCCTTTTTTACAGGGATTCTAGGAACTCGCATGGCTTAGTTAAGTCACTTGACTGTCTATGTAAATAGTCTAATACAAAATCCTATTGCCCTCAAATCTTGATATACTTAAGCAAAATAATTCAGCTCCCAGGGTAGGAATAAAGTATGTTTGTGAATTATCAATGGAAATAAGGAGGATTCATTCCTGCAACAGCTCAAAATTAAATGCACATCAGCTATTAGTTCCCAACCGTAAAACACACTTTTAAAGTACATTTTTTCCATGTAATTCTCAACTCATCTGAAAAATGATAAGGTATTTGTACCAATTTAGGATGTGATCCTGCACACTTTTACTCACGTTTAGCTTTATTCACATTAGTAGCCATACTGAAGTTAAGGAGACAACTCATGTAACATTAAGTCATGTGCATTTGCTGAATGTTAGTCCTCTTTGATGTCATAACCAACATACTGTGGATCCAGGATTTTAATGTAAATGAAGGGACAGATTCTCCGCCGGGGTGCTCATGCATTGAACGCAGTGAGAACTGGGTGTGGCTCTCAGGGCAGAGATTGCCTCTAACAGAAAAGCTGTGGTGTTCAAGCATCACAAAAATCAGTATCCAACAGGTGAAAGTGTCATTGTGCAGTGCTGTGCACTACCTTCAGCTTCTTTCTTGTTGGAGTCACCTATTTCCTCCTCC
The DNA here is from genome assembly GCF_009764565.3 of Dermochelys coriacea. Lineage (NCBI taxonomy): Eukaryota > Metazoa > Chordata > Testudines > Dermochelyidae > Dermochelys > Dermochelys coriacea. The sequence continues at coordinate 3,844,820 of NC_050074.1, read as the reverse complement.
CCAGTCCCCAGTTGTCATACCATGCATTAGGGGTCTGTCCCTGGGAATCTTCTGGGATGTCCTATGGTGGGTGGTGCCTTCACCAGTGACCACAAAGTAGCTGCAATGGTGGCGGGACGTGCACTGGCCCATTGTGGTTTTTCTTCCTGTGATGTTGGCTGGGTGTTCTGTATTGTCTGTCTGATGGCTGTGATATATCTTATTATGGGAGGGATGGCTACCCTAAATTAAAACAGTGACACCTCTTTGGTCTCACAGAGACCATCTTTTTTTCTATTGGATGCACCCATTTCTCACTTAAACCCATCCTCCACCAGAGGCCACTAAGCTCCTCTTATATCCATCCCAGGGTGCGTTGTTAAGATCTGCTCAGGAAGATCTTATTAAGGAAGCCGTTCGCAGTGTAACAATAGCTTTATTGAACCTATACATTAATGAACAAAACCACATAACCTAGTCTTATACACCAGTAGATAGTGCTCTTTATATTGTTATGAGTTGGGCATAACCACCACCTTTCATTTAAGATAGTGGTAAGAAACCATTAAGCTCCTCCATTGAACCAGACAGTCGAAACAATAGCAGCCTCCATCCAAAGCACGGACACATGTCGCTGCCCAAAACAAAGGCACAGGGAAGGCATGTGAGGAGAGGGTTTTGCTGGATATTGTTTTGTGAACATTAGTGCATGTTTGAAAGAGACACAGAAAGACCAGAGGAGAGAAAAGTAGCAAGGAAGCACCAGACAGCCACAGAAGCAGTAACAGCAAGAAAAAAGGAAGATAATTTTAGGCTAAGTACTAGCTGGAAAGAGTCTTGGAGCTGTGAGCAAAGAAACTGTCTCCTGCTGTGTTCAGGGAAATTGGACTTTGTGCATGTTTTGTAAATAAAACAGGATGACATCAGAGAAATACCTGATTGTATTATCAGTTTTTCCTCTGAACAGAAACAATCCTCAGAGCTCAGGGGCAACAACATATATTAGCTATCTACAGGCTCAGATTTATACAGATACTGCTCTTTATCTGTGACTCTTGTGACTTGTATTTTTGCTTACACAACTCACCCTATTATACTACTTCTCTCAGAAGGATAAAGATGCATTGCACACTGCCACAAGGTTTGACCCATCGTGTTTATAGCACACAATGGATGAGCCTTAATTTGCAGGAAGTCTTTACAAATGGAAAAAACTTTGCTAAAACACATCTTATTGAATAGATATCTTGCTGTGCTTAGATCAATGAAGCTTATATTGTGGTTTAGGCCTAAGATTAGGCCAATTCAAACACTAAATCACCTGATGTTAGGATGCTGGCAATATTTCATGACAGATGTGTATGGTACTGATTATGTGTGTTTGGTTTGTGTATAAAGAGGAAAAAAACAATCAATGGAAACATCTTAAAAAGTCAGGCGGATGAGATAAAAAAATAGTAGCCGTAACGGTTCTCATTCAGGGGTTGGTTGGTAGGGTAGCGTCATCTAGTGGTCAGGGGTTAAGCCTGGCACTTGCAGGGGGGTTGTTGGTAGGGGATCCCTCCCACTCCACTGGGCTCCCACCCAGGGAGCTTTAAGGGCCATCAGTGATCTAACAGCCAGGGAATGCTTAAGGCTTCCCTCCATGGGCCACTTCCTTTCCCGCCACCGACAGTCCCAAAATCGCTGTCTGGGTTCAGGCAGTGTGAAGGGTGCCCACTCACCATGAGGCACCTTCTGGTGGCTGTGCAAAGCACGTAGCATGATAGCTCTCTTCCTCTCTCAGGCAGCAACTGCCTCCTCCGGCAGTATGGTGCATCCTCCTGGGCCACATCAGTCCCAGGGCTTTCCCTGGCTGAGGTAGTCCAAACCAAACCGAGGGAAATTACAAAACCCGAAATCCATATGAAAGGGAGAGGGGAATGCTTCCCCCTCAGCCGGCCTCTGTAGCAGGCCCTCCCTTCCCTCAGGGAGGGACCTTTGGGCAGTTGTTGTGGGGAGAGATTCTGCCTTGCCTCTGCTAGAGTGGCAGGATGCAGGTCTGCTCTCTTTTCTGGTCTGCCCCCAAGTGAGATGCTCCCCTACCTTTTAACTGCTCCTCCAGTCAATGCATTTCCTACCGATGTGGTGGAGCAGAGCCAGCTGAGCCCATACCAGTTCCTTAATCCCTGGCAGCCCAGTGTGTGTGTGGGGGGGGGGTTTGCATTCCCCATAACAGTAGCATAAAGGCAAAGAGGAAGAAGCAAGCATGTAGGTTTTGCAGGACTGGTAAAATTTTATGCATGATATCACGGTCAAAAGATATTTTTCCTGAATAAGGATTTGAGAATGTTGCACCATTACTGTACCAGGGTCGGGACCCACCTCTGGAGAGCACCCCCTCTGGGAGGGTGTGTCCGCAGTCTTTAAACCAGTCCCAGCCCTGCCATCAGGCCGTACCCCCATGGCTTCCTCTTTGGAGGCAATGGTTTTGCCCTCTTTGTCTGTTTTGGCCCCAGTCTTTCGCTGGGCCTCCTGACAGTTCAGTCTCTTTCTGGGCTGTTACTGATGTCCAATTGTAGGCCCTTTCCCAATGGCCTATGGAGGGGACCCAGGCCCACCCACTACTCTGGGCCCCAGCCTTCACTGTGCCATACCCTTAGCTCAGGGCTCTTCTAAACTCAGGCCCAGTAGCCAGCCAGGAGCTCTTCCTTGCTCCCCCGGTCCCTACTAGCACTGGGCTGTCCGTTGCGCGGTAGTTCCCTTTGCCAGCCACACTGTCCACACTCCTCCAGCTCTAGCAAGGAACTACGCTGTCTCTGGTGCTGTAGCTCCTGGTGCTGGGCCCTGATTGGCTGCTTCCCCTATAGCCACTCTTGCCAGCTAGGAGGACCTCTCCACTGCTCCTTACCTGGGATGAATGTGGCAGGACCCTCTGGGCCTAGTCCACCCCATCACAAATACATTTGAATTATTTGGGAGCAGAAAATCAATTAGTGAGTTATGTCACTGTGGAAAGTATCCCCACTAGGAAAAACGTTATTCCCATACTATTTTCTTTGCCTAGAAGATCCGCCTTTTATTCCGGGAAACTTTTCTGAGCCTCTTTGTTTGCTTCCTGCAAGGTGGCTTTATGCAGCTAGAACTACATTTTTGTGTGTTAACTCAGGGCTTGTGAAAGGTGCTGAGCTGAGTAGTCTTGGACGCTGAAAGCCTCCGGTTTATCCACAGCGCAGGGACAACACAGGCTGTGGCAGTGCAGGAGCAAAAAGACTGATCTGAAAAGACTATCTCCCTGCATTAGCAAGCCGCTCATTGTCCATGGATATCCATCTCCTGGTCTCTCTAAGGGACTGCCAACAAGGCAACAACTAATTGTTGTAATGGATGTTGTGATGCAGGGATTGTCCACTTGGAAATGGACAGAACATCAAACCTACTTCATGTAGACAACTAAGCAGCCAGCTACTCCCAGTAAAATCCAACATCCCATCAGGCTGAATCTGAAATGGTGACCTAGAATTTAAATGCATTCTCAGTCCTCTGAGCCATTCTGTGTTTCTAGAGATAGATCCTGTTTAATAGCTAGAATGCTTCCTAAGAGGCCTGTAACAAAGCCATTCAGCTGGCTTCTAGGGGGGAAAAGAGAAGTGATTACCTGTCACTGGAAGCAGAACTTCCCGGCCTCTTGTGGTTGAGATCACATAATTCAACACCATGAACAAAGCAGCCGGCCCCCAGGCAGAGTCACACAGCGCTGTTCAACTGCTGGGTAGATTCTGAAGACATCTTATTCCAGGAACAAAAGCCTGCTCTCCACAACAGGGTCATGCCAGCATGAGGAATCTGTTCCTAGTGGGGCATAAATGCAAATCACCTTGGATCAAAAACAAAAACGGTAAAACAAATCCGCAGCATAAGTAGGACACAGTCTACATGTCACCCCCCTCGTGGTGGGCGGTGATCCTGAGGGCATTCCACCCTCAGTTTCCCTCAGGAATAATCCACTCACACGCAGAATCTTAAAAACAATATTCCCCTGCTCCTGGGGGCTCATTTGTTAAATACATTTTGTTCCAAAAAGAAACCCAGGGGTAGTCCTTCCCCCACCCCCAACTTAGGTTCAGGACTCCACAGTCCTCCTTTTAGGGCTGTGTGTGGGGTTCAAATCTGGCCTGCCTGGCTTAGCTCTCTCCTTAAATTCAGGGATTTTTCACAACCCTCTTAGGGACTGTGTCTCTCAGGTCCTGGCCTCCTTGGCCTGTTGGCTCTTCTCCTTTTAAGTTCAGGGTTTTTCACAGCCCTCCCTCTGGGGGCTGTATGTAGGGTGACCAGATGTCCCAATTTTATAGGGACAGTCCCAATTTTTGGGTCTTTTTCTTATATAGGCTCCTATGACCTCCCACCCCCATCCTGCTTTTTCACATTTGCTGTCTGGTCACCCTAGCTGTATGATGCTGAGTTCTTCCTTGACCTGGCTTGGAGCCTCCTTTTTGAGCCATCCAGCACTCCCTTCATCTGGGCCAGCTGGGAGAGATGGAAGCTTGCCCCATCCTCTCTACATGGCTCCTTAAGGAGGAATGGCATGGGTTTTCCTACTCCTTTCCTTTCCCAGACACTAACAATTCCTCAGGACCATCTTCCTCTCATCCAGCATCTGCTTTGGCCTTCATTTGCCTTCCCCAGAAACCTGGAGAAACTGCCGGAGGAGGCAGTTGCTGCCTGAGAGAGGAAGAGAGCTACCATGCTACGTGCTTTGCACAGCCACCAGAAGGTGCCTCGTGGTGAGTGGACACCCTTCACACTGCCTTAACCCAGATAGCGATTTTGGGACAGTCAGTGGCAGGGTGGGAAAGAAAGTGGCCCACGGAGGGAAGCCTTCCCTGGCTGTTAGATCATTGATGGCCCTTAAAGCACCCTGGGTGGGAGCCCAGTGGAGTGGGAGGGATCCCCTACCAACAACCTCCTTGCAAGGTCTCCAAGACTGCCTTAAGGGGCCAGTCTGGCCTTAAGGGGCCAATTCCCCTGTATAAACAGTTTATCACTTGAGCTAGAGTTGCACTGCAGAGATGCTCTTCCACACCTGCACACAGTCCAGCAATGCTTTCTATCCCAACCTGCTGGCAAGTCCTCTCTGTCCAGCTCCCTGCTGGAGCGCCTCCTCTAGGGTGGGTATTGGGTAGCAGCTCTCTCCTCATCTGGCAGATCCTACTGATGTCTGCTGTAGTCATCCAGCGTTCTGCCTCTTCTAGTGATGGAGCTCTCCGGCTGAGTCACACTTTAGTCCCCCAGTTTATGGGGTAACAGAAAGTCCAACCGAAAACAGTCTGGTTTCCGCACAAAAGGATCCTCAGCCTCATCTCTGGGCCCTGTGGTCCTCACACCCTTCTCTCAGGGCCTTCTTCTATTATCTTGATCCCGGTCTCAAGGGTTAGGACTCTCAGGGCTCTCCCTTGAATCCCCTGAAAAAAATCCAAACTAAGGATATACAAACTCAAAACAATTTCAGCGCTCTGAGGGCTTTACTGCTTATCTCTTTCTGCTGCTCTAGTCTCTGTTCCTCCACTGAGCACCTCCAAGGGCTCTCTCCCTGTTAGAGTTGCCAGCTGTCAATCGCACAAACCCAAACACCCTTGTCCCACCCCTTCCCCGAGGCCACACCCCTGCCTTGCTCCTCTCTGAGGCCCCACCTCCACTCTCGCCATCCCCCTTCCCTCCGTTGCTCGCTCTCCCCCACCCTCATTCACTTTCACTTGGCTGAGGCAAGGGGTTGGGGTGAGGGCGGGGGTGAGGGCTTTGGGCTGGGGGGTGGGGCCAAGGGGTTTGGACTGTGGGAAGGGGCTCCGGGCTGAGCCTGGAGCATGGGATTGGGGGGCAGGAGGGGGTGAGGGGGTGTGGCTTTGGCGGGGTGGCGCTTACCTTGGATGGCTCCTGGAAGCTGCTGGCGTGTCTGGTTTCTAGGCATAGGGGCAGCCAGGCAGCTCTACGTGCTGCCCTTGCCTGCAGGCACCGCCCCTGCAGCTGCCACTGGCTGCGGTTCCTGGCCAACGGGAGCTGCTGTTTCGGTGCTCAGGGTGGGGGCAACGCACAAAGACCCCCTGGCCGCCCCTGCACCTAAGAGCCAGAGGGCTGTGCTGGTCGCTTCCGGAGCCATGTGGAGCCAGGCCAGGTAGGGAGCCTGCCTTAGCCCCACAGACCAGAATTTTAGCAGCCTATTAAAATCTCCCAGATTAGTTTCAGTAGCCATCAGGAGATCAGTTCCCGGAGGCTCCCCTACTTCCTGTGGGTCCAAATCCTGCCCTTTTATCAGGGCTCACCACCAGAGCCTGCTCCACTCCCAGTGGCTACTTGGGCTCTTTCCTGGAGTCGTGACAGATTTCCTTGCTCAGGAGATGAGCCCAAGGCCAACGGTCTCCCAGGGCTCTCTCTTCCAGGTGCAGCCAGATAACATCAGTGGCCTCTCAGCTCCTCATTAACCTTTCCTGGGCCGATGTGGGCAGCCCAGCCATCACAGCATCTTTCACCAGCGGAAAAATTAAGACATACTTTACCAGACCCTGGTCCTGGCAACCCTCATGTCATCTAATGGGAAAGGCCTTTTAGGCCCGCTAATCATGTCTCAGCCTCCCATCAGTGTAGGAATGCTGCCTTCATTATATCTTCTTGCACTTTATCAAGTCTTGTTTTAAATGTCTGAAGCAACGGGAGCTCACCAGCATCACTTGGGAGACTAACACTGGCAAAGCGATGTCACTGTTAGGAATTTTTTTCCTGATTTTGGGGCACATTCTGCCCTCAAATACGTACAAGCTACTTTCACTGACATCAATGAGAATTGCCTTTATTTATCTGAGTGTGGAATTTGTCCCATTCGTCCTAAAATTTTAATTCTTAATCTGATCCGTTGCTTTGTTATACTTTATCTGCCTAAACCTTCCCTCTCCTTAACTGCCAACTTGAGCCAAGTTCTCCGCTTATGTGTTTGAACAAACGGCACACAATGGAGTTGAATCAGGGAGGAATATGGCCTATTCAGTTCTTTCAATACTTCCTACTCAACCAATCTCTCCAGTCCCTTGAGCATTTTTGGGTACTTTTTCCTGAATTGCTATGCCTCCAGTTTATTTATAGATCTTCCTGCTCCTTGAGATTTTATATATATGAAGCAGACTTAAAATAAAATAAAAAGCTATTTATGAATGCAAGTTATTTATACTTTTTCCACAATATGCCATTGGAGGAATGCATCTAATTTACTGACCATTATTGCATGTGCATCTTTCGGCATTCCTGCTTTTCAGGTACGTCCCTCCTATTAACAGGTTTCAGAGTAGCAGCTGTGTTAGTCTGTATTCGCAAAAAGAAAAGGAGTACCTGTGGCACCTTAGAGACTAACAAATTTATTTGAGCACAAGCTTTTGTGAGCTACAGCTCACTTCATCGGATGCATTCAGTGGAAAATACAGTGGGGAGATTTATATACACACACAGAGAACATGAAACAATGGGTTTATCATACACACTGTAAGGAGAGTGATCACTTAAGATAAGCCATCACCAGCAGCAGGGGGGGGGGAGGAGGAAAACCTTTCATGGTGACAAGCAAGGTAGGCTATTTCCAGCAGTTAACTTGAGCAAATTCTGTAGTTTCTTTTGGTAACCCTTAGTAGGATCAGAGGGTAATGGCTTGTAGAAAGTGGTGTTGGAGAGCTGCCTAGTAGCCTCTTCTTCATATTCCGACCTATTCATGATGACGACAGCACCTCCTTTGTCAGCCTTTTTGATTATGATGTCAGAGTTGTTTCTGAGGCTGTGGATGGCATTGTGTTCTGCATGGCTGAGGTTATGGGGCAAACGATGTTGCTTTTCCACAATTTCAGCTTGTGCACGTCAGTGGAAGCACTCTATGTAGAAGTCCAGGCTGCTGTTTCGACCTTCAGGAGGAGTCCATCCAGAATCCTTCTTTTTGTAGTGTTGGTAGGAAGGTCTCTGTGGGTTAATATGTTGGTCAGAGGTGTGTTGGAAAATATTTCTTGAGTCGGAGACGTCGAAAATAGGATTCTAGGTCACCACAGAACTGTATCATGTTCGTGGGGGTGGAGGGGCAAAAGGAGAGGCCCCGAGATAGGACAGATTCTTCTGCTGGGCTAAGAGTATAGTTGGATAGATTAACAATATTGCTGGGTGGGTTACGGGAACCACTGTTGTGGCCCCTTGTGGCATGTAGTAGTTTAGATAGCTTGCGTATCTCCCCTCTGTTTTTTCCACCAAATGCATCTGATGAAGTGAGCTGTAGCTCACGAAAGCTTACGCTCTAATAAATTTGTTAGTCTCTAAGGTGCCACAAGTACTCCTTTTCTTTTTGCGAATACAGACTAACACGGTTGCTACTCTGAAACTGTAAGGAGAGTGATCACTTAAGATGAGCTATTACCAGCAGGATGGGGGAGGGGGAAGGAGAAAAACCTTTTGTGGTGTTAATCAAGGTGGGCCATTTCCAGCAGTTAACAAGAACATCTGAGGAACAGTGGGGAGTGGGGTGGGAGGGAGAAATACCATGGGGAAATAGTTTTACTTTGTGTAATGACCCATCCACTCCCAGTCTCTATTCAAGCCTAAGTTAATTGTATCCAGTTTGCAAATTAATTCCAATTCAGCAGTCTCTCCTTGGAGTCTGTTTTTGAAGTTTTTTTGTTGAAGGATAGCCACCCTCAGGTCTGTAATCGAGTAACTGGAGAGATTGAAGTGTTCTCTGACTGGTTTTTGAATGTTATAATTCTTGACGTCTGATTTGTGTCCATTTATTCTTTTATGTAGAAACTGTCCAGTTTGACCAGTGTACATGGCAGAGGGGCATTGCTGGCACATGATGGCATTTATCACATTGGTAGATGCGCAGGTGAACGAGCCTCTGATAGTGTGGCTGATGTGATTAGGCCCTATGATGGTGTCCCCTGAATAGATATGTGGACAGAGTTGGCAACGGGCTTTGTTGCAAGGATAGGTTCCTGGGTTAGTGGTTCTGTTGTGTGGTGTGTGGTTGCTGGTGAGTATTTGCTTCAGGTGGGGGCTGTCTGTAAGCAAGGACTGGCCTGTCTCCCAAGATCTGTGAGAGTGATGGGTCGTCCTTCAGGATAGGTTGTAGATCCTTGATGATGCGTTGGAGAGGTTTTAGTTGGCTGCTATTCCTACCTACATGCCCCTAGCTTTCATCCGGATCACACCACATGATCCATTGTCTACAGCCAAGCTCTACGATATAACCGCATTTGCTCCAACCCCTCAGACAGAGACAAACACCTACAAGATCTCTATCATGCATTCTTACAACTACAATACTCACCTGCTGAAGTGAAGAAACAGATTGACAGAGCCAGAAAAGTACCCAGAAGTCACCTACTACAGGACAGGCCCAACAAAGAAACTACAACCTAGTGATCTTGTAATCTAGTGGCACACAATCAAAAAAAGGTCTTTTGATTTTCAATGTTGTCTTATACTAGTGCTCATGCCCACTGCTTAATAAATGCAGCATTGCAGTGCTCTTGATTGCTGGATGCTTTTCTCCTCGTGAAGTTGGTACAAGTAGGACAACAAAAAATCCTACATTTCCCAACCGAAGAAAAATATTTAAATAACATCAAGATGGAGATCATATTCAAGACTGTAAACAAGCTAATGTGGCAATAAACTGACCAGGTCATAGGCAGAAGGGATAGAAAATGGCCTCTACTTATACTGGAATAGAAGTGCAGGTGAAGAAAATGAAGAAAAACCTCTTGATGTAACAGAAAGCAAGGGTCTTGATCTCTTGTGTTCTTCTCTAGCACTCCTCCCAAGCATTTGGTATTAGCCCCTGTATCTTAGGCAGATTCTTGGGGTTTATATGTTTCAGCATGAAAATAAAAGTTAATAACAGAATGTCATGCCACATCCTGTCTTCCCATCTTCTAAGATGTCAGCTTCTGGAAACTGCCATTTTAACCAAAGTACCAAGTCTCACTAGCTGCAGTTTAGTTAGGTTCCCTTCTCATCACAAGTCTCATGGATTCATTCAAACTTGCAATCATGAGTGAGCTGGACAGGTGAGATCTGACAACCAGCCTTGGCAGAGATACAGGACATGGATAAAACTTTGCAGCATTCTTATTTTTAGAGCATCATGAAAACTTATTCTTCCATAACAGAACTCAGTGCATCACATACTCCACTGCTCACTCCTCAGTATAACATTATGTTTTTATGTCTGAACTGTGTTATATGCATGTATACATCTCGATAAGTATACATAGACAAAGTAGTTTATATATTAAAACCATATTCTGCTGATTAAGTAAAAGATCCACATCTAAAGAATGACTAATTTTTAACTGTAACAATCATATTTTTATTAACTAACTGCATCAAAACATGGGCTTCTGAGTTATTATTAATTCTTATTAGCCTGAAATGAATGGACTCAGACAATGAGACTCCAGAATGTTGTCTAATTACTGCCTTTCATCTGTGAGATAATGTGAAACTGGTGGAGTGACTCAGCAGAACCAGAGCACAGGTGCAGGCTACACTCGGGGAGGATTTCTGCTCAAAGGGATGTCTATAACCAGCAAACAAAGCAGCAAAAAGGGTAACAGGAACCCAGCCCAATACTCCAGCGCATAGAGCCTGAGCACCCTAAAGGCTTTTCCATAACCACCTAATCTATAGGACCTGATTCATTTGTATTACGTGAATACTTTGTTAGTGACACGAGTGCAAAGTGGCAGCAAAGCAACTGAAATCGCCTCCCCCATCTGTGGAACATCTGGTGTAAAGGATTAGGCAGGCTCTTTGTTTCCCCATCCCATAGAGAGCCCCCTGATGCCTGGGTCATATCTGGGACAGTCTGAGAAGAGACATGGCCAGTGTCTCCCTGTGCCCTCAAGGCCCAGGGTTCTCAGAGCTGCCATGGACTGTGGTAGGGGCCAAACCAATTCTCTGTATAGGGAATGTACAAGCTGCCTCCCGTCAGTGCCTGCCCTGATCTCTGCTCCAGCGCAGGGATGAAGCAGGCCAATAGTCCTTTCTCTGACAGCTGGGGGGAGCTGAACTGATGTTAACCATTTGCTCACCAATGAGGAGCTAGTGAACCCTCCACCCTATCACAGACAGTTTTCAGTAACTGTATCTCCATCGTGGTACTGCCTGCTGGACACACGCTGCAAATGTCAAACTCTCCCTTTGTCTAGATGCTGGGGAGAAACCCACACTTTAATTCTTATTTTTAACTGCCCCCAAAATGTTTAACCATCAGACATGAGCATAGCTTGATGGTGCTTCCCTTTGGTTCCATAAGCTCTGTTCTCCGGATTTGTAAACATCTCAGCTATTGGCCCCTAAGTTGACTTAGTCCAGGACAGAAGCATGAAACCCCCTTGGGTTATCTAAATAATTTGATGTTTGGAGCCCACCTTGATCATCACCACAAAAGGTTTTCTTCCTTCCCCCCACCCCTCTACCTGCTGGTAATAGCTCATCTTAAGTGATCACTCTCCTTACAGTGTGTATGGTAACACCCATTGTTTCACGTTCTCTGTGTGTGTATATAAATCTCCCCACTGTATTTTCCACTGAATGCATCCGATGAAGTGAGCTGTAGCTCACGAAAGCTTACGCTCAAATAAATTTGTTAGTCTCTAAGGTGCCACAAGTACTCCTTTTCTTTTTGTGAATACAAGTAATTCTTACCTACCACCCATATCTTTTAACTTTAAGTTTTGCTTATTTTGAGAGCTGACAGTTGTCCTATTAAAGCTCAGTAAACATTACAAGTAACCTCTCTGTAATGTTACAAGGAGATTTTAAGCCACCTGAGTAATGGAAGTGTTGACTGCTGAGTGAGGAAATGGGAACACCTGGTTAATGCAAAGGAATGGCAGCACAGCACAGTGAATGGTGCACTCGAACATGACTCAGCAGACCTACTCCTGGTTCTGCTGCATGGCCTGGGGCAGGTCACTTCCCTTCTCTCCACCTCTGTTTTCCCTCTCATCCTGTGTCAGTAACGCACTCACCTGAGAGTTGGGGAACCTCGGTTCCAATCTCTTCTCACCTCATCAGTCAGAGGGAAGAACTAAACAAGCATCTCCTACACTCCGGACAAAATACCCTAACCACTGAGGTAAGCATGAAGCACACCTACCTGATTGGGCCCCACAAGCAAGATAATGCTGATCTTCCCTTGGTCTGAGGATTGTGCTAGGGCGGAGGCCTGACATACATACATATCAGGCGGAGGCCTGACATACATATCCTGACGCCTGTCTGAGCCAGCAGCATACATGCCCACGGGCAGAAATGTAAATGCCTAGAGGACTTCTACAGGAAAAATGTAGGTGGGAGTGAGTTTAGATGCCTACAGAGTTCGGTACTAACCAAGTGGGGGTTTGGTGTATTGCAATGGTGGCTAACTATGGGATTTAGGCACCCAAAATCTCTGTGTGAATTTGGCCGTAAGCAATTTGCAGCTGGGGCAGTCTTACAATGCATTTGTACAGTGCCTAGTCCAATGCTAGATGCTATTGTAATACAAAATAATAATTCTATTCCTGGTTCGCTGTACAACCTTGGAGACATCACTTAACCTCTGTAGGCTAAATTCATCCTTGCTGAAACTCCACTCACCACTTCATCCTTACACCCTGGCTTGGATTTAGCTCTCTGTAGTGTAGTTTTCCCTATCAGTAAAGTGCATACAGTAACTCTTATCTACCACCCAGCAGGTGGAATACTTTGATGTTTATAAGCACTTCTAGATCCTCAGATAAAAGATGTTGCACTAATGATCTGCACTAACAGGAAGCGATTAAGCACTATACAGAGGGAGAGGTGGTGGAGATCTACCAGGAGGGAGATTAAGCCAGGCAGCATATGCACTCCCTGAGTAATATAGAACAGGGCTTTTAACCACTGAGCAAAGCTGGCCCCAGGTGGCAAGGATGCTTGCCAACTTGAGCTAGAGATGCTCAGAGCATGGCTGCCCCTGCATTCATAGAACAGTAATCAAAGAGCTGCTAAACTTCTTCAGTAAGGGTAAGTCTAAAGAAGTTTAATTGCTCCAGTTTTAGAACTGCCCAACTGTAGCTGGGTAAAGTGTTTCAGTCTTGATGTGACAGTTAGCCGTATAGTGTATGGGTTCTCACGAAAAGCCTGCAATCAGTTCTTGCAGCCCTGACACTTTGTTTCTCTATTAATATGCTTGTACATCAGTACTTTTCTCACTAACCTCATGGTTCTAAGAGGGGACATCAAGAAACCCAGAGATTAAATGCACCCATCTGAATCCATAGATGAGACAATCTTGGCTGGAGAACTAACGTCGCTTAACTTTTGAAAAAGAAAAAGCATCATTAGATGATGTCCTAGCATTTTACATAATCCCATTATTTAGAAAACTTGTTGACACTCCCCCACCCCCCTTGTTTCTGGGTTCCTACTTGGCTAGTCAACCTATAAATACCTCAGGAACTATTATGCAGGCACTCATAATTTACTTAAACTTTAGGTTTCCAAAGACCACTTCTAGGTACAAGCATCTGAAAAGGAAAGTGTTAAAAAATCATTAAGTCTTTCCTAAATTCTCAGTCTAAACTAGGGCACCTCTAATCACTTTCTGGGTCAGTTTACTACATAATATTTGTTAATTGGGTGAATCTTGCCTCAATCAAGTTACTTTAGGACTTAACCAGGAAGCAATAATATTAGGTAGATGTTGAGCTACAACTCCTTTAGATAACCAATCTAATTTAGACAGCAAGAAGAGAATGCAAGAGGGGAAAAAACAACTAGCTGTAAAAGCAAAGTTCACAGAGCTGCTGGGCTGGTTCGGGGGATGTCAGTGAAACTCTGCGTGGTTATCCTGTCGTCGCTTTATAGTTCAGTTCAAGCAAGTCAAGGCTCTTAGGCTCCTCAAAGCCTTTGTGAGATGAGTAACATGGAATATTGTGTCTGAATGCCTAAAGGCAGTGATTGAAAAACTAGTCTAGATCAATCTATGGCAGCTTTCTGTCAGCAAGATCCACCCACCATAATCTACAAAGACTCCTCCAGGTCATATGTTTTATAAATGAGGAATACCATGCTGAAGAATCTGACACACCAGATGCCAGAATGGGATTTAACTCAATCTAATGGCCATGTTTTCCAAGGTGTTTGAATTCACTAAATTGTTTAAATTCAGTTTGGTTTGATTGGCTATGAAGCCTTACGGTTAAAGTTTTAAACCACATCTTAGATCTCCCTCACCTCTTGACAACCCATATCACCATACAGCATTGCTAATCCTTACTTTTCATTTTATTTATTCTGTTTATAGGGCCCCTAGTAACTGGAACAGACAATAGCTTTTATGCAACAAGCATTCATATTTTATTGCCCTGGGTAAATCTTCAGGAGGGTTTTAACCCCAGACTTTCAGCAACTGTCGTGCACACCTCTACCTCTTGAACTAAAAGAATAACTTGGAGTTGCTGGTAAGAATAGTAGGCTGTTATCTGCCAGAAGACCATCCTGAGGAGGATGCCACACACAGTCCACCATTGGACTGTGCAGTAAAGTAAAGTGAGTTATATCATTTTTATGCTGCCAGTATTCTGTTTTCAAATCTGGAATGTTTATTGCATATGGTTAAAAGCATAATTACAGAATTTTGGAGCACTGATCTGAGGTTTGTTGTGCTTGTTTGCTGCTGTTCTTGTTCCATCTGAGCCTTCCACTCAGCTCCAGCTGTCCCTACTGCACCTGTTTCTGGTCCCTTGGCTAGGTTTATTGCTCTTGCCTAAGGGAGTTCCAGCCATTTCCCGAAGGCAGGCACATCCAGCCTCACATAGATGGGCCAGGAGCATCCAGAAAGGCCTTTTTGGTCGGAAAGTAGAAGAGGAAGTGTTCCTCCGGCTGTAGTTTGTGGCTCCAGCCATGTCCATGATCTCACCTGCATTGAGATCTTCTTCTCCTGGCATGCTGAAGATCCTGCCATCTATAAAGAGCTCTTCATCAGCATGACGAAACTAAAATGTTCCAAACACTCAGTCAGTACACATTTATCCTCCCCTCCCCCCATAGTTAGCTTTAGCTAATGTCAGTGGCTGATACACATGGTGTCTATCAGTCACCTGCCACCTGGCCATGCTGAAACCAACAGACAGGGAGGAAAGCCTTTGCATAAGGCAAGGTGGTGGCATTACAGCAACACACGGTTCTTGTCAGTGATGCAAACAGCCTTTATTAGTAATGTTGGTACACCAAAATTCAGTAATATCTCTCAACAAATTGACTGGGGAATTTTATGGTGGATAAGGGAAGGGTACAGGGGCCGGTTTTACTGTTCAGTTGGGCTACTTGCTCAGTGAGAGTAAGGATGGCAAAACTGGGCTGTAAATTATTAAATAGTTTAGGCAATTTAGCAAATCTGTATATGGAAACATTACCATTTCACTAGAGATAGTGTTATATTGATCACAAAGAGCATGAAATCAAGAATAATGTCATCATTAATTCTGTCAGTAACACTAGCATTATTTACTTTACAGAGCATGCTGTTTAGTTGTAAACCAGGATAACTCTTTGAAGGACTGGATTTCAGTTTTTATAGAAAGCTAGCACACGATTCAGTTTAGTTACACCTGGACTGAAAGATCCATCCTATGTAAATAATGGAAATGTAACACCTTAGCAAGTTCCTGATGCAAGCCCTGGGATACTCCTCATTGACAAAGATACAGAGTTAAGGAGGAAGTTTCTTGTACTTCAATTGTGTGTATTTTAAATATACAGCTGTAGAATTTGGATGGGCTACATCCCACATTTGTACATTTGGCAGTTCTGATTAGAAATTATATTTGGAATTACAAAGGTAGAAGAGTTGCAATAGTTCAAAGTATTCTAGTGGGGAAAAATCATTTAATTAAAGTAAATGGATTGATTCTAGGATATTTGGAAGCTACTTCTTTACAATATTAAGTGAAGGATAAGAATGTACTTTTCCTAACAAACATGGTAAATGATATAATCTCTGATGGCTGATTTTTAGTATTTGATATGAACTATATATCTCTTACGGAGATGAAAACCATCCATTCAGTGTCTAGCCGGAGTCAAAGTGCTAACAGAAAATTAGGAACCATTAAAAAAAGGGACAGCTAATAAGACAAAATATCACCATTCCACTTTATGAATCCATGGTATGCCCACACATTGAGTACTATGTGCAGTTCTGGTTGCCCAATCTCAAACAAAAAAAACCTGGAAAAAAGTACAGAGCAGAGCAACAAAAGTGCCTAGGGGTATGAAGGGGGTTCCATATGAGGACAGATTAAAGAGAGTGGGACTATTTGGCTTAATTAAGAGATAATTAAGGGGCATATGATAAAGGTCTAAAATCCTGAATGGTGTGGAGAAAGTGTTGTTTACCTCTTCACGTGACACAAGAACCAGGGGTCCCCCACTGAAGTTAATAGGCAGCACGTTTAAAACAAATGTAAGGAAATACTTTCCCCCCCACAATGTGTAGCATCAACCTGTGGAAACTCATTGCCTGGGAATGTTGTGAAGGCCAAAAATATAACCAGGTTAAAAATAGAATTAATTCAGTCAATGGAGGATAGGTCCATCAATAGCTACTAGCCAATATGGCCAGGGACGCAACCCAGTGCACCATTTAGGGTGTCCCTAAATCTGACTGCTAGAAGTTGAAACTGGATGACAGGGGATGGATCACTTGATAATTGCTCTGTTTTGTTCATTTCCTCTGAAGAACCTGGCACTGGCCACTGTTGGAAGATAGGATACTGGGCTAAATAGACCATTAGTCTGATCCGGTATGGCCATTCTTATGTTTCCAAAAAATCCCCACATGATTATACAGCATTTCAGTAAATATTTATTTCCAAATTTACTGTTTATTACCAATGTTCCAAGTCAGGGAAGACCATTCCCCAGGGAGCTGGGCACTTTTTTGCTTCATGCAATGCCCTATTACATAGCTTATGGGATCAGCCATAGAAATACTATAAAAGAAAATCTTGCAGAATCATACAGCACTTATTGCCTGGAGGAAGCAACAACCTTAATTTAACTCAGACGGCATGCCCTAGCATTCTCTCTCGTAGCATGCCAGAGACACTAAATTCCATGCAAAGTTATTTATGTAACTGTATCTGCCTATTCCTTCATGATCAAGCTCTTTTAAAACGTTAATGACAGCAATCCAATAAGAAAAGGAGTACTTGTGGCACCTTAGAGACTAACAACTTTGTATGAGCATAAGCTTTCCCAAATAAATTTGTTAGTCTCTAAGGTGCCACAAGTACTCCTTTTCTTTTTGTGAATACAGATTAACATGGCTGCTATTCTGAAACCAGCAATCCAATAAATATTCTCAAATATTGGATAGTTATTTACAATAATACATCTATTTTCATGAAGATTTTTGCTTGGTATTATGTACTGTGCACTTTCAGAGGAGCAATGCAAAAGCCATTGGTATAGTAATCAAATGCAACTGCCATAATAGGTTACCTGAGCCTTTGTATTTTACCCCACATGCTTGTATAATTACAGCCCCATTAAATTAATAAGGGAAGTTCACATTAACCAGATACACTCAGCTGCACATATCTACGAAGTAGCTATCCAGGACATAGTAGAAAAAAAAAATCTTGACTAAAATTCACTACTTCAATTGAATTGACAAAACAGTAACATTCCAACTGATCTATTTCCCAGTGGCTTGTGGTTTTACTGCTTTCCTTAACTAAACTTCTGATTTCAGAAGTATGGGTATGTGATGCATTGATTTGCCATGTGGGAGTGTTTGTCAATAAATTTTTGAAGTTTAATTTTTTATTTTAAATGTCTTAGACCCAAGGATTAGTTTGTTTGGGTAATATATGCAGTACTGTAACACTTTCAGGGCCAAAGTTGCAGATCTTAAAATGCTTTAGTTTCCTATATCACCCCAAAGGTTGCACTCATCTCTCGAGCACTCCCTCATCATCCAGTCATGGTGCTGCCATTCTCTTTGGCTACCAGCACTCCTTGCAGGCTCTCTGCCTGCCTCTGTGACTCAGCTCTCCATCCAGGTCACACAGTCCAAAACCCCTTTCAGGGTGTAACAGACTCAAGAGGTAGAAACAGTTCCTGGTCCCTCAGGGCCAGTTATAAACAAAAACAGCTTCTTACTCTTTCTGGGTTAAATTCCCTCTCTGGGATTGAATCAGCAATGTTCCTTCTTAGCCCCCACCACTGACTGGAGCTAGTAATAGGGCTGGCCTGGTTCCTCTGTCTGCAGCCTAGTGATTATTCCTACTCATTCCTCTGGTTCCAGCTAGCAACTGACTTACGGACAGCTTGCAGCTTTTTATTTCAGCATCGGGGCTTGATTGGCTGTTGTTGGCCCCTAGATTTCACAGGTTTTCAAAATGGCTGCCCTTTTCCGCCCCTACAGATAAGTTTCCTTGTGTGAGGTGCAGCACAGCCTCCACCTGGGGGCTACAAAGGTCTGGTACACCCCATCTCACAGACATGCTCTGGTTACCAAATTTTTAGTGTACTTTTCCACTACCATTCCTCTGTAGACTTTGCAATAGATTTGAATGGAAAGTAACTATTTATCCTTTGGCCACTGCTATGTTTCCCATCAGGAGCCATACTGTATGCTCGCCTTCCCACCTAAAACCATGCTGAAGCAAAGAACCAACCCTTTCAATTGTGTATTCCTTGCTGAGTCTCCATTCCACCATGCTGATCGCTCCACGGAAACATGTCTCAGGCATGCTTTCTTAAACAGTAATAAAGTCAGCTTGTCTAGTCTACACTAGATGTAGACCATTTACAGTACTAGCTCCTGGGTGGGGGGGAATTACTGAAAAGTGGTTTCCCTAAATGGAAAAAAATCTGGGGAGAACAAAAGTTTTTGAATTTTGTTAGACAATGAATAGCTAGAGGTAATAAAGGAGGAGGAACCAAGTGTCCTTTAACCTGGCAAATCACCTTTTGCTATTATAAAAACAGAGAATATACAAATTCTAAGAAATAATAAAAACAATTACAGTTCTATACTCCCAATTCAGGAAAGCATATAAGCAAGTGCTTAACTTTAAGCAATGCTTAATTCCCACTGAAGTAAAGAGCTTTCCTGAATTGGGATCTTGATGTTGAAAAATTAAAAGTTGAATTGCCAGTTGTTTTGTGTATAGTCCAGGTCTTTTCCAACAGTTACAATGAGGTAACCAACAGGACAGTAGGAAATTCTCAGTATTCCATTAGGGTTATAGTATTAGTTGACTTCCATTTGACAATCTACTATCTATAATGTAAATAATGCAGAATAGTGGTTCTCTAAATTTATTTCCTGTTGTGCCTATCTGAACTCTTCAGCACATTGTGTCTATCTTAAAGCACATTGTTTTACAAAAAGAAAAAAAAGTAGCCAGATACTTAGGTGTTGGGGATCATTGTTAGCTTGGACACATTCTAATGTGTGTGATGAAAAATCTTGGGCCATTTCCTCACCTGGTGGAAGTCAGTACAGCTCCACTGAAGTCAACACTGCTACATTGACAAGCACCAGCTGAAGGGATGGCCCAAGATTTTTGATTCTTAAATCAGACGTCCTAACTAATATGGCCCTTAATGCATCCCGAAGAACTCCTTATGGAGCACAAACCAATCACCATGGTAAAAAGTCATGGTCTTTATGGGAAGCATATAAAGTATACACACTGTTGTCTGAGAGGCGAACCGTTCAACTGAGACAAAACAAAGTATATACACGTCTCCAATTCTTGCATATATTATGGTGTGCAAGCTATTTTTGGATCTCTGTCCATGACCAGAGACCTTTGTTCTGCTCTGATTCTAATGATTTGGCCTCACGTTTTAAAAGAAGCTGGTAACGTATCATTTGCAGCTGGCAGCTCAAATAAAAGAATTCATAGTAGAATGGTCATTTTTAATTTATTTATTGATACTGCTCCCTTAGTCTGTGTAAGTATGGATTGCGTTTCAGTACAAAGGACCAAACCAAGATGATATATTTTCATCGAACTAAAGTTTCAGACTCGAAATTAAGCACGTGCCAAAGTCCACTTGCATTCATCATTCATCCACTGCTGAATAAGGGCCTTAATTTTCAATCCTTGAGATGTCTCTTAGAAGGCAGAACTCAGGAAACTGACCAACATATATGCCAATATATTTACAGACAAAGTGTGCAAACTGGCCTAATTTGTATATTCCTCACACCTTCAAAATTTCCAGAGGAATGTAAGATGGGGTCCAGAATCAAAACAGTTGGGGTCCAGAAGTGTTTGATGTAAGGACAAGCTCAACGAATAGTGTCAAAGGACACTGGGGGAGTATTTACATTTATGTAGGTTTCACATAAAAGTGATAAGAAACTTAATGTCATAGCACACTGAAGAGACACAAAAGAAACCCTGTGTATAATTTTAAATTGAGTTTACCTAGCTTCTGAACCAATTAATTCATTACTGGGCTGGGGAAGGTGGTAATCTAAAATAGGTTCTTTCTGATCTTTCCAGATATAAAGAATAATCCATGACTCTGCCCAATCTTTGGCACAAGTTATTCATAAGGGAGCCATTAGAGGCTGCAAACTGTGTACAGATTAAATAGACACCCTTTGGAGATGTGTTTGGATAACAAAGTCTAGCTCAACCAAAGCTGAATTTGTGAATGAAACAGAAAAACATCATAATGTTTTTTTCAGAGTTATGTATAAAAATGATTACTGGACAAAGAGTCTTTGTGTTGGCCAAGAGGGGAAATACAAGTAAGATTTAAAAGCCTGCCTCAGACACAAGCTGTGACCACATTTTAAGAGCACCTTAAAAAACTCTACACAACTGAAAACGGATTATCGATACAAAGGCATCAACATGGACAGAATTTTATAGGCTTCCTTGCATGTGTAGATAAAATTCACTGCTAGGCAGAAGAGAGAAGATTATTATAGAGAAGGAAAGATTTTGTTCCCTCCACACATAACCACATGTGGAAGCAGGAACCATTCAATCCCAAAGAAACCTTTGCTTCTTTCTCTTTTTACTTATCTGCACAGATGAAGGACACTTCACTTGTTTCTGGGTGGCCTCCCTTTACAAATACAATGCATGAAGTAATTTACAAACTTTTAAACCATTAATGCTTATTTACATTATGGGAGCACCTACTCAGTTTCAAGGTCTCATAGTAAAAACACACACATTGGAAGAGACAGTCACTACCCCAAAAAGCAAACAGCATATGAAGGGAAATGGAAAAAGGGATAAAATATAGACGTAAAGTGGTGTTAACATCTACATAATATTTACCATTATATTATGTGAAAGTAACCATTGCCTTTTTTCTAGGCATTTGGTTTTAACCATAGTCTTGATCTAAAGGTCCATAGCTCCTAAATCACTTCTGAAAATTTCAGCAAAGCTTTTGACATGGTCTCTCACAGTATTCTTGCCAGCAAGTTAAAGAAGTATGGGCTGGATGAATGGACTATAAGGTGGATAGAAAGCTGGCTAGGTTGTCGGGCTCAACAGGTAGTGATCAATGGCTCCATGTCTAGTTGGCAGCCAGCATCAAGCGGAGTGTCCCAAGGGTTGGTCCTGGGCTGGTTTTGTTCAATATCTTCATTAATGATCTGGAGGATGGCGTGGATTGCACCCTCAGCAAGTTTGCAGATGACACTAAACTGGGAGGAGAGGTAGATATGCTGGAGGGTAGGGATAGGATACAGAGGGACCTAGACAAATTAGAGGATTGGGCCAAAAGATATCTGAGGAGCTTCAACAAGGACAAGTGCAGAGTCCTGCATTTAGGACAGAAGAATCCCATGCACCGTTACAGACTAGGGACTGAATGACTAGGCAGCAGTTCTGCAAAAAAGGACCTAGGGATTACAGTGGACGAGAAGCTGTATCTGAGTCAACAATGTGCCCTTGTTGCCAAGAAGGCCAATGGCATTTTGGGATGTATAAGTAGGGGCATTACCAGCATATTGAGGGACGTGATCGTTCCCTTCTATTCAACATTGGTGAGGCCTCATCTGGAGTACTGTGTCCAGTTTTGGGCCCCACACGACAAGAAGGATGTGAAAAAATTGGAAAGCGTCCAGCGGAGGGCAACAAAAATGATTAGGGGACTGGAACACATGACTTATGAGGAGAGGCTGAGGGAACTGGGATTGTTTAGTCTGTGGAAGAGAAGAATGAGGGGGGATTTGATAGCTGCTTTCAACTACCTGAAAGAGGGTTCTAAAGAGGATGGATCTAGACTGTTCTCGGTGGTAGCAGATGACAGAACAAAGAGTAATGGTCTCAAGTTGCAGTGAGATAGGTTTAGGTTGGATATTAGGAAAAACTTTTTCACTAGGAGGGTGGTGAAGCACTGGAATGTGTTACCTAGGGAGGTGGTGGAATCTCCTTCCTTTGAGGTTTTTAAGATCAGGCTTGACAAAGCTCTGGCTGGGATGATTTAGTTGGGGATTGGCCCTGCTTTGAGCAGGGGGTTGGACTAGATGACCTCCTGAGGTCCCTTCTAACCCTGATATTCTATGAAAAATGTGACCAGCATTTTTGAAAATTTTCCCCTTATTTCTTTTCTGGTGTGTTTATTAGAATAATTTTTAACTCTTGCATTTTAAAGATATGTTGCTTTTGGATTTTCCTTTTTTTGTCTTTAAACCTACCTTTATTTCTCTGACATACTCCATTTCATTATATTTAATCTAAGCATTTTCTAGTTTTATTTACCACTTTATTTAAATTTAACCCTTTATTTTATAAAGATAAAAGAAGTATTTGCATTATAAAGAGGATGAAGTCATTTTAACCAGATTGACTCTATTATATCTTGTTTTTCAATTCCCTAATTAAAAGGATGACATTTTGTTTATATACAGCTTCTAAGGAAGATGAAATTCTCAGCCAAAAATATATTAATCCTCTTCCAGAATAAATTTAAAGACAAAACTGAACTTCATATGTTTCAGAGTGAAAGGCCAGTGATTCACTGACTCTGACTAATTATACTAATTTGAAAAATAAAATGTTCTTAAATTCATTAAGATTTTATTACTACAGAGATAAAGGTCTCAGGCTTGGATACAAGAAAGATAATAAATGCAGAGTATCAATTTCTTTTTCTTGAGAACTTATTTGAGGCCCAGGTACAGCAAGACATTTTAAGCATATGCTGAAGTGCTTTGC
Source organism: Dermochelys coriacea (assembly GCF_009764565.3). Taxonomy (NCBI): domain Eukaryota; kingdom Metazoa; phylum Chordata; order Testudines; family Dermochelyidae; genus Dermochelys; species Dermochelys coriacea. The sequence continues at coordinate 3,821,601 of NC_050074.1, read as the reverse complement.
TTCAGCACCAGCTTCCATGGGACTTAGGCATCTGCTTAAATGCTTTGCTGAATTGAAGCCTAAATGCTGATGAAGTTTGGACAGGTGGAGCACAATTCCTAGTATCTCTAGGAGCAATGTGGGCAGCTAGGGAGATCTAGGAGACACCTTTCAAGCTTTCTGCTAAAATGGTATGTTATCAATGGTCATTTGTTGCCAATTAAATAGGGATAAGAGTAAAACATTCATATGTATTTTCAAACTTCAGGTCTGATCCTGGCACTTTTCAGTAAGATCTTCCATTCACATGCTGAAGACCTTTTCAGAATTGGATGACGTGAAGAGCCCATTTTGGTCTGATGGACTGTTTCACAAGCATACAACATTATATGTGAAGTTCCTTCCACAGAAAAATTAAGCCTCGGAAGGTAAGTGTCTGGTGTCTTATCAAGATAAGAATAGCATAGGAATAGATAGGAATTAAGGACAAAACTGACAGATGTAAGATGTCATCAAGTCAAATATTGTGACTTTTTTTTTGAAGGGCTCTGTATTTGTGTGCCCATTAATAACATCAGCAGCAATGCAAACTAAAGACAAGCAAATATCATGCTTCATGGCATAAGTTGATTATGGCCCTGGTCTAAAATCCACAGTGAATGGAAGTCTTGTCCCTTGACTTCAATGCACTTTGGATCAGATCATTTTGGAAGGTATTTTCCCCTCCAAATATAGCATCACACAGTTCAACAGTTGTATTATAGTTTCATTTTCCTCTAGGTATCAGGTAAAGATCAATGCTGGCAAAAGGACTCTGCACTGAATACTTTTCCACTTTAAAACAACTCCTTGTGGCCGCTGCATTTCACCTTCAGAGTGGCTGCATTTTAGTGGCAGATAGATATGACATGTAAAATGGAAGCCAGCTTGGAATGCCTCTGGATGAAAGATACCGTGTAAAGATATGATAGTCATGTATGAATTAGAGATTGATGGAAGCAGCATAATAAGTTTGTTCCAGGATCTAAGGACACTAGGGAATGTTGCAGTGCCACTGATGTCACTGGTGGCAGCACTAATGGGAGCCTTGGCGTACACATAGATGCAGAGTTTTAATGGACACGGGGTAAAAATGCTGGTAAACCACAGGAGCCTTTTTGACACTAAGGCATCCATTTCTGAAGCTAAAGTGGTGGAACTACTAATGGGAATTCTTTGCCCAATTTCTCAATGGGAGAGAAAGCCTATGACATCTGTAACCACATGCCATTTGCCAATATTCCCATAACAGCCGTAGCTTTTCAACTTGCTGAGTCATTTCGTTTCAGCCAATAGGATGTGTGAGATTCCCCAGGGCACAATCTGGACTGTTCAACAGCTATGTCCCCTCAGCTCTGCAGCCTGCCGTGTCTTTTACATTGCTCCATTGTGAGAGCAACCACTCCTGTTCTGCCCCCACACAGCTTCCAGCATGTAAATCCCTCCTGGCTATACTGTATGAGTGCTACGGCCACCCACTCTTGAATTACGCTGCACAGTAACACCAGCAAATTCCCGGACCCAGACTTTCTGCCAGAAATGCACATCTTGCACTGCCCATGGTTTGTGGCTGCTTCCCCAGATTTGGAATATGCCTTTGTAATATCCCTAGAATCTTATAACTTTACGTACAATGTTGCCACATATATGTTGCCCAGACAATAATGACCAGCACATTATGAGTTTTCAAATGATACCTCACAAGGCATACTTTGTACAAAATGTATTATAGTCTTTAAGAAGAGGTGAACATAGGGTTATAGACAGTCACAGGACAACAGTATCCAAAGGCACCAAGGACAGCAAAAGAAGGAGATGGAAAGAGGTAACTTATCTTTGCTGTCACAACACCACCATTCAGTAATAAGCTGTTCAGAGAGCCTCGGGAGAGGACAGAGAAGGTAAGATGAAATGAAGGAACTCTACCTCCACCATCCCCATGAATTTTTCATAGTCACAAGCTATAAAAGGTAAATTGTGAAATGCAAGAGGGAGAAAAAAGGAACAAAGTTTGTCAAGATTTTTCATTGTAAAAGGGGACTGGAACATTACATCAAATCCTGCCACCCATAAATGCTTTAAAATTTGAAGTATAATGTCTTCACAAAGGGTCTATAATCTTCACAAATTTCAGATTTGATCATTCCCCCATGGAGAGGAGATAAAATGAAAAAAGTCTCACTGTGATTCTTAAAAAAAAAAGCAAAAAAAGCAAAAAAAAGCAAATGAAATCCCTCACTAGAAAACATCTGCCCAATACCTTGATTGCTTGTTAACTGGTAGTGTGTGTTTTGAGATTTACTTTCTTCACAGTTTACCAGATTCCTCAGAGACCAGTTACAATTAGTGTTCCTACTAAAGATAAATTAGTCAGGAGGCTAACCCCGATGTCCCAATGTTAGAATTTGACTGGATGAATAAGAGACTAAACTTTAGAGAATATGTTAGAAGGAAGCTGAGTTTACTATATTGGAGCATGGATAAACTATCAATTGTCCTGAAAAATAGATAAGGCAAGGAGAAAGTTTTATTTAAAAAAATCTGAAAAGTTGTGTGTTCAATTCTCATAAGCATTATTTATCAAAATCCCCAAAGTTTATGCAAAAGTTTTCCTTCTTTCTCTCTCTGTGTATAAAGAGTGCATAATTCTCCCCAAACACATGCATCCTCAGGGTACCTATATAAACAGGAGCCTTTCCCAACCTGTTCTAATCTAGTCCACTCCTGATGCAGTCAAAACACACTTTTTTCTGGAGTTTGGCTTTATAAGCTGTCCTGGGGTGTAACAGCCCCACACTGGTGCAGCAGGAGTTAATCCTTCTCTCTGGGCTGGGGATCGCCTGCACTCCAGGATGCAGAGGCCAACCAGTCAGAGATGGACCCCGCCACACAGGCTTGGGATGTTGCAGAGAGGAGAGAGACCGTGGAGACCCGGAGATGGCAAACTGCAGAGAACTGGGTAGAAAGTGACTTGGGGAAATTTTGCAGGGAAGTGATTGTAGAACCGGAGACAGGCTCGGTGTGTTTTGGTGGATCCCTGCCCACCTTCCAGGATATCCAGTAAGGCCACCAAAAGGCCACTGGGTTGGGACCTAGTGGAGAGGGTGGGCCTGGGTCCCCCTACTGGGCTACTGCCCACCCCGGAGTGGTGGCCCAGTTCACCAGCACTATTGACTCTGGCCACTAGGCAGCATTGCCCCGATAGCAAGGGCTATATTGCTGACTCTGGCTGCTAGGCCGCACTGCCCTGATACCAAGGGCTGGGCTACTGACTAAGTCCACTGGGCTACACAGCCCCAGACCGGGGGCAGTTCTACAGACTCAACCGCAGGCTGGAACGCACCTCTCCCCCACCCCAAAGAGTGATGGAGTGTAATCAGCCCTATGACATAAGCAATAAGATAACACAACTTAGCCAGCTGAAGTTTATTCCCCCAGTTTGACTGCTCCTAGGGTTCCTGCCTAAGGACTGCTAGGCCACACACTGTCAGACGATCACTGAAGTTTCGTCATCAGGGCAACAGCACTCTGAAGCCTGCTTCTTCACTTTTAAGCCCTCCAGTTGAAGACTCTGTCCTCTTAGCTTCATATTGTCAGTTGTTGCGGAACAAGTTTGGTCTCAGGTTTCAGGTCTCCCAGGTCAGCCATTAACCCCTTCCTTTTTGTTTCCAGGATGGGTTTGTGCCCTCTGTTACAGTCCTGTTTAAGAGAGCTCCCATTGCGCATGTTCACCTGTTACTGAAAGGCAGAACTTTCCCAGCCAATTCTATGTGCTGGACAGTCTTATGTCGGGCACAAATTAGAGATTAAATGTAACTATTTAAACTGCAACTAAGCAGCATGTGTTCATCCTCCTCTTCCCTCCTTTCCTACAGAAACCACCAGATGTAGGCATGAATATCACTGATAAAAATTCTAAGGTACCAGCTTGCCCCCTGCTTAACTCCACTTCCAATCAGATGTCCCAGAGACTTGATACTACCTACCCTGAATATGCATTTTCTAATCACATGTATGGGGTGCAAAGCAGCAGGAAATACAGTAGCATTTCATGACCAATTTTTAAACTTTAGGAATTTTTTTCACAAGTTTCTCCCCACCCCACAGTGGGGGGAACGGGGAAACTACAGAAGTATGAAGAAGGGCAAAGAGAAGGGCTTTGTGTAGGTGGGAAATAACCCTGCTTTGAGCTACTGAGGCATTCCTCTTTCATCTTTTCCTTCCTCTTTGAGCATATAGCTGGTGTATACAGTACATCAGAGAGATCTTTATAAGACAAGATGTGTAGGAGAGGGAAAAAAACATGTCATTAATCATCTATAAATACACACTCTCTCAACTTTAGGAATCCGATTTCAGGATTTCTGCCTGGCTCTCAGTTATCTTCAGCTCCTTCTTTTGACAAAGGGTACATCTGTACTGCAAGCCTGGGTATGACCGGTGCTCAAGTAGATATACACAAGCTAGCTTTAATCTAGCGAGCTCAGATACCACAGCAGTGAAACTATGGCAGCACACGTTAGCTCAGCACTAATTGCCCAGGATTTTGGGTGGTCTTGCACAGTCCATGCTGAAGCACATGCTGCCACAGCTGCTCTGCTCCTGTACCCAATCTAACTAGATTAAAGCTAGCTCAAGAAGTCATACCTTGTGATTGCAGTATAGACCTACATTAGGATTATCAACTTGTATTCGCTTTAGTGCAACTGAACATTTTACCTGTGGATCACTCACAAGTGCTTTTCACTTGTGATTTTGAAAGTACTGTGTGTGTGGTGAATATAACCTATGGCAAGATGGGAATCAAATTCCCAGAAGCTCAGGGCCAGATTTTCAAGGGCTGAGCACCCACAATGGGGGCCAGGTTCCCAAAAAGCTCAGCACCCAGTTGCTCCCATGATGATACTTGTGGCCTGGTTGTTAGGACAGTTTGGCACCAATTTGCTGAGCCCTGCTGACAATTCCAGACACAAAGATTAAAAATCTTTGTTAGTTTTTATCTAGTAAGGCTTGTGTTTTAAAAGCGAGTAGGGAGAAAGGAGAGAGCTTTTTCTTCAGTATGTCATGCCTTGCACACCAATGGATGCACCTGCAAATTCTGCATGCACTGTGGAAAACCTGGTCATATAAGTAATTTTTTCCAAAGCTATTTGCTATTAAAAAAAATTTCTCCTACCAAAATGTTATGTTCTTTTAAATCTATTTTTATTTCTCTTTCCTTATTATTTACTATTTCCCAGCTCCCAGCTCTGGATAGCTACAGTTGCAAATAAAAATAAAAGTCCCCTCAACTTTTATGACATGACATTGTGACCTATTCTGAAATCGCAATAATAAATGAGAATTAAGTGGCTACAGTGAAGATATCAGCATGTGGTACTGTGAAATAACCAATCACTGATGGCTGGGCTATGAGTAATAAGGGAAGTATCCTAATCTTGTTGACAGATAATTGGAGAAAGCACTTTTGCTGTATATACTTCTGCTCTGATATTGTCAGCAATAACGGACACAGCCTTATTCTTCCCTCACTTGCACTGGTTTGTAACCTGATAGGCAGCAATGGATTATTACTGATTTGCATTAGTGTGAGTGAGAGGAGAATTAAGCCCACTCTCTCCATATATGATCTAGTCGATCTTCTCTATTTCCTGCCAGTTTCTAGCTTTCCTCTGAAGCTGGCTAGAGGGTTAAGTAGGGGTTCCTTGTTCTACTGGGGTGAGATACTCAATATGAGGCTGCTGCTGATCTTGCTGTTAAGACAGTCAGTCAAACATGTCCCAGAGCAATATAGTTCCTGTTATGATCCCACAGGGCTGGAGTATTTTCATCTGAATAATTCATTTCAGTCACCAGAGGCAGAAGTGTATCATGGTAATAAGATTATAGTGTAAAAAAAGGGGTTATCAAGTTATGACAAATACTAATTGCCATGGGACACGCGCTACTAGATGGCATACCTTTATTATTAATGCTATTGCCTTTCATCAGTGCCAGCAGGCCCAACTGGATTGAGGCTCTGTTGTATGAGATAATGTACAAACACATTGTAAGACACAGTCCCTGCCTCAGTTTACAATCTTAGACAAGACAGACAAAGGGCAGACAGTGGAATATTTCCATTTTCAGATAGGCAACCTAAGGCCCAGAGCAATTAAGTGCTTTGCCCATGGTTAGAGTCTGTGGTAGAGGCAGGTTTCTGAGTCTTAGGTTTTGTCTACACGTGTGCGGCTGTGCCGCTGCAGCACGTCTGGTGAAGATGCTCTATGCCGATGGGAGAGAGCTCTCCAGCATCATAAAACCACCTCTGTGAGTGGGGGTAGCTCTGTCAGCAGGAGAAGCTCTCCCACCGACACGGCACTGTCCACTGGCGCTTAGGTCAGTGTTGCTCAAGGGGAAGTTTATTCACACCCCTGAGCGACATACGTTCTGCTGACATAAGCTGTCATGTAGACATAGCCTTATGCTGCTTTTTGTCACCTCTCATGCTGCAATGTCAAAGCCTTTTCAGTAGCCAACTTTTGACACCTCTTTTCTATTCCTCCCAGGCACTTCCTGTAAGACAGCAACTACAGTAGTAGACAATAATTCAGATGGTCCAAAGTCATGTCTTCTACAGTGTGGGTGGAATTTCAACTGATTACCACTGCCTGGGCCCAATTAAGTCAGGTTTTTAAGTCTTCCCTCAAATGTGACTTGTTGTTCTCAGTATCTCCCTAGCTGTGGTACAGTTCTATGAAAAAGCAGCGGGAATTGTCCATGGCCTAGATTTACATGCAGATATCTTTTTCTTGCTGTTTTGGCAACATGGTGTAGATCGAGTGAATCGCTGCATTGTAACTGCTGGCTGACCACCTGTGACGGGGGTGACTCACCACTGCAGCGCCTCCTGCTGGCTGTCTGGGGAATTAGCACTGCTCCCTCTGCTGGTGGTGTCTTGCCCACTGTCAACCTCTGTTCCTGGACCCACGTCATTCCCAGGACTGCAGCGTCCTCTTCATGACGCGGCCCTCTGGCTGTGCCACACTCCGTGTTTCCTCCCTTCCGGGGAACTGCAGTCCACTGTCCAGCCGCTTTCTTCGGTGGCAAGTGCAGTCTACTGTTGAGCTGCTTCCCCAGTGGCGAGGAGCAGGGGGAGGGACCCAGGCCTTCCCACTACTCCGGGTTCCAGCCCAGGGACCTGAGAGGTGGCAGCCACTTACTGCATCCCCTCTGACTCCTCTGTGGATCGCCTTGGGCCACTTCCCTGCAGCCCCAGCACCCTCTTTGCCCTAGCCTCATGGCCTCAGCCTGCCTCACCAGCCTGAAGCACTACTCTGTCCAGGGTGCTTGCTGCCCTCAGTCTGCAAGGCAGCCAGTCTACCTCCCTCCTCAAGCTCCAGGGACTTACTCCCTGTGCTCTGCCCTTCAGCCATTCTTATATGAGCCTGCTGGGCTATGTTTGGCTGCTCCTCTCAGACTCTTTCTAATTGGCTGCCTTCGGCGCAGGCTCCCTAGGGCTGCTTTTAATCTCTTTTCTGCTAGTGCGGGACAGCTGCCACTTTTAGTGAGTTGTCCTCTCAGGACAGAGTGTGTGCCAGGAGTTAATTTTAAGTTCAAAATGAAAAGTGGGTAGGTATATCGTGGGGCCAAATCCTGCAGGGAAGTTTGAATTTGTAAGGGCAGGAAGGGCTTGACACTGGAAGAGGAATTATGTCTGAACTTCAGCATCTTTAATATGGAACAAATCACATCCAGAAAGGACACACCCCAAAACTGGTGAGATACTGAAATCTAATAAATGCTAAGGCTCAGCTCCTCTGCTGATGTCAATCTGCATAGCTTATTAGCTTCCATGGAACTACACTGACTTTCACCAGCTGAGGATCTTCCCAGGGTTTGAGATTTGTTTTCATTGTTTTGCCATGCTCCCATGATACAATTGGGGAGTTGCTATTGAGAGGAAGGATGTTCCTTGCTAGGGTTCTAGCCACTGGGATTTGGGAGACCTGGATTTGCTCCTCTGCTATGCCTCAAATTCCTGTGAAACTGAGCAAGTCACTGGTGGTGGGAATTTCAAAAAGCCAAGGTGCCTAACTCCCACTGGTTTCCATAGGCCCTTTAAAAAAAAAATCACAATTGATTTTCCTGTGCCTTGGTTCTCCTTCTGTAACATGTGGGTAATAGCACTTCACTAGTATTATGAGGATAAATGTCTTAAGGATTCTCAGGTTTTTAAATAACGTGGTAATGAATTCCCTAAAACAGATTTTGTGCACTGCTGGAACAGTTTACTGGGAATGTATCTTTAGAATAAGACATTAACAGCTGAGAACTATTATGCTCTGCTTGGACACTCAAGAGATTTACAAAAGCATAGATGGCACTTAGGAGGCAGGTCCCTGTGATTTGTCTTTTGAAACAGTTTACCATAAAATCCCATGATTCTTTGAAATATTTGGGGCTTAGCTCTGGTGCCTTGGGCCAAAATTTCCCCTCCCCACTTTGTGGCGTCGTTTGCTAGATAGTTTTTGTCCACCTGGCTTCTAACCTTCTAGAGTTAGCTGCATCTCCTTGGTGCAGTCTGTATTGTATACGATCTGCATAATTCTTTAGGATTAATTGCTCTGTATAAATGCAAGATGTTGTTAACTAGCGTCTAATGTAACTATAGTAAACAGGCTAGGTTCACATTGCTTGGTAAAGGGAGTGAAAGCTATATCTCCATTCAACAACTGGCTATGGAGAGATTCAACTGTAGGGAAGGGCTGATAGCTTTTTACATTGCTGCTCCAACCTTGGGTTACACAGGGCAGCTCTGGTTTCTATATTGGGCTTCATAGGAATTTCATCAGCTGAGGCACTGATTCAGCACCCCCTTCTGCAGCATCTCCTGGCTGCCTTGGTCATGCATTCTCTCTGGCCATGGCACTCACTCCATGGATTCATGGATCCTAAGGCCAGAAGGGACCGTTTTGACCATGTAGTCTGACCTCCTGTATAACACAGGCCATAGAAGTTCCCCAAAATAATTCTTAGGGCATATGGTTAAGAAAAACATCCTATCTTAATTTAAAAAATTTTCAGTGATTTGAGAATCTACCACAACCTTTGGTATATTGTTGCAATGGGTTAATTACTCTGTTAAAAAATTTACACCTTATTTCCAATCTGAATTTTGTCCGGCTTCAACTTTGAGCCTATTGGATTATGTTATATTTTTCTCTGCTACATTGAAAAGTTTATTATTAAATATTTGTCTCCCATGTAGGTATTTATAGACTAATCAAGTCACCCCTTAATCTTCACTTTGTTAAGACAGACTCAAGGATCTTATTCTATTTATCACTGTATGGCAGGTTTTCAAACCCTTTAATCGTTCTTAAAAAGAAAAGGAGTACTTGTGGCACCTTAGAGACTAACAAATTTATTTGAACATAAGCTTTCGTGAGCTACAGCTCACTTCATCGGATGCTCAAATAAATTTGTTAGTCTCTAAGGTGCCACAAGTACTCCTTTTCTTTTTGCGAATACAGACTAACACGACTGCTACTCTGAAACCTTTAATCGTTCTTGTGACTCTTCTCTGAACAATCTAATTTTTCAACATTCCTCTTGACTTGTGAATACAGTATTCCACTAGCAGTCACACTGATGCCAAATATAGATGTAGAATAACCTCTACTCCTACTTGAAATTCCCCTGTGTTCAGACATCCAAGGATCACATTAGCCCTTTTGGCCACAGCATCACACTGGGAGCTCATGTTCAGCTGATTTTTCCATCATGATTCTGAAATTTTTTCAGACACATTGCATCCCAGAATATTCCTCCATCCTATAAGTAAAGCCTACATTCTTTGTTCCTAAATATGTTTACATTTATCTGTATTAAAATACATAATTTGCTCTGCCCAGTTTACAAGTGATCCAGATTGCTCTGAATCAGTGACCTGTCCTCTTTATTATTTACTACACCCCCAATTTTGGGGTCATCTGCAAACTTAATCAGTGATTTTGTTTTCTTCCAAGTCATTGATAAAAATGTTAAACCGTATATAGCAAAGAACAAATCCCTGTAACACCCCACTAGAAACACACATGCTCAATGATGATTCCCCATTTACAGTTATATTTTGAGACCAATCAGTTAATCAATTTTAATCGACTGAATGTGTGCCATGTAAATTTTATATCATTCTAGTTTTTTAATCAAAATGTCATGTGGTACCAAGTCAAACGCTTTACAGAAGTCTATTATGTAAACGCTATTACCTTATCAGCCAAACTTCTAATTTCAGCAAAAAAACATCAAGTTAGTTTGACAGGATCTATTTCCCATAAATTCATGTTGTTTGGCATTAATTTTATTCCTCTCCTTTCATTCTTTGAGTCCCTTATTGGCTGTTCGTTTATCGTGACCAGGATCAATGTCACACTGACAGACCTATAACTAGCTGGGTCATCCAGTTTACTGTTTTCATGCTATCCCCATGCAGGTCTTTCATTAGAATGGGAGGAGAGTGTTGCACCTACCACAACCTTCAATACAGACTTTCTGCTGCTGACAGCCCTGGGCCCTGTTTTTTGCCGGCAGAAGCTGTTCAGCTACGGGGTGATGCGAGTCACCTCAGCAGATGGACAGGTGGAAACAAGGGGTGAATGTATTCCCATATATGTAGGAAATACGTCTCTTTGGAATCAGTAAAACTAGTAATTCTTGATGTGGACAGTTACTGCAGGAGAGAGAAATTTATTTTACTGACTAGAGTTTTAAGAAAGCAACTATTTTTAGTAGCATTTGCCCAGTTAAAGCACTGAGATTTTCATAGATTTTGGTTCAAAGTCATGCCTCAAACCATTATTGACTTCAGTGAAGCTGTGCCAGGGATGAATTCAGCCCATTCATGTCTCCTGTATGGTAGAGGTGGAGATTCTCAAAGACAATAAGAAAAAAAGTTAGCAAACAAAATTCACTTAGTCTGATCCAAAGCCTGCAGAATTCACTGGGCATCCTTCCATTGACTGTAGAGGGCTTTGGACTTCTAAACTCCTCTGCGATGTAAAGACTGCTCAGTACCTTGTTCTACAAATCTGAGAACCTACTTGGCTTCGAATGCACAACAGGAATTCATTCAATTCCTGGACTTTCAACTTTCTGGCTTAGTAGTGAGTGGGAGCTGGCAGGTTTCCCGGTTGCCCTAAAGGAGCACATATCCTCAATCCAGTGCCTAATAAAGATCATTGACTAGTGCTGGTTAGCAGGTATTGCATGGGAATTCCTGCTGGAGTATCTCCCCGGAGAGTTCGCCATAATGATGTGGAAAATCAAGGGTATGGAATGGGGATACAAAGTGAAGAGCCAGGGGACTAAGATGGCCACAACTTGAGCCGATGTATTTGCAGCTCAGTGTCATGCTTCTGCTTTGATCTCTGGCTGCTGGTCCCTGGGTGCTGCTGGATGCTGACGCACCCTCTTACGAGGCTTGTATAAAGAAAAGGAGGACTTGTGGCACCTTAGAGACTAACAAATTTATTTGAGCATAAGCTTTCGTGAGCTACAGCTCACTTCATCGGATGCATGCAGTGGAAAATACAGTGGGGAGATTTATGTACACAGAGAACATGAAACAATGGGTGTTACCATACACACTGTAACAAGAGTGATCAGGTAAGGTGAGCTATTACCAGCAGGAGAGCGGGGGGGGGCGGAGAAAACCTTTTGTAGTGATAATCAAGGTGGGCCATTTCCAGCCCTGAGGAACAGTGGAGGGTGTGTGGGGGGGTGTCTCGAAGATAGGTGGGAGTGCTGGTAACGTAGGGCCTGAGGAGGGAGTCTGCATAGCCAGACAATCCTGCTGTCAGGGTGCCAATGCCTCAATCTCTCTGGCCAAATGGTGGCTTAGCTATAAATGGGGGAGAATTAGAGTTGCCAACTTTTCTACTTGCACAAAACCAAACACCCTTGCCCTGCCCTGCCCCACCCCACCCCTTCGGAGGCTCCATCCCCCTGCCTCTGTCTCTTGCTCTCCTCATCCTCACTCACTTGCTCATTTTCACTGGGCTGGCTCGGGGGTTAACTTGGGGTGTGGGAGGAGGTGTTCTGGGCCAAGGTGCTCGAAGCACCACAGGCCTGGCAGGAGGACTCTTGAGAAAAATCAGGCTTACACACAGCTGTGAGTTATTGGCTTTACTGAAGGTTAGTGACCCACCCGCAACGGGGACTCCAAGCGTTGCGGTCACGGAGGCGGGGAACCCAGCACACCGGAGCTCTGCCTGGGACAGAGTCCAATGGAGGGGCAGACTATCAGCCTTAATAAGCACTACACAAAAACGGCTCACAAATATAGAATTAGATACTTCCCAAAGGGGGCTTTCCGCTACCTGGCGAAAGGCCATGCAAAGCAGCTGGGACCGGCCAACGGCCAGTTCCAGCTGGTTTTCTGTGTCCTTCAGTAACTATCTATGTCCTACAGTAACCACTCGGCTCGAGAAAACGGAAATTCCCTAGCTAGGCTGTAACAAAGTCTTCCGCAGTCCCCTACAGGGGGTGAGGGCTCTGACTAGGGGTGTGGGCTCTGGGATGAGGGACTTACGGTGCAGGAGGGGGCTGGGGCAAGGGGTTGGATTGCAGGGGGAGTGAGGGCTCTGGCTGGGGGTGCGGGATCTGGGGTGGGGCCAGGATGAGGGATTTGGGGTGCAGGAGGGCTCTGGCTGCAGATGTGGGCTCTGTGGTAGGCCCATGGATGAGTGGTTTGGGGTGCAGGAGGGTGCTCTGGGATGGGACCAAAGGGTTCGGAGGGTAGGAAGGGGGTCAGGGCTGGGGTAGGGAGTTGGGGTGTGTGGGGGGTGCAGGCTCCAGGAAGTGCTTACTTCAAGCAGCTCCCAGAAGCAGTGGCATGTCCTCCCCCAGCTCCTACATGGAGGTGTAGCCAGGCAGCTCTGGTCACCATCCTGTGTGCAGGTGCCACCCCTGCAGCTCCCATTGGCTGTGGTTCCTGGCCAATGGGAGCTGCAGAGCTGGCACTTGGGACAGGGGCAGTGCACTGAGCCCTCTGTCTGCCCCTAAGCATAGGAGCTGGAGGGGGCACATACACTGCTTCTGGGAGCCATGTGGAGCCATGGCAGGTAGGGATCCTGCCTTAACCCTACTGTGCCACCAACCAGACTTTTGGAGCTGCTAGGGTCTCTCTTCAACTGGGCATTCCTGTCAAAAAACAAACACCTGCTAACCCTAGGGAGAATGTTGATCTCATGTGTTCTCGGATGGAGAAATCCCATGTTAAAACCTGTCCTGCATGCAGTCAACTGTCCCTGTATTCTGCTTGCTGGGATGTGTGGATAGCAGCTGTTTCCAGCAGGAGGAAGCCTTATTAACCGGAGACCCTATAAACAGAAGAGAGGCTGGGGTGAAATCCTGCCTCTATTGTAGTCAATGGCAAAACTCCAAGGGTGTATAAAGGAGAACGACTGGCAGTCTGAGGCCCACCTCTTTTGCTCTCATTAGGTCCACAAAGCAAGACTTTAATATGCATATTTTGCTCTAACTGAGGACAGACTTCATGCTGTCCATTTGGGCTGTAAAAGGCCAGGATTTTTTCAATATCTTTTTCTTTGTAAGTAAATGGCTTGAACTGCAAATCAGCGACAGAAAGTCCACTGTGTAAACGGACACTGCTCTTCGTGTGGTCACTGTGAAGAGACAACATTAAGCTCCTTATTTGTCACTGTGCCTGATTCTATATGAAAATAGCAAAAGATTATTTCATAGACTTCTCCAGCATACTTTATGCCTGCAAGGGTAGTTTAGCAAGAAAGAGTTAAGCTCTGAGACATATCTGTGCAATGCAAAGGAAAACCTGAAAAAACAATGAACCCTAAAAGATTACATGAATATCTTCTGATAGAATTTCTGAAGGAAATGCACTGTTAATAGTTTTTCCATATGGCAAATTTTCTATGCAAGATACATATAGTATTTGAACTTAAAGTGGTCTATTCTTTACATGTAAGCACCCAACTACCATTACTGTGGGAATTACATATATGTCCCAGAGTAATGGACATTAAACCTTTTAAAAGCACTTTCCCAAAACTTGCACTTAAAATTCAGTAGTGCATTAGAAGTGGCAATCTACTGTTTTAAGGACTGATAATGGAAAAATTGATGTTTAGATGGAAAAGATTTCTCAATATATAACTAGATGATTCTTAATTAGGTCATTGAGGGTAGCTTGGTGATCAGTATAAAAGTAGTGTGTAAATGACCAGAGAGGAAAGGAACAGTGCAATCAGCAGTGAACGAAGGATTTGAGGAAAAGGAGAAATGACTGCAAAACTCTCCTGAGTTGAGGATATTTAAAAGAGCCTTCTGGCAAAATCTATCCTTTTTTAACATTTAACCTAGAAGTTTGCCGAATCAGAACGTGTTTGCTTAGTCACAAGAAGAGTGAATCTATGTAGCAGAAAAATAAAAACTTTCACAAGTTCCTCAGAGAATCTCCTTTTTGTATAGTTACCACTGATCTAGAAGCTGCTATTTACAAAAGGGGGAGTGGGAGAGAGAAATGGGATAAATCCTTATGTTGGACAAAATGGTTGAGTAGTGTTTATTTGAAATCTGTACTCGCTCAAAATGTAAGCAAGTTGAAGTTTCAGTTCTGCACTGTGCAAAGGCCAGGCAAGCACAATCCTTAAATTAGTCTTACTCTGAAACCTAATACTTGGCTCCTGTACAGTAATGGAGATAGTAAGGGCCAGATTCCTGAGAGGTGCAGCATGGAAGTCAGTCCCAATCTCCTACCTTCACAACTCCCAGATCCTGTGCTGCTCCAAAGGTGGGGGAATGTTTAGACCTCCAGAGTAAGTTAGAGCAGTCCAAACTCTAACTATGGCTGCCTATGCACTGCCTGTGGCTCTGTGGTGCTCCTGCATTGAGGGAATTCCACAGCAGGCCTTGACTGTTCCTTTAGAGCTCCTTTTCTTCACCACCATGGCATAAAAGGGCTCCAGAGGGGCCTGTGTATGGCCCTACACAGGGAAAGGATGTTCTTGGCCATAGGTCTGCAGCAGATGATCCTGGCCCAAATTGTCTTTATGGATTTCCTGTTTTTAGATTGTGACCACTGGCTCTTGAGTGTCTCCACCGTGTGGATCTGGTTTGGTTTCTGGATTTCCTGTAGTTAGATTGACCATTAATGTTGAGCTTCTCAAAGTGTGGATCTGGTTGATCCTTATTAAATACATGCATAACATTAAATACTTCAGTTGTCACCTTGAAATCTATTTTATTAAATCTCCTTGAAAACCTCCAAAGTTAACAAGCCTAACTCTTTTTAACTGCCCTGTACCAAAGATTCTTATAACCTGGAACCCTCCTGGCTGCCCATGCTGCACCCTTCCTGAGCTGAAGGGATAAGGAGAGCAGTATTGCAGATGGGACCAGATTAACAATAGCACATTTTTTTTATCAGTATTCAGTCTCTGCATTTTCTTCCTTCCATTGATGCATTTCAGCTAGCTTCTTTTCCAATACACTGGGCTGACATCTTCAAGGTCTTTTTGACAATAGCCCTTAAATCTTTTGTTCTGGTCACTACTCTGCATGACTGTTCTATTTAATAAGTACTTCCTACTTCAGGGGTTTACACAAAGCAAAATAACCTATATTGTTGGACCTTGGGGAGGTCAGCAGCTAAAGGCTGCTGCCCAATTCTAAAGCAGGAGGTGCCCCTTGGCAGAAGCTATTGAATGCCATTGTAGTTACCCAAGTATGCTACCTTCCAATAAGTGACCAGTGGGTCATGAAAATGCATGTGTATGTAACCCCAAATGTCTCGGTCATGGGCAAGGAGACAGGGAAGAAGGCATCCTTCTATGCATGATTGAATGATTGATAGCAAGGCTGCTGTAAATCCCCTGGGTATCATTATTATAGTTAGATTTTATACTATAGTTATAATATATAGGCATATTATACCTAGAGGGCCCATCCAGGATTGGGGTCCTATTGTACTTGGCACTGTGCATATCCACAGGGAGATGCTCCCTACCCTGAGGAACTTACAATATAAAAATAGACAAGGCAGCCAAAGGGGTGGGACAAAGGAAGGATTATTATCCCAGTTTCCCAGATGAAGAATTGAGGCAAAAGAAAAGTTAAGGGCTTTTCCCCCAGACCACACAGGAAACCTTTGGCAGAACTAGTAAGAAAAGAGAGAATGCTTAGGAATCTGGAGGGGCAAGAAATATTTTTACATCACACTGGCTCTCCTGAGCAACAACTTGCGGTGTGGCTGAGGTATTTTGTCCGACTTCTGCAGTGAGCTGATCTTTTCCCCAAAGTATCATCCCACTGCAGAAAGTATCAGTCCTTCTAGAGCTTGCAGAGGTTCATTTGGCTAATGAGATCCTGATTTAGTTTTCCCCAATGTTTTACTTCATTTTTGTCTAAACCTAATTTCCCATCTATTAGATTAACAAGGTTGGGGAGTCCTTTTATCCTGATGAGTTCAGCTCTGGCATGGCATTTCCTATCCCTGAAGTCCTCACAAGTAGTATATCAGGTCCCTTGTGTCAACAACAGGGACTGGAGCTTGTGGATGATGAATTGGGAGGGCCGACTGAGAGAGCAGTTCCCATGAAGCACCCTACCTGACTCTCCCAAACTTCAGTGCTGCTTCTCTCCAGGCTTTTGATTTAAAAAGTTTCTAATGATTTGTTTTCCTAGCCTCCATTTGCTTTTTTATAGCTATGGTGGTTAGAGGCAAAATGAATGCTCCCGTTAGCAGGTTGCGGGCAGTTTTTGTCCTGGAGTCGTTGTTGTAAGTGGGACTGTAGTTGAATGAGCCCTTCTGGCCCTGCAGGAAAAGGCTTGAGGGTGGACACACACAACACAGAAATGACAAACCCAGTCAGGGCTACCCAACAAAATGTGAAGTACAGTGGCTGAAACTCCATACTCAACCCACTGTGCCTATATATTTCTGGAAGTACCATTAGGAAAATCACCTGGTTTGGGAGAAATTCTACTGAAGTTAGGCAGTATATATAGAAATGAATATTCAGGTATTATTGGAGCCCCAGTTTTGGATCAGGACACTATTGTGCTAGGCAATGTCCAAACACTGAACAAAAAGACAGTCCTTGTCCAAAGAGCTTACAATCTCCGTGTACGCCCAGAGAGCAGATGGACACAGACAGATCGGAGATCAAGGAAACAAGAAGACAATATTGGTCAAATAATATTTGTGAATTATTTTGCCTTGATATGGTTAATCAGACCCATCATGTTACTTTATCATAAGCTGTTGTGGCTTAGTATTTTTTGTTTTGGCTGCTTTTGCATTAGTGTTAAAGAATGTGGGTGGGAAGGGAAAAATATCTCATGAGAAACAAGAAATGCAAAGGGGGGAAAACGCTTTGTTTGTAAGTGCATCAGACTCTGAGCAAGTACATAATCCATGGATCACTGGCATGATCAGCTGTAATGGCTCCAGCAGAGCCATTGTGTTAATGTAGCTGATGAGCATGGGTGCTGCCTCTGCATACTAAAAATCCTTATGAAAACCTGAACACCGTGTAGATACTACGCAAGTGCAACAAGCAGGTTTTGTTGAAATAAAGAATACTGATGGTAAATTTGGTCTAAAATGCAGATGCAATTAGTCTAAAATATAATGAACTAATTGTTTGCAGTAATGCTTTTTTAAAAAGAAAGCCATTGACGTATTGCTAAAACCAGCATCTGTTGTGGGAAAGACACACAGATTAAATGTCTTCCTCAAGACCACAGATGTACAGAGTGACTTTCGTAAGTGCTTAAGTGACTTAGGAGCACAAGTCTCATTGGTTTTCGGTGGAATTTGTGCCCCTAAACCTGTGATTGTTATACTTTGGAATAGAATATGGGACTTCCAGATTCTTCATCCTATGCTTAAAATGTCAGCCCACACCTGTCTCACCAAATACATTTTAATAGGATATAAATCAGCGGTCACCAACCAGTAAGTCGCAATCAACTGGTCAATCGCAGAGCCTCTGCCAGTCGATTGCAGTCTCTGGCTGCTAAAAGTCCAGCGGTGCAGCAGGGCTAGGGCAGGCTCCCGGTCTGCCCTGGTCCCGCACTACTTCCAGAACCAGTGGGAATGTCCTTGCATGGGGGAGGGGCTGGTGGTCTCCACACGCTGTTCCTGTCTGTAGGCACCGCCCCTGCAGCTCCCATTGGCCAGTAATGGGGAACTGTGGCCAATGGGAGCTGTGGGACAGTGCCTGCAGGGAGGGGCAGCACAGGGAGCCACATGCCCCCACAGGGGCTGCAAGCACATGCTGGCAGCTGCTGGGAGCAGCACTGGGCCGGGGCAGGCAGGGAGCCTGCTTTAGCCCTGCTATGCTATCCACTAGGAGCAGCCCAAGGGATGTGCTGCCCAGTGGGAACCCACACCCGTCCTGCACCCCAACCCCCTGCCCCAGACCTGAGCCCCCTCCTGGAGCCAGCACCCCATACCCCCTCCTGCACCCCAACCACTGCCCCATCCCAGAGCTGCCTCCTGCACCCAAACTCCCTCCCAGAGATTGCACCCCTCATCCCCTCTTGCACCCCAAGTCCCTGCCCCAGGCTCAGCCCAAAGCCCGCCCGCAGCCCTGCCCCAGCCCAGTGAGAGTGAGTGAGGATTGGGGACAGTGAGCAACGGGGGGATGGAGTGAGCAGGGAAGGGGCGGGGTAGATCTTGGGTTGCACTTAAATTCAAAAAGATCTTGGGCTTAAAAAGGGTTGGAGACCATGGCTGTAGATAGTAGCCTCCTGCTGCCTCTCCTTAACTTCTGTCAATGCTGCTTCAATTCCCTAGGCCACTCCCCCAGCACTTCACCATCTTCTCAGGGCTTTCAGCCAGCAACTTCCTCTTGCTCCCCCAGTCCTTGCCAGCAACTGCTCTGGCCAAGGTGCTATCTTCCTGCAGGCAGCTAGGAACACAGTCCTCTCTCCTGGGGCTCCCCGCAGGAACTGCCCTCGTCTGCCCTGCAGCTCCCTTTTATGTGAGACCACTTGGCCCTGACTGGCTGCTCCTAGGATCCTCTCTAGGCTGCTTTTAACCCCTTCCTTTCCAATGTGGGGTGAACACCCCATTGCAAGGACAAAATACAGGACAAACTAGTTGAGATTTACAAAACAGTCTAGTGGATTTAGACTCCAACTTCCATCTAATTCAATTACATTTAATCCATTGATTAATTAACCCCCTAGATTGTTTTGAAAAATCACAATATGCTTCAGATTGCCCAGGCTGTTGTTTTTGCTATTCTATCTATTACAAACTGGAAAACCCAGGTAAATGTTGGTACACTAAAGTACTAAAAGAGATTCCCATTGCATGAAGCTGTAACGGTACAGTTTAAGATCAGATGCAGAAGTGAAGGGTGCTTTAACCTGTCTCATGTCTTGCAAAGTGTCCTGGAGCAAATCTTCACCTCCTCCAGTGCAGTTATGACAATTTACACCGGAGGTGGATCTGCCCCCTTGTGTGCTGCTACAGTGTAAATAGTAATAGCCACAATTCCTTTTTGTTTCCCTGTAGAATAGATTCCTTCATAGAATCCTAGAATAGAATCCTAGAATATCAGGGTTGGAAGGGACCTCAGGAGGTCATCTAGTCCAACCCCTTGCTCAAAGCAGGACTAATCCCCAATTTTTGCTCCAGATCCCTAAATGGCCTCCTCAAGGATTAAACTCACAACCCTGGGTTAAGCAGGCCATTGTTCAAACCACTGAGCTATCCCCTTTTTTTTTCTTAGAGGGCTAACTAATGGCAGAAATTATTTAGATTATCTTGGACATTGGTTTGTGCAACAAAGGAAGAAACCATAAATATACACTCTCCATATGCAGACACTAAAACATTGTGGTGATGTGGTTGGTGACAATATGCTGTCCTTCCTAGAGGTTTTCTCCTGGTCTATAGTGGTTTTTATATAATTTACATAATTCCTTAGTATATTTCCTATTTCTTCAAGGTTAACTTTCCTAAAGTCAAAATGTATGTGTTTCTAGGCTAAACCCTACAGTTATACAAACTGTTATATTCATAGTCAGACCTCCTGTATAACACAGGCCATAGAACTTCCCTGAAGTAATTCCTGTTTGAACTACAGAAGATCTTTTAAAAAAAACATCCAATCTTGCTTTTAAAATGTCCAGTGATGGAGAATCTACCACAATCCTTGGTAAATTGTTCCAATGGTTAATTACTCTCACTGTTAAAAATGTGTGCCTTATTTCTAGTTTGAAATTGTCTGGCTTCAGCTTCAGGCATTGGATCTTGTTACAACTTTGTCTGCTAGATTGAAGAACCGTCTATTCTCAAACTTTTCTTCCTCATGTAGGCACTTACAGACTGCGATTGTCACTCCTTAACCTTCTCTTTGAGAAGCTAAACAGATTGATCTCCTTGAGTCTATCACTATAAGACTTGTCTTCCAATCCTTTAATCATTCTATTGGCTCTTCTTTGAATCCTCTCCAGATTATAACATCTTTCTTGTGTTGGGGACACCAGAACTCGACACAGTATTGCAGTAGCAGTTGCAGCGGTGCCAAATACAGAGGTAACATAGCCTTTCTTCTCCTACTTGAGTCCCCTGTTTATACATCCAAGGATATATTAGCTCTTTTGGCTGCAGCATTATACTGGAAGCTCATGTTCAGCTGATTATCCACCATGACCCCGAATCCTTTCCAGAGTCACTGCTTCCTTATGATAGTCCCCCAACCTGTAAATATGGCCTACATTCTTTGTTTCTAGATGTATTGATATTATTTTAATGGATTTTTTGTATGTAAGGGAAACTGTAGGGATCTGTGGCCATCCACCGCCCGTCAGTCTTGGAGAGTCACAATGCCTCCTCACTACTGTGTGTCTATAAATGCAATGCTCAATAGGGAATTAGCAGTCTCAGGGCTCTGGCCCTCTGGGCAGGACAGAGCAACAAGCAGTCTATCATCTGGCCTCCGGGCTCAGGCAGACAAACACAGGCCTCTTGGCCAAAGGTCGATAGGCAGCCATGCAAGGGGTGGGGTCAGCCACAGGGGTAGGGGACCCAGACCCACCCTACTCCACTGGGTTCCAGCCCAGGGCTCTAATACTGGTGGATGGTTCCGCCATTGAGTCTGCAAGGATCACACTGAAACACGATGATCCGAACCCTGAACTATTGTCAGGTGTCCTTGGGCTACTTGCTACTATCCCTTCTGAGTGTACCTGTCTCCTGGGATTCCTCCATCTCCCCAGAGAACACAATCAGCTCCTCTGGGTACTGGTCAGTCGGCATTCCAGCACCTCCTCTAGGTCCTTGGTGTGGCGCAGGTCTCCGCAGCAGGCAAGAGAAGTCTGCTTCCTTCTCCAGCTCCTACCCAATTGAGCTGCAGGGCCCATCTTTTAAACTTCCTGTCCTACCCCTCTGCTTCCGGCGGGGGAGGTGGGTGTGGCTTGTCTGGCTCCACTGTCTGGGGGGGTGGAGAGCGGTTCCGCCCCATCAGTCTCGGTGGGAGGCCACGCCCCCTCACTACAGAAATCACTAATTAAGCTAAGTAGAAATAAAGCTGAAGCATTACGATTGTAATTAAAGAGTGTCATAAATTGACAATTTTCATTTTTTAAATGAAAAGAGTAGGTAAAAATAAATGATTTAGCTATAATAAAGATATAAATACATTTGAGACTGAGTGATCCCCTTTCTTTTCAGTTCTCTTTACTACTTTCATTCTACTGGCATGAGAAATTTACCATTATAAACACGGAGATCAAAAGCTGATGCATGAGTTACCCTGGGCGGGAGAGTTGCCTTGGCAGCAGAGAGCTCTAGTCAATTATGTCTAAACTAATTAGAGCTACAAAGACATAGCATAATGAAAAAATAACCATTGCAATGTCATTCATAGCACCTTTTGGACTTTATATTAAACTTTTGTTTGTCAGTGCTGATTTTATTATGTTCCCCATCCATTTTCAATTTCACCCTACTCTAAAAGAAGCAATGGTAAATTTTATGAAACTGGGCAAATTTAGAAAAGGAACTAGTTAGAGTAGTTAGAGAATAAAAATAGGCTTCTTGCCCAAATTCTAGGCCTGCCACCAATTTTTAAGATTGTATTTCTTTTGTATTTCCTCCCATCCTAAAGTATCCCAGGGACTCCACTATACCAATAACATTTCATAACTTCCAGCAAAA